>NC_137469.1:90160936-90567798 GCF_964235325.1 Thermobia domestica
ATCGAAAAAAATCTCCCCTTTACGGTACCCCTTGCCGATTTTTATCAAGACATCTTTCACTTGTGTCTGTAAAGGGACATGTACAGATGTTGTGAGGAATGAGTAGGAGATGTATGCTCATATGTGAATGATGCGCTGTGTAGAGAGCGCAGGTTCAACTAGTTGTCTAATATTAATTGACTTCCTATTCTTCCCTTAAATACATCCCTCAAGTCGGAAATGAGCAAGTTAATTATAATCCGATTTCGTAACTTATAAGTTGTTGTAATATCAAACCACAAAGAAAACATTTCGAATTTCGTGTTTCATATAGGGCCTATTTTCATTTTTACAGACTACGGATTCGCATGTCTAGATTTCCGTAGTTACCACATTTATTTTTATTACCCGATGTATTGGGATTATATTAGTTAAATATACCAAAATCAACTTATTAACGGAACACCAAGAAGATTCTGAATACCAAACAGTACACCCTCCTTAGTATAGAGCTAATACGACACTAATTGCGTGACTAAAGCTTGATTAACCTTTGCTATTATTTCTTGCTATCTCGTGTGTTATGCAAAAGTAGTGATCAAACAGTACGACTACTTGTCAGTTTTAACACATGAATAATGATGCATGTGGAAGTTGTTGCTTGAGCGCTATACTTATTTGTTTATTTATTTATTTGACATCTAGGTGTGCCTGACTGTTTTTAGTATTTCTTTTTTAAAATTGTAAGAATCCAATGTTGAAATTGGAAGATTTATCATTTCCGATAATGTTAAAATAAGTTTCCGTTTTCCGACGTGCTACAGTAGGTACGTATCTATTAAAAGCCAGAAATGAGTGTGATAAAAGGTGATGTATGCTAATCACTTTGATCTCACTTACCAGTTGAAGCCCTTTTGTGAGATGTAGTGCTTACTATGTTCGTATATATATATATATATATATATATATATATATATATATATATATATATATATATATATATATATATATATATATATATATATATATATATATATTTAAAAAAAGAGAATCGTTGTAGCATCTCCCATTAATAATTTAACTTGTTGCTAAAGCCTTAAATAAGAAAACGGGAAACAGAAGTGAACTATTTGTACTGGTCTTTGTGAAAACAGAAACCGGTTTGATAATATTCGCTTAAAAGAAGACAAGAAAAATATACAGTACAATCTCTCTGTATATATGCTTCGCTAGTGAATTTGTTCTTTTGGTCTCTCCACGTTCAGTTGTATATCCTTGTAATCCAAGCATACAATTTGCATGAAGTAATTTCTTTTCCTCTTGCACAATGCGCGTGTGGAAATACGAAAGAAGAGGAAAATGAGACTGGACGTTTAATGTGAATCCATAATGCCATGCTCAATATTGCAAAAGATGGCTTTACCCCAGGATTAGTATATTCCCTTTCCCTTTTCTTTCTTGCTGTTCTTACTTTCATTCTAATATTCCGTCAGTTTTGTTTGCTGGTAATACACACTAAGAACAAAAGCACTCTACCGTTTCTTTATATTGCAGTTTCCATAGTAATGTTACAACGAATTATGTATCACAAAGTAAACATGGAATCAAATCATCTTAACGATGAGAGCGGAAATATACGAACCTAGCTCAAACATATGTGTTAACATTTGAACAGGCTTTTAGAAAAAGGAAATTGATGATTCATGAAAACTAACGGTAGTATATATAATACTTCTTCGTAATTGAAATTCCTATCTCGTTTACTTCCTTGGCTTAAGGATCATCGTGGAAGAAACAAAAGTTTGTCGCAATCGAATTCTGGATTTTATGAACCTCTCTCAGATTTCTCTTGCCACCTTCTCACTCTATCCAAAGGTATGCACTTCACATGTATGTTCCGTGGGAGCCTTCTATTTTACACGTTGTAGCTTACAAGTAGTAAGTCCATCACTGTCAGTAATATGTATGACGGTTGAGAGTATATATGTGTTATCGTTAGTAGTATTTGTGTCAGTGTTGGGGAAAATAAAACTAATATGTATAAAATTAAATCATCTTATATACAGGGTGCTAATGAACTATACCGACAAACTGTAAGATGTGATTCCTTACATCAAAAATAAAAGAAAAAGTTTACAACCTGTGGGGAAAAGTGCATAATTTCAGAGCTAGGGCTGTCCAAAATCGGATAAAAGCCACATTTTAAGAGGCCCTACTTTGAATTCCAGAAGCTGTGGATGCTGGTCCTTATTACCGCAAAGGAAGCCAATCCAAGAAAGGAATATTTCATTAATGTTCAACGGATGTACAGAGTATTCTCTGCAGGGTGAAATTCCCAGACATGTCATCAAACGAATTTTGAGATAGCTATGACTTTGTGATTAGTCCAATGTAGACAAGTAATAAGACTTCACAGCAATGAACACGGAATCCTTTGGCGGGATGTCGGAAGTGTTAAAGATCGTCAGCAGCATGGTACCTCGTACTCGGGAAATTGCATACTGCAATCTTTTCTTTCACACTTATTAGTGAAGAAAACGTGAAATATACTGTGGCGAAATATATGCCAGCACACGTTATTCTGAACACGAAAATACATGGAGCTGCCGGTTCCTAGTACTTCCGACTTCCCTCCGAAAAATTGAGTCTCTATTGTTGTTAAGCCTTACCTACTGCCTACTGTGGACCCTCCTTGAAATCAAGCTATTTTTGAAAACTCTCTTGAGAGCATATCTGAAAATTCCTATTGAAAATTGATGAACTATACACTTTTGGATTGTGTATGCGTGACTTCCTTCACACTGAAAAGGACCACCATCCACAGCTTCTGGAATTCAAAGTAGGGTCTGTAGAAATTTGGTTTTTTCGCGAATTTGGACAGCCGTAGCTCTGAAACTGTGCACTTTTCGCCATATGTCCATATGAACTTTTTCTCTTATTTTGATGTGAGGAATCACCTCTTACAATTTGTCGGTACCTCTTACGGTGTATCCATTAACACTCTGTATATATATATATATATATATATATATATATATATATATATAATATATATATATATATATATATATATATATATATACGAGGGTTGGAACTTAAATAGTGGCAACACTGCTGTGGAGACACTATGCAATGAAATGTACTAGTGGCGCTGATAGCGCACGTTGTTGACATGCTACCTACCCTCCGAGCAAATAGACTCGCCTGTCCCACGTCACCGGCAGGCACACAAGCGAGGGAAGCACAGTCACTTGTGAGCGAGTGGTCTAACGTAAAGGTGTCACTATGTTTTCGAAACAGGAACAACGGATTTGGATCAAGATTCAATGTGCCAGAGGTCGTACAACACGACAGTGTTATCAAGGGCTTCAAGAGGGGTGTGGGGAATCGGCATTGCAGTACAGAATAGTGGCACGGTGGGTAAAAGCCTTCAACGAAGGTCGGCAAACTGTGGCAGACATGCATCGGTCAGGTCGTCCTAGCGTCTCTGAAAAAGTGCAAGCTGTTGCCGCGTTAGTGGACAGTGATCGACGCCTGACGATTCGTGAGCTCGCCCGCAAAACCGGATTAAGGTATTGACGGTCTGTCCTGGAGGAACGTAATGCGCTAGGATAACACCATCACAGTCGTACACAAGAATCACCATATCTTTTATCACACTGGGCCTCTGACGCACTTTCGACTTTCGCGGGGACCCATAACGACGTCATTCGTTAGATTGGCGTTTCAGTATTGGCTCGTAAGATCTGGCTCATGTCTCATCCAGTGTTACGATATGGCGTAAGAAAACCTCGCCTTCGCGCTCATAGCGCTCCAAATGCGTCTGAGCAGCGTCGTAACGCATCCATTTCTGCATTTCCGTCAACTCATGCGGAACCCATCGTGATACAATTTTGCGCATGCCCAGTCGTTCCTTCAGGATGCGAAGCACAGTCGTAATCGCTAATCCGGTTTCGTGGGGGAGCTCACGAAGTCAGGCGTCGATCACTGTCCACTAACGCGGCAACAGCTTGCACTTCTTCTTCAGAGACGCTAGGACGACCTGCCCGATGCATGTCTGTCACAGTTTGCCGACCTTCATTGAAGGCTTTTACCCACCGTACCACTGTTCTGTACTGCAATGCTGATTCCCCACACCCCTCTTGAAGCCCTTGATAACACTGTCGTGCTGTACGATCTCTGACACATTGAATCTTGATCCAAATCCGTTGTTCCTGTTTCGAAAACATAGTGACACCTTTACGTTAGACCACTCGCTCACAAGTGACTGTGCTTCCCTCGCTTGTGCGCTTGCCGGTGACGTAGGACGGGCGAGTCTATTTGCTCGGAGGGTAGGTAGGCATGTCAACAACGTACGCTATCAGCGCTACTAGTACATTTCATTGCATAGGGTCTCCACAGCAGTGTTGCCACTATTTAAGTTCCAACCCTCGTATATATATATATATATATATATATATATATATATATATATATATATATATATATATATATATATATATATATCTGCCACTTAATAGTGGGTAATTTTTCATACAGTATATAAATAAATAAATAAACAATCTTTTCCAACAGGATAAAAACTGTGAACTGTGTCAGACAGATAATGAACGACACACTGTATAATGCCATAGAAAACTATTTTCTCGAAAACTATGCATGACAATTCACCCGCAAATATGTCATTTTGTTCATCTTGAAGTGGTGTCATTATGGTGGATGCATTAGAACCTCAAAACTAAGTTACCTCAATTGCTGACGGATCGTTAAAGATTATGTGTTTTGTCGTTGTCAGCGTGGTACACGACACACTTTCTGTGGATGTTTTGGTTGTTTCTCTTTACTTACCTGGTGCACTCGCGCTATTTGTCGAGAGTACAGACCTAGGTCTATCGTTCCATTCGGCGGCAACAACTCGTTATGCATCATGCCCTTCCAACCCCACCATATGCACACAGCATTACCTTGCTGGGCATCATTGTCTGCTTTACCACAAACTGTGTAGCTTCTTCTTTCTCCGAGCACGATCCTTTTCGTATATTGTTGTCGAAGGTTATCCACTTTTAATCACTGGTGAGCAACTGCTTCAGAAATGGCTCGAGTTCTTTACGATTCGGTAAACATTCTCAGATAGGAATTCGATCGAGTAATTGTTTTTGAGTCAGATTATGTGGCACTCAAACATGGAGTTTCTTTTCGTAGCCAGCTCTCTCCAAACTGTTTAACACTGTTTCATTATTGATATTTAGGTTATTAGCGATGTCATTACTACTTACATGCCGGACTTGGTCGACTCTTTCCAGAATATCATCCACCTTTATTGTGATTGGCCGCCCACTTCAAGAATCATCTTTGACATCGAAATTTCCAGAACGAAAGTGACTGAAACATCTTTGGCTGTTGGTTTGAATAACGTTGTTGCTTTGGATCGCCTGTTGCTTTGGATGGACACCACAAATTTTATTATGAGCCTATAGAGCATGTAAAATATAGTGCAGTTTTGCAGCAGGTTTAGCCATCTTTACGGCGCTGTATCTTTGTCTGATTATAAGAATTACAATCCTTTTTTTTTTTCAGATCTACTAGCTTCAACTGCCTGTTGCCAAATGACGTTAGGCATGATCTGTTGCAACTCGTATAACCTGAGATTTGGGACACTAATGCTAAGTCGTGCACAAAAAGCTCAAGACTTTTCAAACACTACTTGATATAGAAATGATGTTCAGTACTAAAATCTTTTCAACAACTTGATTCAACTTGAAGATCTGAAATTGTAACCTACGTCAAAATATAGAAACTCTTTTTCTATTTATATCCGACCTGTTTGGTACAAAATGTTGTAGGTGATATACATATACTCTTCTTCCGTAAAAAAAAAAAAAAAAAAAAAAAAAAAAATGTGCGTGATAACAAACTATTGCTAGTAAAGAATTTATACAATGTAGGATTGAAAATATGTTAGATCACATTGTAATTGTGATTGTAATAAGCGAAGTGATGGTTGTTATTATTCGCTTATTTTGTAGGGTTGTAGAGGCCAGAGTGTAGACCCTTTGAGATTGAGTAATGTAATAATAAAGGTTGTGATCAGGTGATTCGGATTGTTATCTTTCAATAGTAAGCTAAATTATGAGTAGTGTTGCTTCAACTTTATACAGATAGAGTAAAAAATAATCCTACAATTCCATGAGAATCAAAACAGTAATGACACAACGTACAAGTCTACGCTTACGTATATGCTGAATGACCTGCGAAATGTCTGAGGATAATATTTGGATTTTTAAAGAAATCTACAAAAGAGATGTTCAGATTCTTCACCTTAAACATAAAATTGTGTATTTAAGACGCTAGAAGCGACAAAATAGTCCAAACATGGCAAAATAGTCAAGACCAAATATGGATAGTTACACTAATTCTGACTTTGGGAAATCTTGGAGTGTAGTCAACATTGCCTAGGTTTACATGCTGACAGCAAATATCCTGCAAAGATTGCGTCTACTTCCTTTCCTTTACTAGAGGGCACTATGCTCGATTTTGTGTTGGAGACAAAAATATCCTTACTCCCTATTTGGATCATGCAAGCCTAGGTACAGAAACGTAAGTTAAAATGCTCAGGAATAAGAACAGAAAATGAAATTCAAAGGAAGATTGATACATCGCCTTCCTGAGATGTGCCTGTGCATATCATGCTGTAGTGGCTTCGAAACTCAATCTCGTATTCTCTTCGACAATGAAAATTATTTCCTCTATTAAATATATTATGGTGCTGTGGCACTACAAGTTCCTTGCCTCAATTATCATTTTCTGTCACCTACAAGAAAGGAAAAATGCACCATTGGTTGCATGATTTTTTGATCACTCTATTAGATTAGCTGACAGTTTCAAACTGGCGCTGTAATTTAGTCATGGAGATTCCTGCTAACATGAAGGAAAGTAGCTATATGGTATTTGTGTGAGCAATTAAGTACTGAAATGCAGAAAAATAGTGATATGGAATTTATATAAGTAGTAATGAAGTATTCAAATACAGAAAAATAGTGGTATGAAGTGTACGTAAGTAGCAGAGGAAAGTAGAGATATTAAATTTATATAGGGTCGCCCAAAAGTAGGTATACACTACCGTATTGATCAGCTCATTGAATTTTATATAATTTCTTATTTTTATTCATCAGGTAGACTTAGTCTCTTTATTATTTGTTCTTAATGTGTTTATACTTACATTTAAGCTCGGAAGAGTCGAAGCGAATAAACCCATAAACTAGAATGTTATATTTGATCAATGCAGGGGTGTATACCTACTTTCGGGCCACCTTGTATAAGTAGTAATTTACTATGAATTTGATCTTATATGGTGATTCAAAGTGAAAGTTGCAATATTTACCAATATGCATCGGAGGGAGAAGAAATCAAAACTTGATATTATACTGACTTTTTCTGATACTTCTATTTGATTTTACTCTTACCTTGCTTGCTGATGTCCTGTTTATTTTTATTTGTTGTCTTACGTGCTATTCGTAACTCCATTTCTTTTTCTGAGAGTAGTCAAAAGCAATAATTACAATTTATATTTATATATTACTAGGTAATTAGACTTTTAAGGCTTAACTATGCAAAATTTGAACCGTCTAGCTATGTTAGGTTTTAAGAAATTCACCTGTCTAGTAAAACCTTTTTTGGTACTGATCTAAAATGGCGGATTTCATCGTAAAAATACCTAATAAAGATTTTTTTTTCCTACGTGTTATGAAAAGGACGTGAACATTCATTGCCAGTTGAAGGATGTTTTGGAGACACTTTCCTTGAAGATTGTACTGTGCGGAAGTGTGTGAGTGAATTTAGGGAAAGCAGGGGTCAACTGAAGATCTGTCAATGTTCGGAAGATCAATTTGTGTAACCACCGCAGAAAACATTGTCCCTGTTTAGCTCACGGTCATAGAAGACAGAAGGCTAAATGTTAAGAATATCTGTAACCTTTAAAAATTTCTACGGCCATCGTGGAAACTATTTTGACAGACCACTTGCTTCAACGTCGGTTCACGTTATATCTCTTGACAGCTGGAAGAAAGGAAAATCTTCCGGATAAGAAGAGATCTCATATATTTTACTCCTAAGAACTATCTACAATTACCTCTGTCTTTTTTCGAAATTGAATGATTCATTGCGAGGCAGAAGTTTTCAGTCCATAAGTGCCCTCTGAAGTATTATGTTTCAGTGTCTAAAATATATCTCCCGCGAAAAGAAAAAAAAAAACTTATAAGACGCTTTTGATGGTAGGATACAAAGATTGCAATTGTGTTGGAAAGCGACACAAATATATAACTCAAAAATTAAAAATTGCGAACGTTATGGCAAAATAGTACGCGATTATGTATGAACCTCGTACAAAACGAAAACAAGCCATTTGTTCAGTTTACTTCTCTTATCACAAAAATTCCTATAAAGTATGTCATTCTATTTTGTTTTAGTTGTTTGTTTATTAAATACGTAACTAATCTTACCTAAACTAATCTACTACCTTCTAATGTAATTACCTAGGTAGGCGTGTAAAAGTTTTTTTCTTTTTTTTTTATGGAGAATGGTCAAGAACTCAAAAAGCTCCTTACAAATTTTCTACTGTATGACTCTTACATATATACAGGACTCTTACATATATACACCAATAACGTTTTGGAGGTCATTCCTAACACCGAGATAAGACGAAAAGTATAGACCAGCCTGGATGCACAAATACTTAATTTCGGAGTTATAGGCTGCCGAAAACATAGCTCCAATACTATTTGACCTACCGTAGCCGGGTCAAAACTTTATTAAGGAACTAGTATGTGCCCTATCCAAATATCCATGTTTCAGAATCCTGCAGTAGTTTCTTAACAATTTTTGTAGAAGTAGTTGATGAGTACTTCAAATTATATGCCCGTAATCAAACTTCCTCTATAAAAATTGTTGCGTGAGTACTTTCGGATTCTGAAACATTGATATTTGGATAGCACACATATTAGTTCGTAAGTGAAGTCTTGATCCGATTACGGTAAATTCCATAGTTTTGGAACTATGAACCATTAAACTTCATTCTTTCATAGGTTTCGGCAGCCTCTAACTCCGAAAGGAAGCATTTGTTCATCCATGTTTGTCTAAACTTTTCGTCTTGTCTCGGTGTCAGGAATCAGCTCCCAAACGTTGTCGGTGTTGTTTTGAAACATCCTCAGTATGATTGAATGTTCTTTGAACCAAGTTTCGACATCCAGATGGTTGGTTAAAAGTGTAAAGCAAAAATCGTTTATTTGTTTTTTAATTTCTGGATAGTAGGACAATTATTTTTTAGAACGTATATGGGAAATTCAGGGTGAAATATTAGACTATTCATAATCAAGTATGATCGTTGCAATTTTAAAAATTCCCGTAGCTACGGGGAAGCGACCGTCATCGTTGATAAAGCTTAGGTGAATATCTGTTTTAGTCAGTTCTCGTTTCGCTGCTGTTGTCATTTTGTTTATTTTCTTTGGATGCTTTGCTATATTCTAGAGGCATCATCTCACGCAATATCATAAATTGCTGTCGCACATTAAAGAGCAAACAGTGAAACGAAGACAAAGAAATACCAGCAAAGTTTACTACTTTTTCCTCTCGTTGCTTTTAAGTTTTATATTCTTTACCAACGCTTGGTAGATCTTTTTCAATATAATTCTCTTTGGTTCCAGTGCGAGTGCTCAGACAATGTAATATTTTTTTTCATATCTTTATGAATGATACTTATAAAAATTAAAGTTTGAAATGTCAAAATACTACATACAGGCTTTAGAGAATGGGAGACAGGTTGGCTCAGTTGTAGAGCGTTCACAATTCGTGCAAAGGATCTCTAGTTTGTTATCGTGGGCCATGTAACCTTGTGATTAAGAGCATCGTATATGTTGGTTTTCTCGGTGTTTTCCCGTTTTCTCCTACATTCTCATACCACCACCGTTTTCACTTCCATTAACCATTGGTCTTCTTTAGCCTATAGAGCATAAACCTTGCGAAATAAAACTCTTTTCTTTTGACAGACCGATATTACTTCCTCAGTTTGCTGCATGCAAAAATTTACCTTGTACCTACTCGCCATCACTATTTTATCATTACTGGATAATGCAGGAATACACTCAACCGACGGTACACTACAACACCCAAGTGGTTTCAGAGTGCAAAATTAGTACAAAAGGGGTAGTTTGCTATTATAATTAGAGGAATCAATTTTAAAAAAGAATAACAATTTATTATAAGATTAATTAAAGCGAAACAATTAACTTTTAACAAACACCTCGTGAAATTTCCTGATTCCCTCATTTAAGTCGTGTTTCCTCATTCACATTTTCAGATGCCGGCTTATGGTCATATTTATTAATTTCAAATTTCATTTAATTTCAAGTTAATTTCAATTTGGATAGATTATCAACGCAAATTAGGTTTAGAAAATCCAAATAATATAACAAACACATTATTGATAAAGAGCTATGGCACATACCTAATCAAAGTGTTCAATATAGCGTAACTACAACTTAAGTCCAGAAAATATTTAAATAAATAAAAGTAAATCTGTTTTAATATCCACTTACGAATATTAAACACTTATCATGGATACTTTCTGTAGTCCTTTAATACAAATCAAGAATTTTCCAATCATTAGACCATCATCATGACACACACCGAAACACTAATTAGAGTAACGTTCTATTTAACTATTAGAACATGTTGATGAAACAGACTACCTGTATAAAATGTTAGGAGCAATAGGTTGTTCCGACACACGTAAATAATCCTGTAGATGGCAGCGTAATAGAAAAAAAGTATAGCCACCCAAAGGCCGGTTCTAGACATTTCTTAAGTGTAAGCAAACAATATTTAGGCGGCTCCACCTAAATTATAATTATCTACTATCTATAATTATAATTATCTATTATAATTATAATAGAAGTGTAGAAAGTTGTAATGGACAAAAATTCCTCAAATAATTGTTACAATTGTGTGAAAACTAACTGTATTCAAATTTTGAAATGCATTAAATGTAACTCAGACCCATAACCGAAGAGGTCGTATCCATTCCATTTTAATTTAACAATTAAATTGCTGCAATCAAGTAAAATAAACTTACAATTTCAAAAGTTTGCCGACTTTCAAATGCTTCGTTAACAGTAGCTGGTATTAACAACTCTTCCATCTCAACATTTGTATGATTATCACTTTCGAAAATTGTCCAGAAGTCAAAAGACACTTTTTTAGTCTTCGCTTGCCTCTCATCCTTTTTTTCAAGTTTTGTTGCTTTCTTTTCCGATAAAGTGCCCACCGTTTTTTATTGTCCGCCATTATTATTACATGAAAAATAAAGTACTACTGAAAAGTGAAAACATCCTGAACCACTGACATTAGGAACTTAAGTTAAAATTTCCCTCAGAAATGGTCAAAAATTCCATTTGTATCGCTCATCTTTTCTTAGTATTCGTCCTCCTCCCTGGACCAATGGACAACAAAAGCCTAGTCGCTTGAACTTCGATATTGTGCATTTCATTTACACTGACCTTTCCCTGTGGTCATTGAACCGAAGCACTATGTGGCTACAATGTTTTATGACAAGGCATTTCTTGAAGACATTTATTTCTACTGAGATAATGCCACAAAATCCATAAGCAACATGTGCAGTTGACTTCCTTTTGTTTGTTGATCCATTCCCATTTCAAAGATATATTTGGCAATGATATTCTTTAGCAAGATCGCCAAGGATTGTTGGGAGAGGAATGAAGAGTCTGTTATATTTGTATTTTGTGCATATGGTGGGATTGTGGAAATAATGCCGCTACCTTTAATCGTCCTGCCGTAGTGCGTAATATAACATCTATTGAAAAGCTAAATTTCCCTACATTTTATCTCATATTCGTAAAATCTCCATTTTTCCCACTTCAAAAAAATCTTTCCTAAACCTCCCGCTGGCATTTTCCCTCAAACTACCATCACTTGTGAGTGTGGCATTGGCGCCAATTGATGTGCGAGTCTATTTCAATTGTAAAGGGGGCGTTTTACAGCCAATCACAAAAAAAATTCGACATTATTGTCCTTTCGATGTATTTTATCTGTATCTCAGTCTGTGCAATATTTATTTGAAGCTATTTGGTAAATTTTTCATCACAACACTTTCTCTAATAAATATTCACATTCAAAGCACAAAATTTATTTCCCAGTTTGGTGACCTCTTTACCTGGTGCCTCCTGCGAACGCGTAGTTCGCAGGATTCAAGTTTCGGCCCTGTAGCCACCTCGATGTTCCCAACTTTTACCGTAGTGGAATTAATACAAAACGTTTCTCTCTAACTAACACGTTTCAATAAAGTCACTTTATTTCTTAACTACATATGACCCTAAATCTGGCCAAAGGACTAACATATTACTAACTTTTGTGATTATGTATCTTATAGAACTAATGATATATTGAAGGAACTATAACACAAATTATTACAGTAATATAATATTTTTTATTTTGGTCTGATTATGGATTTTTTATGTTGTGAACTTGTAGAATACTCTAGATTCAAAGATAGAATAAACGCTATACGTCACGTTATCTCCTTGCAACATATCGATTTATCTCTTCGCTACATGTAAACACTTTTATCTCTTTTCTTCACTATCTATTTTTCATTACATTACTTTATGTCTTACATTTGCGTTATTCTCTCTTTGGTAACATCAAGTTTTGCCTATTCAAGATTCTCTTAAGAACCTCTGGTAATGGAAGTTTCATGTGAAATCTCAATAGAAAATGTAAGCGACTCTTGAATTCAAGATTCGTCTTTCAAGACTCGCCGCAGTACTGGCAAGAAATTACAACAAAAAATATATTTATTAATGTGTGAATTCATTTTAAAAGTACACTCATGTCCAAAATTATTGTTGCATGCCTATAAATATGTTGTTGTAGGAATGTAATTTGATAATGAATTCACCCGGTATTTCTTATAATGTTAGTATGTGTATAATCGGCAAAGACGTATATGTGGCAAATTTCATGTCAAAAGAGCAGTAAATAAGAACAGTAAAACGAAAATAAAACTTTCTTGTCCATTTTGCAACATTTTGTTTTACTCATTCCAATTTTCGTATTTATAATTCTTTTCCTATGAAATTTACCACAAATATACATTTCCCGAGTATGCACATAGTACCAGTATTAAAAGTACCCTACAAAATTATTATCAAATTATATTCTTAAAAGAAGACAGTTATACATATGCGACAATCATTTTGAACATGAGTGTACATATGTATCGTGATAATTTAAGCTCAATTGTATTACTAGGTAGGCCTGACACAAGGCTGTAATGAAGTAACACAAGTAAGTTACAAAAATCATATAAATACAGTTGGCAGAAAACCATACAATAAAATTAGACTCTACTCAAATGATCAAGGTGTATGGTGGTTAAGTAGTAGAACCCTCACTTCTAATGAGACAATCTCTGGTTCGACTTCAGGCTATGTCAAGTTTGTGGTGGACATGTCCATGGCTTTTTTCAAAGTTCTCCCGTTTCCTCACACATCATTCTACCATTTCTTCATGATCATTCACTTTCATTATTTATCCATTTCCAGGAGTGTAAGACTAGATTTGAGTATTGTCGGATGTTCAATGTCTCAGATCGGAAATGTTTTAATGTAATATTATTGTATCTTGGAATTTTAAGCCTGAAGAGACTTTAGAACAAAACATAAAAACCGAGGTGAATTAACAAAAGTTTATTACATAATTGAATTTATAATAAGCAAAGATTGACAAAATTAATACCACATGTGATATTGCTGATAGTGAAAAGTATTAAATCTCTGTTAGTGCTAAAAATGTTTATAAACTAACTTAAAAGTATGACTTCTAATTTGACTCTGTTCTAAATTTATATATTGAAAGTTTATTTTTAAAAAATGCCGGAGTATGTACTAAATCTTTTTTGTTAGTTCTAAATCTTTTAAAAATAATGCAAGAATAATCATTTTAATAATAACATAAGGCATAATTCTAACAGGGTGTAGGGTTGGATCCGCAGGGTAGTGCGGATGAAAAGTTTTTAACTTACCATGGACCATAAACGCTTTTCGTTATACAAGGTGTATCTAAAGTCTGCGGACAAATGACCACTCCGTTGTTTGTAAAAGTACGAAAAAATTAAAAAAGAGGAAAGTTCTTGAAAATAGACGATTTCCAGCGTAAAATCTTGGATCCTTTTTTCTTTTCTCCAATCACACTAACCGTTGTGCGCCACACGTAAGGCATCATAAGTTATGTTATATCAAAAAGCAACATAACCAGCTCAGCAGGGTGTTTCTTTAGACCCTTACCTTACTAACATATACAGAATTGTTGGGAAACGAATTGGAGATCTGCTAGGTACTCTCACATAAAAATCTGCACGTTTACCTTGTCACTTTTGCGTGTCCTTTCGGACAGTCTAGGACTGGAAACGTTGCTTTTTATTATTTATTGTAGGGTGCTTTACGAGTTGGTCAATCCATCTGAAGTAATCCAAAGATGGTGAAAGTGGTTCTCGACCATCTCCGAAAATTATTGAAACTAGAGTGTGATAAACATTGTGTATGGGAAGATCAGTAACACTATTCACATTGTCGTATGTACAAGTGTTCCTGAATGGAGGTCATCTTTGTTGTCGATGGAGTACTTTTTAATTTTTTTTTTCATTAGCAAACTACAGTTGCACAGGACCTACGAATCACACGAACACCAGACAAAAACGAATGCTTACACACACAGAACCACAGACGCGTTAGTTGACACAAAAAAATGCATAACTTTTGTGACTCCAGCAAAACGTTTAGATGTATAATATTTAAGGATGCAACTAAATGCATAATGAAAACTGTGTTAATTGATGTACTTGTGTGCATAAAATTTATTATGCAGATAAACGTTTTGCTGAAATCACAAAATGTTATGCATTTTTTTGTCTCCTACTGAAGCATTTACATTCATTAATTGAAACAGTGGTTGGTATCGCTGGTTGCATATTCCCTAAATATACAGGATTTCCAAGGGTGTGAAAACGATTAAATAAATTTAGAACACTACTAAAAATATGTAATCGAGGCTTTTTGGGTAATGCAGGACAGAGTACAGATATTCCATATTACATGAGAGCCTCTACGGCCATTTTGGAAGTAGTCATACTGGATTTGGTCGCAGAGGCTCTCATGTAACGTGGAATATTTTCACTCTGTCATGCATCACACTAATAAACCTCGATTTCATAGTTTTGGTAGTGTTGTAAATTTATTCCATCGTTTTCACACCCTTGACAACCCTGTATATCAGATGTGCAATATACAATTTAGGCCACTCAATTTATGAGATGCATCTAAACTATGTCACAACCATTATGAGAAAATAGTTACAAAAATAAGGTTTTCAAATAGTATATCTTACAAGTCAAAAAAGGAAAAGAACTCAATTTATTATACCTAGGTACATAGCTTTTTTTTACAGGTTGCTCTACAAGAGCAGTTTTGCCATTTTCACTAAAGCTAAAATACCAAATTATCTTTGGTGAAATAAAAGAACATGGGTCAATGTTAGAAAAATCGTACCGATAGCAAATCTAGCGATGGGAAACACAAAACTTTACAGAGTTAAAAAAAAAAAAGTGGAAACTACCAACTCAGATTATAAATCAAACTTTGTATGTCTATGTTCTCTGAATCTTTCTATCGCTTTTTTATAATATATTTTAGTATACTAATTTATGCCCGTTTGGCCTTTTTCCGTTTCGCCTTATGCCCTCAAAACATTTTGCCATACAACCGGTAAGGATGTTATCTTAAGGCGGAAGGAGAATTCCCGTTTGGCCTTTTCCTGCTTGACCTTATAACATACAAGGGAATTTTCACTCTGTTTCTGTAACAAAGAGGGATTTATCTTATTCTCAACTGCAACGTCTCTTCTATTTCAGACAAATTAAACTCAAATATCTTAGAACATAAATTTTATTATCACACTCGAAATAGCATATCAAGTTTCTATGTGGATATAATATGAAACAGCATCAGTATATGAAATTACATCAATTTCACTGTTCTTAAGTCTATCTTTTAGGCGGTGAATCCTGTCGTCAAACCGTCTCTACCTTAGCTTTCTAAGTGTTTTCTGATAACCACTTGAAGAAGTACTCGCAATCTTTTATTTTCACGTTGCCTGTCTTTCATTAATTCAATGAAAGAATGTATGTCTAAGTGATCCCTTGATTCCTTTCTTCGTAATTTGACGTGCCACTGTCTTGCATTGTTAGTCATTTGTTCTTGATCGTTTTCAAAGTGATTCCACAAGTCACTGCAAATAGGTAAAAATACATCATTAGCACATTAAAAATTCAAAGGATTGCAGGAGAATCTACGTTGGAAAGTCGATGGCAAAATTTTGGGTGAACCTAATTTATTTCTTTTGCAAAGCAAAAGAATGTGTTCTTTTGATAATTTACAAATCAGTGAATGTAGAATCTTCAATACATGCACGTCGCAAGAAAATCTATATTACACTTTACATTAGGTGTTAATGGAAAAAATGCTATACTGTAGAGTGCTCGGGATAGCTTAATTAATGATTTAATAATAAAAAACAATCATTAATTTTTTGCACTAAACGCCATCTATTTATGTAGGAAAGAAAACATACTTACAGAGAAAATAACGTGTCACCATCATCCAGCCAAGTGTCTATAAGGTAATCATGGAACTCCTCCTTCATAGAACGTCAGGCGCATCTTCTTGCAAACGTACAAACACTACATCTAAATGGGAAGTTGGTACCAGAGGCTGTGCTGCTGCATGTCGAATCCATCTTTTTACTTCAGTGTTCTCTTTGTACAATTGAGGAAGTTCTAACTGCTGAACCTTCCTCCAAACAGACTGAGAGAAGTGGAAGGAACATCCTGTGATTTTAACCAGGAAATACTTTATTTAAGCATTGATTGCTACTTTCTTAAGATCAATAGAAACTTCTTTCAATTTGAAACGCAGTCCAAATTTCTCAGCTTCTTCCATGATTATCTCCAGTAATCTTACATGTGTCTCTTGCTTTTTACTGGGCAATATGCAGAAGAGGAGAACAAATACCTGGCCGAAATATTTTCCGTGCAGGATGTACATTTGGGAGAAAAGGAGAGGTACAGTCTTAAGTGTCCCTCCATTACAATCCTGTCGCACTGACACATGATTTTCAAAGTTCCAATAGTGCCGAAAACCTGTTGAAGATAGAAAGACTAGAATAAACAACACAGACATTCTAAAGAAAATGCTTTAATATTAATATTCTTACTCCTATTACTATTGTCATAACAGATTTTCACGATTTCAAAAAAAGAAAAAAGAAAAAAGAAAAAGAAAAAAAGAAACAACAAGAACGTAAGAAATGATAAACTATTTTCTTGATTACTAAAATATAACTTACAAGAATTCTACTGGTGTCATCGCCTTCATCCCCCAATAAAAGTTTTTGCCGTCCTGCGTTTCGCTCCACGAACCTTCCACATTCAATGTATTCAATCTTTGCGATAGTGGTGCCCGGTTCATGCTCGTACGTTATATAGAGAGTGTTTAACGGCACCAAAAATAGGGACAACAGATGCAGTTTCACCACAGTAATTTCCCTTAGCAATCTTCTTCCTGGAGAGAAGAAAATAAATTCATTTTAAACATCAACAGAAAAAAAAGTCGTACTTTCCCTCTAGAAAGTAAAGACAGACGGAATATTGCTTAACTACGACCGGTTAATTGTGTTACACTATAAATAAAAAAAATGGACTATGTATTTGTGTGCTAGCTAGGATGCCATTTAAGAAAAGTTCCACATCTAAAGTTCTAAAATAACTTTTGGAAAAGTTGCACGAGTAAATATTAGAAACATGCAGAGAAGCTTCAGTGTCAAAATTACTTATACCTTATTACAACTATTATATATACTTACCTATACTTACCTATATGTCTTAGTAATTGTTGATGTTCGTTCTTCCGCCGCTCTCTTCTTCATATGTGAGGTACAAATACAAGACTACATGAGCAATTTTTTAAACAGTGACGCAGATAACACAAAATTCTGAATACTTGCTTTGATTATACGCTATTCTGTTCGTTCAAACGTAAGTACTACTAGCATTACAAATGTTTTCCAAAATGACACTAAATTTCCCTATCATAACTTGAAAATCCCCTTCGCTGGTGTAAGGCGAAATGGAAAGGGCAAAGGGGAATTCCTGTTTCGCCTTACAATCAAATTAGCATACTATCTTAGCATCATAGCCTGAAGTAATGAAAACAGGCACAAGGCGAAACGGGAAAAGGCCAAACGGGAAGACATCCAAAGTTTCATTTTAAAATCATCTGAAAGAATTGTTCACTTACATTTCCCTGTTTTTAATTATTAAAGATATATTTTGCAAACGGACAAATACGTGGACGTTTCGAATTAGGTACAAAAATATGAAAACTGTTCTTGTGATGTATAATTACAATATTCTAAAAAAGTTATATTTCTGGGATAAAAGTCTGTAGGTCTATAGTAATTTACCATGTTAAATTCAAATCTGAAATCAGAATTTCGCTATCAGGTTTACTTTCTCAGTAATATAGGATGTTACGTAAGTACACGACGCATGTTCTAAAAAAAAAAACAAAAAAAAAACCTGAAAATGAAACAGTAACTAAGACGTTACTGGTTTAGCCTGTAGCATGTTTTCTAGTACGTGTGTCTCTTGTCTCTACTGACACATCATCAGTAGCCTTCTGACATGCTGAGTTATGTTTCTTTCGTTTCCCATCCATGAAACTACGAATTTTAATTAAAAATGAAGTAACAGTCAGTTTAAATCTCATAATCAAATTGAATTCATTGGAAGAACATAACACTAGTGGAAAATCCTGTTAACCTCTGAAAAGTTAACCTGATAATGATACCAGAAATTACATTTGAAATTTCCTTTCCTTATTATACGCTGTGTTAAAACGGCACCATTCACATTTCCCTATCATGTCCCTGAAATGGAAAGTTTGAGGGGAAAAAATAAGGCTTTTGGTAGAAAAAATCCCTTTTTTCTATTTTGGGTCCCTCCGGAACACCCTGTGTTAACACACAGATCTCAAAATAAACTGAAAAATACTAAATGGTGTACGAAACGTGTGTACAAAATTTCAAGCTTCTATCTTGAATAGTAAGGATGGGAGAAACAAATTACCAATCAGCTAAGAACATCCCCACAGTGGCCCAGATGACTCAAAAAGATTCGGATGTAATATAAAAATTTTCTGAGACATCCTAGGGTCATGTTTTACACTTCATTCTCATCAGAATAGAACAGTCTTTCAAACGGTACCATTCATATGTTTCCGTCATGTATCTGAGGCGTGAAAAATTGCAAAAAATATGGGATTTTTGTTAAAATATCCTTTTTTTAGCATTTCTGGACCCCTCCCCCCCCTGTGTTAACACACAGATCTCAAAATCATCTGAAAAATGTTAAGGGCATAGTGAATATGTCTACAAAATTTCAAGCTTCTATTTAGAACAGTAAGGTAAATATATATATATTAACACATGTGCTAAGAATATCCCCACAATACCCCAAATTCCCGCAAAAACGGGAAATTTTCTAAGACATCCCTATTTACCCTAGGATCATGGTTCGTACCTCATTTTCTTCAGAATGGAAAGTACTTTCTAACGTTACCAATCACATGTCTTCATCATGTATCTGAGGCGGGAAAATCTCGATAAAGAGATTTATTAAAATATCCCTTTTTAAAACCTTTTTACCCGTTTGAACACAACTTGGGGCACCGCAGAGATCTGAAATATATCTGTAGAATACTAAGGAGTACACTGAATGTATGTGCAAAATATCGATCTTCTAGGTGCAAAAGTAAGCCCGCCAAAAATAATATGCCCACAGTACCATAAATTCTCGTTTAAAACAAGATCTCAGGTAAAAATTTCCTGAGACATCCTTATTTACATTAGCATTATGGTTCGTACCTCATTCTCTTCAGAATAGAACAGCCTTTGAAACGTTTTCCATTCGCATGTCTCCGTCGAGTATCTGAGCGGGAAAATCGAGAAAAAGGGAATTTTTGTTATAGGTGCAAAAGTAAGTAACTCAAAAAATAGTAAAAATAGGCCTAACAAAAAATTCTTTAGTTTTAAGTTATGACGTATTACACCCTATGTTTCGACCCAGAAAGGCGTAAAACCATACGTAACGTGTTCTAGAACGCTTCCACTCTAGAAAAAAAGCTTTATTAGTACTTTTTAAATCGAATAATGAAAATACAACCCTAACATATAAACATATACGATATATGTAAGGGTTAATGCCGTGCTACTGTTTTTAACCTTCAATTTATTTCCTGCTCAATAGTAGGCCTACCCGTGTTTTGTCAATATTTACTTCAATATCACGAAATCGGGGCTTTTGGCCCGATACTCTAACCAAAACATCACAATTACGTGACCATATGTGACTTTTAGTAGATACTCTACTATTGGTATGTGCAGGACAAGGGCGCCGTTTTCTGTGTAACTTTGGAGGGCCCTATGAAAGATATGCATTAGTAGAAAGGAAAAATGAACGACCATGTACTGTAGAAATAGGAGAACCTGCTTCAACTTAGCAATTTGGCCCCCTCGTTAGAGGACCATTTCAACTTTGGGGGTCCCAGACCACTAAACCCCCCCAGGATCGGCGCCCTTGGTGCAGGAGTAACAACTTATGCGAGTTAAATAAAGTTTTTCTAAATAATCAACCTTCACCTAATAAGAATATTAAGTATTATTATTATTATTATTATTATTATTATTATTAATAATAATAATAATAATAATAATAATAATAATAATAATAACAGAGGTTCGGAGTTCACGCATGCATCGGATATATTTAATGAGAATCAAGCAGCCACTAGCATGAGTCACTTCAACATACAGTATGTACTGTAGTTAACCTAAATATTTCTTCACTCCTTTGTGGATTTTTGTAGGAAACGAGTTCCTTCTGAGAATCCCTTATGGCTTTGTCTCTATTCTTGTTGCTATTTTTGTTTTGCTAACGGTACTTTTCTTAATAACTACATACTTGCACTACCTAACACAATAATATCGTATTTTAATATACACTTACCTCCGTTTTTCTAAGCAGACTCCAGCACTAGACAAAAGAACACACACAATAACAAGTCAGAATTCGCTCCACAACAACACGAAAACCAGTCGAGCATGCGCAGTAAGTGCTGGAGACTAGCTTCAAACAAAACACGACAGGTGACGCTCACATCAAGAAGAAATGCATCAGTACCGATGCAAAGATCTGCATCAATTGAGTAATCTTAAACTACAATGCATTTATATGTCTCAAATGACCCATTTTTTTATTTTCGATCGTTCTCTAGGGTTGAAAATGCTGCGCATCAGTGACAAAAACGAAATTTATACATATTAACGCGCCATTTGATGCACGTAAATGTTTCAAATTTCCTATGATGCACTTGTAGTTCTGTGTGCAGGCAGGGGTAAAAAAAGTGATCTGAAAAGTTGGGGGGACGGTAGATAGCGGCATGATGTCACGCCGTTCCCCCTGCCTATCTTTGCAAATTGTAATTTTTTAGAAACTGCGGAGACGCTATACACAATTTTTCGAGGTGGGGGACGCCCCCCCCCCGCGTTCACCCTCACTTTTAACCCTGCTTACAGGAGAAACTGAGGTACACAGAGAATATGCACTGTTGCTTCTAATAAATATGCAGGGTTGCAAACCAATACATGAAATTACCAGAAAAAGTACAAAAATCACATATTTTGAGGGGCTGCATATTGGAATAGCATAAAGTAGGGATTCATAAGTTTTGTGCTAAATACTATTGCATATAGTTTGCAAAAAATATCCACGGCTATGATATTGCTGGTACCGTAGAGTTATGGCAGTCCGAAAGTTGAAGTTTGTAGCTTCGATGCCAATTTGGGGACGTAATATCTCAGGAGGGCAAAGTGCTGAAAATTGCTGCTTAGACCACAAAATAATTATGTATATGAATAAACTAGTGCAAAAAATCATGACTGATATTACATGGAGAAAAAATAAGGATATGGTAAAAAAGCGAAGAAAGAGCGTGTGTGACGATGGTCGTAGTCCGAAAAAAATTAAATGTTTGGATATGTTTCGCTAGATCTCAAAAACTACGCATGAAAGCATTTGAGAACAACATCCTGAGATGAATGTTCGAACCCAAAAGAAACGGGAATGGGGAATAGCGGAAACTTCAAAGCGAAGAACTGCATAATTTATATCGTTCACCAAACATTGTTAGTCGTCAAATCTAGGAAACTCAAGTGAGCAGGTCATGTAACCAGAATGGAAGAAAGTAGGAACTCTTTCAAAGTTGTATCTGGAAACCCAAACGGAAATCGATCATTAGGAAGAGTTAGGCTTATAATAATATTAACCCTTTCAGACCTGATTTTTTGTTTACTCTCCGGTGTTATTGTTATTTTGAATTATTATTCTTTATGACTTAACAAATGAAATACAACCGTCAATTCGTTTGCGGATGTCATATTTAGAGAATTATGGACGAAACATTTTGCGTGCATTAGGGTTGAAATACGTATGTAAAATAAAAATGGGATTAATCGAACACATCATTTTGATCTATATAGTTTAGAAACTCAAAATACATCACTAAAACACAAGGAGAATTTATTGCAAATAGCTTGTTTCGCCAAGAATAAAACAGCCTACGTGAGTGAGCTTTGTCCATTGTGATAGCTCCTGCAAGTAGTCTACAAGAAATATGCATTGCTTCCTGACAACAGATTAAAACACCACAGAAATAGTGGAAAGTGATTTAGAAAAGTTCAAAGAATTCTGACATAAAAACCCAGCCCTTTAGAATCCTCCAGAGTAATTATATTAAGCTTAAAACTTAATGTACACAAATGTGACCACCAGGTCTGAAAGGGTTAAGACGGATCCCGCAGAAATAGGAATACAAAGTAGAAACTAAATGCAGTTGGTCAAGGACAGAAGTCAATAGAGAGCTTTAGAGAATACGGCATTGAACCGAATTCGGACAGGCCAATTTGAGGGCTCTTGGCGCGGGTAAAGGCCTCTATATTGTATATATATAATTGTGTTACATATATATTTGTAAACTTAACGTTGCGGACTAGAAGGGGGCCTTTGCTAAGTACGAAGGTTTACTGGCTCATGAAACCGTACTGATATGAGCAACGGGGGCCGGGCGAAGGACTTCTTTCGGAAAGACGATTTAGGCTTCTGCAATCTTTTTGATTGGAAGTCTCAGTAAAGCATTTGAGATCGCGTAATTCGACCAAGGCCTACAGGTCTTGCGCCTCGCAATCCTTGCAGGGCCCCTCTAGTCTCGGGCCCTTGGCGACCGCCAAGAAGCCAACGTGGCCAGTCCGGCACCGTGAACCTCCGGATTCCAAAGGCTATAGTTAGTGGTTCATGTCAAATCGAAGTTTTTAATGCATATGTAGTCCCTCTTAAAAGTGGTGGGCTTAGCTTGGTACAGACAAAAGAGGAGTGTTGTTTCGGCGGCTGTAAACTTCCAGTTTCCTTAAACAATAAAGCTGGTTCGTTATTTTAAACACGGAGTATTTCTAAATTTTGTTAAAATACATATTTAGTGATGTTCCAGAGAAGGTGCCTAGCTGTAAATTCTGATAGGAAATTGTTGATAGCAAAAACTTAGCAGCACCTATTTGCACCCTATTCTCTTCTGCAAAAGCGAGTCTAAGAGTTTGCTCGTCTTCGTTCTTGTTTGAGCGCCTCGCTCGTCTAGCAAGCGGTACGGAAAAATAAAGATCCAATCATTTTGAAAGCTCCCCCGCCACCACCACCAGTATCCAGCCAGTATTTCTGTGTTTGAAAAGGTTCCACTACAAGAAGAGAAAGAAAGTAAGGGTGAGAAGAAAGTGAAAGGTAAAGTAAGAAGAGGGGAAAGAAAGAAAGAAAGCATCTTCGCTTTTGCAAGAAAACAGAACGAAACTAAAAATTTCGTGATAGGGGAATAATAAACACCCAAGTCAACATTTTTGCGCGACATAGTTCTTAAAAGCTTTACAAGAGAAAAATCAACAGCATCGAATAAACACGGAACATGACATGATTCTGTCCTCCATGTAGCTACTGTGTTCTATACTTTGTTGTTGTTGTTGTTCATGTTGTTTTTTCTATCTCTTTTTTTCCTTTTCAACTAACGTACTGAAACTACAACACGCTTTTCATCATATTTCTTTTCTCTCTTCGTAGCAATAAGCACAAAACGAAAGTTTTCTTCTTTACAAGTGACTAAATCTTGAAAAAAAATCATTACAGTTATGAATATTTCTGAGAGTACCTAGATGTCACTTCTTCCACCAATTCACTGCATTTCAAGACGATGGATTAATCGAAGAACGACAGCATGATTTTGACTTTGTAATAACTTGCTGCTGTTAATATAAAGGAATATATGGAAATCAGTACAATTATCTACAAGGTTCTTGTAATTAGTGTACGCTACTGTATAAGATGTAATTATGTCAGATACATTTATCTTTTGGTGGTTGAAGTTTAGCGTCCTTTTCCAGTACAAAGGTTATTTAAGACGTAGACGTAAAGTTTAAGGTGGAATTCGAATCAGCGTAATACGTTCAAATTTCAAGGTTCTCCCATCGCGAATCGAACCCGGGATCCGGTGCATCGAAGATGCATACACTCGCTAGAACAGCGGGCAAAAAGACCTTTATCTTACGTAACTCCCATGTCGTTCACAGATTGTTTAGTTTAATTACATACTAGTTCACTTATTAATTGGATTTTAATGGTCCCTAAGGCTATATATAGGGTGGCTAAAAATATGTATACACCCCTGCATTGATCAAGTATAACATTCTAGCTTATGGGTTTATTTGCTTGTGCTTTCCGAGCTTAAAGTATGAGTAAAAAGGCTTTAAAAACAAATAATAATGAAAGTGATGGATAACAATAAGAAATGATACGAAACACAGTGAGCTGATCGTTATGGGACTGTATACCTACTTTTGGACCACCCACGGACTCGAAGCATCATTACTTCGGAAGTGGGATCCGGACCACCACTTAAAAGTCGGATTCAGAGGTATGTTTCTGTACTCTAGCTCTCTTGAAAGTTTGTGAGATGGAGAATGATCTACACTAGTGATGGGCAAACTAGTTTTAGGAAGGGCCAAAGGCAAGGCAGACCAATATAATTTATTAACCGATTGACTACCATTACGAGCCTGCATTCTTCCCTACCACTACGCATGGCCCATACGTAGCTGGTTCCAATGGCTGAAGAGGAAATATTCTTGTATGGTAACAGGCATGAAAACATACGAATGATTCTGGTCGGGGAGGATCGAAGTCTGCGTATTGTTGTCATTGTTGTTGTCCACGATCATTATGCCATCTGTTGCTGAGAGTACGAATCCCTGCTGTTTATGAGACATGTATTTTGGTTCTTATGTACTTTGTGTCAAAGCAGTAGAATGTGGTGGAAGAGGAGGGTTATAGTTCTTCAGATTGTGATCCAATGAATCCAACGCTCAACTAATTAGACTACAGGAGACTCAAATGTTAATTGCAATAATTTTAAAACAATTATGGTACTAGCAACCAATGTGGTTGATGATTTGTTTGTATTATTTGTTGCCTAATGATTTCCCCTTAGAATGGTCGTGAGGTTCTGCATTCTATCTCCAGGGCTGGGATTCAAGAGGTTAAAAACAACAATGGTACGTACCAGAGTTGGCGTGGGTCAATGAAAACTTGACCCACCGTGACCAACGACCCACTGACCCACCACCCATCGTGACCCACTGCGACCCACCATGACCCACAACCCACCGTGACCCACCACCCACCATGAACCACTCTTATCCACTGTGACCTACTCTGACTCACCAAAATACATTGTCATCAACTCTGAACACGATCCACGGCCTCTTCTGTATTGACTAAAGAGTTTACACTTGTAATAAAACAAGACTGTGAAATTGTCACTAATGGAAGTTTGAATTTCCAGCCAATCGCTCAAGCACCACTCTGTTACAATAACGGTGATTCTGACCTTTACGATATAAAATGGTAAAGTGTTTGTCAGTGAGGAAATTGAAATAGTTCGAGGTGGAGGGAAATTAGTGTGTGCCTAAAATATACTTGTACTAAGAGAGTATTCTTGCAAGTGTTAATTTCTGAACGCATTCCAAAAGAAACTTCTATTCGCAGGAAAATACCTCTGTACAATATGGAAAAAGTTATGGTTTCTCAGTTCACAGTATTTTTCTCACAAAAGACTTGAAAAATCAGTTTTTCATAGTGTATAAAGGTGCTCGGGTACCCTATGTCAGACCATCTCCATAAAGTATGCTCATAATTGTAATTTGTGTAATCATTAAAACACCACGTTAAATTCAAGTTACAAATATGCATAATTGCAATTATTAGAAATGTTTATTCAAAGTAGTTTACCTAACGCAAAGAAGAGATTTACTAAAAATTAGATACAAAGTTGAATAACACAAATAAGCCATTAGTAATACAAGTATACATTTTCCATAACTCGTAATTTTAAACCTTAAAACAAATCTGAAATCGGGTTTATTTCCTGCTAGTAACTTTTTCGTGGTAAATTATCCGCAGCGGAATGATGTCCATCCTTCAGCCAAGAAATAACTAGCTCGTCTATTTCGAGCTTGTCTAGCGGTGGGTCATTAACATTGATGAACAACAAGTTAGACAATGTTGAGCACTTAGTCTATTTCTATATCAGTCATCTGTAAATTCATAAAGGAAAATCCCCGTTCGTACTCTGTCGTGGAAATTGATAATACTTCTACCCGATTCTGTAACTCCTCATCGACAATCTACTTGTTAACTTAAGTCTGATAACGATTTTTCTTGGCCAGTTTTGAAATACTCAGCAAGAAGTATCATCTCTCTATCACTATACAACATCTATTCCATATCGACCATGTCAGTTGGCAATGTCGACTCATGGAGAACAGAAACTTCATCTACCACGCCTTCGATAGGGAATCTTGTGAATAAATTATCAATTAAAGCCTGATAAACTGATGATTTCTTATTTGTTTATAAATTTAATTTTTGTAATTACACTTGAAGATTTGATGCCATTACCAACTTCCCTACTCCGTCTAGAAAGCGAAAGGGAACAAGGTTCCTGGAAAGTGTTCAGAGGTGAATGGGAATTTCCCTCCTTCTTCCCCTTCAATTACCACACTGCTGATTGCCATGTGCCAAATTACGATGAATTTCAATTAAATTATCATAGTATAATTATTTCCTTGTTGAATTATCGATACTTTTCAGTGGAAAAAAGGATGAAATTTGAAAGTTCCAAATCAAGGTAAGTAGACCAACGTAAAGGGGGAAAAAAGTATAACATTTTTCATATAATTAGGCGTACAATCCAAACTTAAAATTTCCGTGTAATTAAGCTTACAGTACAAATTTTATGCCTACTTTTCTCACAACTTTACGGGTTGATTGCCATGTGCTGTAAGCGCTTCATATAATAAACATAAGCTTCAGCAATTATTATAGTAGAAAGCAATGGATATATGAAGCCAAGCACTGTATTTTTTGTTTCTGATTTTTTTCTTAAATAACCGATCGTTTTCGATCATTTTTACAAACCAATTCACTACGAATGTTCCATATATAGAAAGTGAGCCCCCATAAAGGAGAATTTTAAAAAATGCTAGGACACATTCTGTTTATTTTCAATAAAGAGCTAATACACTGAATTTCAGCTCCGTAAGTTTAACGGCTTGC
This sequence comes from Thermobia domestica, assembly GCF_964235325.1. Taxonomy (NCBI): domain Eukaryota; kingdom Metazoa; phylum Arthropoda; class Insecta; order Zygentoma; family Lepismatidae; genus Thermobia; species Thermobia domestica. Next base: position 90,188,802 of record NC_137469.1, read on the forward strand.
GAGATACTCATTTTTTTTTTCTGAAAAATTCGGATCCTCACTACCTCCTTAGGATATTATGCATTATAATGTAAACAATATAACATCCCAGTTTGGATTAAGGCCTAACTATATACCAAAAATAATTTCATTTGACTTTGCAATTTGACAGTGATGATCAGGCAGACATTGTTACATTCATTTTTTATATATAAATAATTTATATATTACAGTGATTCAAAAACATATTTTTTCCAGTAGTTAGCTCCTCTAAACACTCACAGGTCTCGAAAGCCAAGAAGTAGTGTAAGTCCTAGTGCTATTATTACAATTGAAAATATCAATATGCAAAAGTGCCTGAAGTTCATTTTAAACTGGTAAGATATACTCACCTCAGGTAAGTCGAGAGAAACAAATGGAAAAGGAAGGGAAATGAAGGTCTTGAAAGTAAAACGAAGACGAATTTACCAGTCTTCAGAAGATACTGTCTATAATGCAGTGAGCAGAGTGGGTCGGTAGATCATACTGAATCGGTGCGTCGCAGTGGGTCATGGTGGGTGGTGGGTCGCAGTGGGTCACGCTGGGTGGTGGGTCGCAGTGGGTCACGGTGGGTGGTGGGTCACATGCTGTTGACCCACGACCCACTGACCCACTCAGAAAAGTTGACCCACTTGACCCACTGACCCACTCTATCTCTGGTACGTACATATAGTAGAGCTTAGCATTCTTAATACTATTAATGATTGTAGCTTTTCATAATCTGGCTCGAACTGGCACACTGATTCTCAAAAGTGAAGTTCATCTTTCAATCTGTTTCTAATACAACTCTTTCGAAGTAACCCTATTCTTTTCTTTTCATTCGCCGGATTAGGAATCATGTCGCGGGGCCGTATAGAACCTTTTAAAGGGCTGCATCTGGTCCGTGGGTCGTAGTTTGTCCATCACTGATCTACACTGTAAGGGTTGACCCGGTCAAGTACACCGGATTCAAGCGTCACACATAGTTCGGAGCCCATGTTAATAGTTAGCCATGTCGGTGCTTTCATGACCTCGGTGTTGTATCGAGGTAAAACAAAACCTCAATCGAACTATCACTCGAGTTTCTCATTGGGGATCGAACTTCGGATCGTTTCAAGAATAGACCCTTTCCCTTATTACTCTACTAAAAACGGAAATTCTTAAAATCTACTGCAACTTCCGATTTCAATGTTAATTTCCATGTTACAAAAACGACAATAAAAGCGAGAATCGTGGTTTTAACATGAATTCAGCGTCCCAATAAAATAAATTCCATTTCCGAATTTTTCCATCCAGTGCAACCGTAAGTATAGATCTACTACTTCCGGTTTCAATATTGAATATCTCATGGTTTGCAAGTTCACATAGTTTCATAATATGAAACGAATTTCTTTTCTTCGTACGGTTTAATATGTAATTATAGTTTTTGCATTTGATATAACATCAATTTTGTTTTACTTATTTTATGTCATATGCAGTGGCGTATTTAAGGAGGGCTTCCGGGCTTAACTCCCCCCGAAATTTTATTTACTGTATTAAAGTAAGTAAAATACCTTGAAGAATTTTTACATTTCGAAGAATAAAGTTAGCAAAGCCCCCCTTAAAACTAAATCGCAAATACACCACTGGTCATATCCATTAGGTTATTAATCCCTCAAAGCCATCCTTTAAATCCCTACCTTATTGGCGGTATTTAAATAATTCCCTTCTAATAAGACTTTTAAAGCTTGTATCATATTTAAAGTATACAAGGTGTGATCAAAAAGTATAGTGACTGTAATTGCACAGTGCCATCTACCGATATTGTAACCATTTCAACTAGTAAGCCCAGTAGCCTAAACTTTTGGTACAGTCAGTGTAGTGATGCCAACCTGTGGGGAAAATCCCATTTTATGGGATTTTTTTACTTAAATTTCTCGAAAAGAAATAAATTGAATTTTCATCACAATTAGCTACAAATATGGGATTTTTCATCGATAGCAACAAAATTCTTTATGGGCTGAAAGTACACCAATGGCTTCTCAATAGTCTTGAAATCAGTGTTAATTGTCAAATTTTGTTACCGGAAAATGCATGCTAGCACAGAAGTGATTTTCAGAGAGCAAGGTCCAAACAAAATATAAATTGTGCTCTGGTACTTTCTAAATACAAAGAATATAATTAACAGGAAAAAGTAAAGTGCAAAATGTGTGACAACCAATTTCGAAAACGTTCTACACGAAATGATTATAGAATAAAGTTCTTCTAGTATCGTTATGTTCATTATAATATGATGACACAAAGGAATTATGAAAATGCTAGATTCTGATGACAAAATGTATTTGTTTTCTGAAAACGATCAATGATCGAAAAGTCCTTCGACGTCAAAAATAGATGAAAACGTGCAAAAGATGGTACAATTGATTTGTTCAAATAGGCGAATGACTATTCGAGAGCTTTCCGAAGAACTAAACGTCTCGCATGGGTCCGTGAAAAGTATTTTAACGTCGAAATGGGCAAATGGCTTCCTTCTTCACCACAAAAACGCGCCGTGCCACACCTTCCTTTTGATCCGTGAGTTTGTGGCCAAAAAAGTATTCCTGTCTATCCACATTCGCTGTGCTCTCCAAATATAGCGCCATGCGACTTCTAGCTCTTCCCAAGAATTAAAACCGTGCTTAAACGGAAACGTTTTGACACCATTCCTGACATTGAGAAGGCCACAACAAAGCAGCTGAAGGCCTTTCTAAAAGAAGCCTTCCGGAAATACTTCGAGCCATGAATTCAACGTTGGGATAAATGCATTGCTAGCCAAAGATAGTACTTTGAAGGAGATTAAATCAAATTCCATACGCTTATTACTATGTTTCTTATAAAATTATTCATCGAATTTTTAATCATGCCTCGCAAAGTTGGCAGTCCAACCAATTTTTTAAAGACTGTATTTAGAGAGTGCGTGCTCGGGACCCCACCCGTAGAGTAGGCACTTACCTTTTTTATATACATAAGTTTCTACAAGCAAGATTGAATCATGCGAATGCAGTGATGCCAACCTGAAACAATATGAACTCCCACGTCGAGAGACAAAAAAATCCCATTTTACGTGTGGATTTCCCACGTTAGACTAATTAAAAGTATGCTCTAATATTAAAAATTAAATTTCTTTGTGTTAGTCATTTTTTACAATATCTAAATGAATAAGCCGCAAATTTCGATCGTCTCGAAAAATCCCATATATGGTGCTTATTATCCCTTTCCGAGAAAATAAGGTCAAAAACTCTCACGATATTGGATTTTTCCCACAGGTTGGCATCGCTGTGCGAATGATTAAACAACCATGCGAATGACTAAACAATGAGTTGTTGAAACGTAAGACCATGTAGCAATTGAATTGTGGTCTAAAGCTGACAACAGCTCTTGAATTTGCTGTTTTAACGCTTAATTTCACTTTTTGTCTACGGTAAATATCAATTTATGTAATCTCATACGCGAATTGGATCTCAACAAGCTGAAAATAACCAAGATTAATCAAGCTCTCATATTAGTTTCTACTACTGTATTGTTTCTTATCATCAGCATGGAAACTAATTGAAAATAAGGCAAGGCAGGATGAGAAGGGTAAATGCAAGCGCTCTCTAGCTTCCGTTCTTAGTAGACGACCTCCCTTCTCCCTTTGACTGTAGACCAGTAGTTCCCAATCTTGTTTACTTGCGCCCCCTTTCGTAAACCCAGCATGTTTCACGCCCCTCTCCTACCAGCTCGTTAATCATATATGTATTTCGTTTGACCCCTTCTGCAATTCTCCATTAATCCTATTATTATTATTATTATTATTATTATTATTATTATTATTATTATTATTATTATTATTATTATACACTGACTAACAAAAGAAGTTAAGCACCTGGGAGGAATGATTCAAAGTTGACATAATTTCGTGGGCGATCATACCATCAGCGGATACAAATGATTGCAATGGTCTATGACGGCTAGAATGGCCACCAGAGTGCATTAGTATAGTCACCACGAGACCATGTTATCAGGCCTGATAAGGTATTGGTGTGGGCGACGTCAGACGGTTACTGAGCATTGTGAAACACCATGGAGAATGACGTGTACTTCTGGTAACAATACTTGGCCGATTTTGAAAGGAACCTGTTTGTGGACCTGCATGTGGTTGGCTAGTCTAAGTGTGCAACATATATATATATATATATATATATATATATATATATATATATATATATATATATATATATATATATATATGTATGTATGTATGTATGTATGTATGTATGTATGTAAAGCATTTCGGTGTAACAGTGACACGTTGTTAGATTGAATGACAAAGTAGGGGAAATGACACGTGTCGTCAAGTTTTCAGTAATCCAAGTTTATCCACACCAAGGGATGATTGGGTATTGTGTGCACATCATATCTCTTTCGCATCTTCTCCTGCCATCCGGGCTCACTGCAACACATCGTGACATCCCACACCATTGGTCGGAGAGTAGTTCCACGCGGGATACAGAATCGTCGTTTCATTTGTAGGCTGCCATTAACACCATACACTTGCGGCTGCGTTTGGAATGGTGCCACACTTGGGATGCATGTATTTCTTACCAGTAGTGTCGCATTTTCAGCCAGCATTTTCAGCTTGGTTGGAAACCACTTTGGATGACAATCGTCTGCGAGTATATCCGCACGAAAGGTAAAAGACACAGCTGTGTTACTCCTGGTCACGGGTGTGAGTGTCGGAAGCATCACGTATGACTTCAGGTCACCTTTGATAGTGATTTAGGGAATTCTGACGGTGTCAGTTACAAAGGCTGCATACAGTCTTGTCCGCAGACACATAGTTTTTTCTCATCGCTCAGTCAACAGATAGCTTCCGTGGCAAGAGAGCGGGGCCGCGGTGGCTCAGTGGTAGAGCGTTCACCTTTGGTGCTTGGGGTCCCGGGTTCGATCCCAGCCCCTGCCAAGTGAACTTTGTGGTGGACAAACACCGTGTGCGTGGGTTTTATCGGGGTTCTCCCGTTTCCTCCCACTTTCTTCATTCCACCATTTCATTCATTATTCATCATCACCGTCTCCTTTAGCCTACCCGGCATAACCGTGGGACGTAAAACTCAAAGATTTCATTTCATTTTTCCGTGGCAAGAGACGTCAGGAGTCTGGGATGCTAAGAAGTCTTCAACCGCAAGCAACACCGTCGAATCATCAGAGAAGGTCTCTCCTCCAACAAGTGATAAAGACCCCAGAAGGCGTAACAAAATATCGGGGAAATACGGTTAATGAGGAAGGATTTTGTATTATGAGTCATGGAGAGGATGTACCATTCTTTGCGTGATAGCATTGTCGTGTAGTATGAGAACACCACATCTGTTGATCATTGCTGACTTACTTGCAGTGCAGTGCAAAGTAAACGTAAATACCGACTCGTTTGGAAAATTGGTCTCCCGAAGAAGTCCGCTCAGTTATTCGATCTCTGTGGGCGAAACATGTAACCGCAGCTGAAATTCACCGTCAGCTGGTAGAGGTTTACGGAGAGACTGTAATATCTCGTCACCATGTCGCAGAATGGTGTCGAAAGTTTGCAGCAGGTAGAGAAAACGTCACCAACTTGGAGCGCAGTGACTGACCTAGCATGGCATGAACAGATTTGAACACAGCTCGCTTGAAGAATTCAGGAACACAGGAAGATCATGTTATGGCATCTAATAACAGAATTGAGAATGTCTTGAAGGAACGCCTAGGATACCGTCGCGTCGATTCGCTTCAGACTAGAAGGTGAAACGCTTAGTAAAAATGTAGCTGAACACGCAAGAACGGGATTTCTACCAGGAGGGAATCTTTATACTTATCCCACGATGCGATAAGTCTCTCAACCGATATGAAGACTATGTCGAAAAATAATCTAATGTATGTACTATCTGTTGGCTGTATTGGTTGTATGAAATAATATATATATACGTTTCATTACAGGCTTTATAACCTTTCTTTCTGATTATCTCTCCTACAATACTTCAAAATATTAGCGTTTGTAACTAGGGATGGGCACGAGTCGAGCTTAAACTCGACTCGACTCGAAACTCAAAGCGAATTCGAGTCGAGTCAAAGGTAATTTTCTTTAGTCGAGTTCCGAGCCGAGTCACTGTTTTCAGGTTGAGTTTCGAATCGAGTCGAGTTTGAAAACTGGCTCGCTCGCTTAGCTCGTTTTAACTCGTTTTGAAATCATTGTCTGATTAGACTGGAAAGCGAAAGCTATGAGAAATGTAAGCAGTAATGTGGAATATTTTTAGTGTTGCTCATGAGGCGAGACACTGCTCGCATCTCGCCTCGTCTCTATTAACAACACGACAATGGATTTTTATAACGAGACAGCCTCAAATGTCGTGAGCACTAACATAATTATATACTGTAGTTCTCACCACTAAGGCTGATACCTGTACGGTGAATGTTTTGAGCCGAAGCAGAAGCCCAACCCGTGTAGGGATGTTAACCGGCTTAGCTCGGTTCAACTGAGCGAACAGCTCGAGCCGGCTTGATTGAGATGAGACACTGACTCGGCTCATGTGAGCCATCGTCTCGAGCTGGGTCGGTTGTGGTGAGCCATCAGATCGGTTTGTTTCGGCTCGTGTCGGTTTGGGTGGGTGAGCTGTTGGCTCGGCTCGATAGGAAAAAAGCTGTGAGCCGAGTTGCTCGAGCCGTTGAGAACCCCAAACCCGGATAAACCCAGAACCTCGTAAACGATGTCCTTGCCTCCAAATCTTCACGACTACCGAGGTCAGTAGTCAACTAGTTTTTAGTATTCAGATACAAACCACCTATCTTTCATGTTTATATACGGTGTTGTTATAGTAATAATAATAATGTTATAGTTGTAGTATCATTGATAATAATTATATTGTCTATGTAGGATACTTGAAGAAAGTACTTGAAACTACACACAGCATATGGACCGATTTAGCTCATGTTTGCTCGACTCCACTCGGAACTCGAGTCAAATCCGAGTCGAGTTTCGAGTCGAGTTGGAGGAAATTTTTCGAGTCGAGTTCTCGAGTGGGGCTCAAAGATGTCTGTTTCGAGTCGAGTTTCAATGAAAACTCGCTCAAACTCGCTCGTGACCATCCCTATCTGCAACCACACAGTTTGGTCATCGCTCAGCCAACAGGTGGATTCCGTGGCAAAAGAAATAGGATGCGAAGAAGTCTTCAACCGCACCTTACACCTCCGAATCATCAGAGAAGGTCTCCCATCCCAAGAAACGATCGAGATTCCAGAAGAGGTAGGGTCACGGTGGCTCAGTGGTAGAGCGTTCACCTCCGGTGCTTGGAGTCCTTGGTTCGATCCCAGCTCGCGCTGTGTGGACTTTGTGGTGGACAAACACCGTGCTAGTGGTTTCCTCGGGGTTCTCCCGTTTCCTCCCACTTTCTTCATTCCACCATTTCATTCATTTCTCATCATCGTCTCCTTTAGACTAATCGGCATAAACGTGGGACGTAAAACTAAAGATTTCATTTCATTTCATTTCCAGAAGAGGTAGTAGCCAATGAGCGAGATATCGGGTAAATACGGTGGATGAGAAAGGATTTTGAATTATGATTCATCAAGAGAATGTACCATTCTTTGCGTGATAGCATTGTCGTGAAATATGAGAACACCACGTCTGTTCATCATTACTGACTTATTTGCAGTGCATTTCGTAGAGTTCAACATTAATGGTTTTACCTCAGTTAAGAAAAGAATGGGTCACTCTCACCAAAGACCACAACAGCAGTACCTCCTGTGGATTAAGAGATGATTTAAGAAATCATCCTGGACATTGAACATAATCCAACCATTGCCCTAACTATGTACGATTGTCGTAGCATATTCATTTATCATCAAAAGTGACAATCCGATGCATGAAACTTTCCCGATTATTTCTGACGCTCAGAGAACTGCACGCCTCCGGACGATGATTCTTGTTGGCCGATGTAGCAGACTGATATTTCATCTTATTGATCGTACGCGGCCTCCAGTCGGCAATGGTATGGTGTATTGTTGGCTCGCCTGCAAGGCACTAATTATATTCCGTGGATCACTTACAAGATGTTTATGAGTTACTTCGTGGTGCACTTTCATTCAGCTATGTTCTCTATGGTGCACTTTGATTCAGCATTCTTCAACAACATACTACCTTCTGACTGTCTGGGCACCCCATAGTTTTCCTAGGTATGCAAGTTTATATTCACCCATATCATTTTGTTCACATCAATAATACATGTGGATTGGTATATGGTTCATATTTAATTTTTTTCTTCATGACGCTAGAATTCTTTTAATAGTCATTTCTAATTGGCATAAGTATGATATAGAGGTACGCTTGTATGATAGGAAGGAAGGCAAAGATAATAGGTTGAACAAGGGAGGCAAGGGAATAAGGTAGGGGAATGGAATAAAACAAGTGTCGCCGTTAACCATTGAGTATCTACAAAACTATCGCCGTTTTGCTTACTTGTCACCACTATCCTGAAACAACACCAAGTTTGATATCTGCTCCTTGTTTTAAGTGTATGGTTTGTTGAGAATGTGACGTCACAGAGCATACTATTGAAAATCACGGTTTTGTAATAAATTATATAGGAAATGATGACAGTAATACGCGACTATTTCTTCGGAACTAAAGCAACTGAGATATGAAATTTCTTGATTTAATTTACTTACGAATAATGAAGACATGTAAGTAAGTAGACACGAGATCGTTAATGACTTAAAACACCCACCGAACAGTGTTAAACTATTTGGAGAAAATTGGCTACAAAAAGAAGCTTGATGTTTGGGTGTCACATGATCTGACTCAAAAACATTTAGTCGGTCGAATTTCTATATGCGAATCTCTACTGAAACGTAACGAACTCGAAATGGAATAAAACATTTCAGTTTTATGTCCCACGATTATGTCGTGTAGGCTAAAGGACACAAATATGATGAGAATGGAAGAAATAATGAAGTGAAGAAAGTTGAAGGAAAAGGGAGAACCCCGTGAAAACTAGTGACACGATATTTATCCACCACAAAGTCCACTTGGCGCGAGATAGATTCAAACCAGAAACTCCATAGATAAGCGCTCTATCACTGAGCACCCTCGGCTCCTGTAACGAATTCAAGTAATTTCTGCACTGAAGTATTCAATTTCTTGAATCACATTGGTTACTAAAATATAGAAACTAATTTAATCGAAACGTTGCTAAAAGAAACTTTCTTGTACGAAAGCAACAGTGAAACAAGAATGATTGCAAACATTTAATCCTTTATTAGTACTCTACTCCCGTAACAGCGATTGGAAGTTAACCGTGAACTAAGGAAACGTAAAGAAATATACGGTTTTAAGTGTTCTGTATCATTAAAAGTCTTCTAAACTTGTAGCTCAAATTAAAAAGAAAAATGAGGTATTGAAAAGGATTTCAGGAAATGGGAAAGTAATTGAATTACGGCTTCGTAGGAAACAGATGCTCGTGTGATGTATCTTTTTTTAAAATAGAAACATATTATGTTTCCTCCTAGTTGAGTGTGTCAACAAATTATGAAATAATCCTAATTGGTGACATAGGTAGCATAAGAGATTCATTCTTTTATAATAATTCACATGAAAGGTGGAGAAGGAAAACAACTGATGTATTCCATTTCTTGAATCACATTGGCTAACAAGAATATAAAAGCTAATTTAATTGAAACGTTGCTAAAAGAAGCTTTCCTGCATGAAAACAAGAGTGAAACAAGAATGATTACAAACATTTATTCCTTTATTGGTACTCTGCTCCCGTAACAGCGATTGAAAGTTAACCGTGAGCTAAGGAAACGCAAAGAAATATACGGTTTTAAGTGTTCTGTATCATTAAAAATCTTCTAAACTTGTAGCTCAAATTAAAAAGAAAAATGAGGTATTGAAAAGGATTTCACAGAATGGAAAAGTAATTGAGTTACGGCTTCTTAGGTAACAGGCTCTCCTATGATGCATTTTTCTTAATTTTTTAAAATAGAAACATACGTTTCCTTTTAGTTGAATGGGTACACAAATTGGTGATAAGAGAGCATAAGAGATTCTAATTGGTGATAAGAGAGCATAAGAGATTTTAATGAGTATAAGAGATTCATTCTTCAATAACTGGCATACAAGGCGGAAAAGCAAAACAACTGAAGTATTCAATTTCTTAAATCGCATTGGCTATCAAGAATATACGTAAATGCTAATTTAATTAAAACGTTGCTAAAAGAAACCTTCCTGTATGAAAACAATAGCGAAACAAGAATGATTACGAACATTTATTCGTTTTTTTAATACTCTGCTTTCGTAATAGCGATTGAAAGTTAACCGTGAACTAAGGAAACGCAAAGAAATATACGGTTTTAAGTGTTCTGTATCATTAAAAGTCTTCTAAACTTGTAGCTCAAATTAAAAAGAAAAATGAGGTATTGAAAAGGATTTCACGAAATGGAAAAGTAATTGAGTTACGGCTTCCTAGGTAACAGGTGTTCGCGTGATGTATAAATCTTTCTTAGGAGGACACATTTCTTCTTCCCCACGTCAAAGTCGAAGCCAAATCACGTGCTGGTTGTGGGCAGACCTGCTTAATCTCTGCTCTCTCTCTCTCTCTCTCTCTCTCTCTCTCTCTCTCTCTCTCTCTCTCTCTCTCACTCGTCTTTTGGCCGATCTCCGTCCCGTATACACCGATATTGATTACTTACTCCCTCCCACCAGCGCTCGTCTGTCTGTGCTTCGGGGAGGATGAGAGGCGCCTTCAAACTTGGGGCGGCTGAGGGAGAGGGAGGCGTATGACTATAAAATATCGACGCCTTTATAAAAGCGAAGACACTACCTTTTCATTATGTTTTGTTGATGCAGATGTGAACCATCTGCCTCGGACAATTTTACTTCGGGAAAAGTTTTATGGAATGTGACGCTGGATATGGCCCGCTTGTGTGTTCAGCAAACCATTATCTACTCCCTCTTCTTCGATTTACATCATGGATACAAGCAATAGGAACCTCGTGCCTGTAATACATAAAAAAACGTGTTTCCGTAATGGTAAACCAATACTATTCAGTTTGACTCAAGTTAATGTTAGATGAATATTTGAAACAAACCTGTTATATAACATATGTTGTATGTATGTATACATGCAGTGTGTATATGTTCGAAGAGCATTCAAAAGAATAAACTACCACTACAGAATTTCGTATTCTAGTATCATATTATTTCTATAGTAATTTTGCTGTGTAAATATCCAGAATTCAGTTCACTGTATTCCGGTATCGGCTGTAAAAAATATATATTTTAGTCCATGTTCAAAATGAAACGGGAAATATTCCCCTATTTCTTAAGTCGTGTAATTTGTATCCTCTGCATATTTTAAAGAAAAAAAATAGGAGAATCATGTAATGCTTTCGACAGACCTTACTTTTAAATTTCTCCAGCTTTTTTTTATCTAAAAACATTAAGATTTGTTCCAGTTAGAGTTTTTTCTCCAAAAGAGTGAAATACTTGAATAAGTTGTACCTTACATAGACTTTTTCAAAAGGACATGATTTGCTAGTGGATTATTGTTTCTGAAGCGATGAGCTTCCGTATCCGTAACCTGTAGGTTTGGTTAGTTAGAACTGGAAGTAAAGAATGGTATATATGCTTCGTTTACATAAAAATATCTTTATAAGCTTGTATATCAAAACTCAGCAACTACCGGTGAAAATTGATTGATTGAAATTTCACGTCCTTTTTTTAGCATCTAGGCTATATGAGACGAAACCTATTATTTAGGCAACCCGCATATTGACAGAGAGGCAGCCAAATCCAGGCAGAGTGAGGCACGAGAGAATGTACAGAGGGAGAGGTTATGAATGATTTGATTATGTGTTTCAATCACATCGTTGGATACCTCTTTGTCCAGCACAAGCTCGGGTGACTATGTGATATGAACAGGGGCGGATTAAGGCTTTTGAGACCCTGGAGCCGACTATTTCAAAGGAGCCCTATATTACGAATAATTCTAGCGCATAAATTTTCTGTACTGCCTTTCACAAGCTCATAGGCTTATCGAAACGCCGAGAGCTATGCTGTATCTCAGAGAGCCAACTTGATTTGAATAGGAACGTTTTATTCAGGAGATTTGGAAAAACCTCCTAGATTTGCTCTAAGTAATGACAGAGATATGTCAAAGGAATTGTCAGCAGAAGCGAATAATTTAGTTTGTAATACAGGCCCAAAATAGCCTACTTCCTCACAAAATAAGTATCGTGAAGACGCTGATAGAAGAAGACAACTCTAGCGATACCGCGAGCGTAGTGAGCGGGAAAAGAATTAGCATGGGTCTGAAGCCTATAATATAATATTTTGATTGCTATATGTTAGTATTAAAGAGAGGGATTTTTGGGGAGCTCTGAGCCTGGGGGTCCCGGAATTTGGGCTTCATTGGCTCCGCCCTTGATCCGCTCCTGGATATGAGGCTCTGTTCTATTTGTTCACAGTTTCCTGCCGGTACTGCACCTCAGCTTGCCTGTCTTGTTCTCTGATCAATATGCGGATAGCTTTAAAGTGACACCATAGCCACTGCTACGGATGTGCAAATTTGCGAGCCATACGAGTGCAAAATTGCGAGTCAGATTCACCGCCTGAGAGACTTCCCCTCAATGAGGTTGATGATCGCGAGCACGAGCAGTTGTAATCGCTATTGGTAGGGTTTACTAGATTTCTGGATACAAATATGTGGACGTTTGCGATTTTAAAGAAAACTGTTGAAATAACTTAATTATAGGAAGACTGCCTACTACAGTATATCTATACTTGCAAGCAAGCCTAGGGTTTATATGTAAATATATATATATTGTAGTTTGACAAATTTCGCGCGAAAATTTTGTTATATCTTCACCAATTTGCAGTGATATCATCATCATCATAGGTATTCTGCCTTTATTGGCAGGTCACTTGCCGCAGCTGAGAAGCTTCCATGCTCCACGGTCCTCCGCTAACCTTTTCGTCTTCGCGTATGATCTTTCTGTTTTAATATCATCCATTAATTGTAGTCTCCTTCGCCCCCTCCCTCTCTTTCCCGACACCATACCCTCTAGGACGTCCCTCATGATACAATCTCTTCTTAGGCAATGTCCCAACCAGTTTCTCTTCCTCTTCCTAATAATATCTAGAAGTGTTCTTTTCTCACCCACCATTTCTAACCCTCTCTCATTCGTTTTCCGCTCGACCCAACTAATTCTTTCCATTCTTCTCCACACCCACATTTCAAACGCTTCCAGTCGATTTTCGTCACCTTTACGTAATGTCCACGTTTCCGCCCCATACAGTACAACACTCCACACGAAGCATTTTATGAGTCTTTTTCTCAACTCTTTGTTCAAGGTCCCACAAAACAGACTTTTCTTCCTCCTAAAGGCTTCTTTCGCCATTCCTATCCTTGCTTTTATTTCACGTTCGCATTTCATGTCATTACTAAGAATACTACCCAGGTATCGAAAACTATTCACTTGTTCTATTTTCTCCTCTTCTACTTTTATATTTGACACAGATCCCTTCGTTCCAATCACCATGGCTTTTGTCTTTCTAACATTTATTTTCATCCCATATTCTTCAAAGCCCTTTCTCATTTTTTCTAACATTTTGTTGATTTTCTTTTCAGATTCTGCAACAAGCGCCATATCGTCTGCAAATCTTATACATCTAATCATTCTACCTCCTACCGAAATGCCATCATCATCATGTAGGCTCTTTTTTACTATATCTTCTAGATAGACATTAAATAGTGTTGGCGAGAGGCAGCATCCTTGTCGAACTCCCCTTCCAATTGCACTCTCTTCCGTCAGTTCTTCCCCTATCCTAACACTTACTTGTTGGTTCATGTATAAGTTTCTTATTAGTCTTCTATCTTTCCATTCCAACCCTATCTTTGTTAGAACTCCCAACAACAATTCCCAATTCACGCGATCAAAAGCCTTTTCTAGATCAATAAATACAACATACACCTCTTTCCCTTTTTCTATAAATCTTTCACCGATCACCCTTAATAATCCAATAGCATCTCTTGTGCCCTTGCCTCTTCTGAACCCGAACTGCTCTTCCTCCACATCTTTATTTGTTCTTCCATATAACCTTCTGTTCAGTATTCGGAGCAGAATTTTAGCTGCATGAGATATGAGACTAATAGTTCTATAATCCTCACATCTCTTTGGGTTCGATTTCTTAGCCATCGGTATCATGATCGTTTTCAGAAAGTCTCTTGGCCATTCTCCTGTTTCATATATTTCATTGCATAGTCGCCACAATTCTTTCTTTCCCTTGTCTCCTATATTTTTAATGAATTCGATTGGTATGTTATCTATTCCTGTTGCCTTTCCATTCCTAATCTCGGATATAGCATTTTCAAACTCATCGCGAAAAATACTAAATCCTTTATCATCCTCGCCTACTTCATTTTCCACTTCAACATTTAGGCTACACTGTCTATCCCTACTCTCATATAAGTCTTCAACGCATTCTTTCCATCTTCCTATGACCTCATTTCTCTCGCTGACTACCTTCCCATTCTTATTTTCTACTGCCATCATAATACTCCCTTGTTTCCTCCGAAATTCCATAGATTTCACCTCCTTGTACATATCCTCATATTTCCCAACTCTTTCTAATTCTTCTATGTCCTCGCATTTTCTTTTGTAAAACTCTTCCCTCGCTCTGTCTGTTTCTCTTCGTAATTCATTATTTAACTTTCTGTACACCTTTCTGCCCTCTTCTGTATCAACCTGTTTCCACATCTTCCTCTCCCTCATTTTCTGCCACATCTGCTCTGTAACCCATGGTTTCTTAGCAGTTTTGTGTTCACGGTAACCTACTGCTTCTTCTGCAGCCTGCTGTAATATCAGAGACATTTAATTGTTCATATTTTTCATGTCTTCCTTTAATGTACATTTTTATATACTTAAGAAAAATATACTTAATTTTACATATACCAACAGGTTTATCTCTCATATTGTTCATATTTTTATGGTTTTGAAATTGTTCAAAAAAAAGAAAAAAGAAAAAGAAAGAAATTTGACTCAATGGGCAATTCAATTCTCGGCTTCAGCACGCGTTCTTAGGAATTATATAAGAAGATGCTTTCATCTTTGTCGCGTAATGCTATATACACATTGCTTTCCTTCGTCAAAATGTAGACGTTCTGATGAGCGGCAGCTCATAGCAAAAGGAAACGAGTGACGTAACAGTAAAGACAGTTGACTGGCGTCTTTTACATATAGGCAATAATTCTCTCAAAAATTATAATTATGGTCTAATTGTCAAGGTTTAACACGCTCATAGCTTACATTTTTCTCGGATCAATGATAGTGTTAGTCGCACATTGGTTGTAGTTTGCAATATAAGTACAACCTAGATGGGCTTATTGCAAGAGAATAGCTAAAATACCACCAGGTCGTAAATCAACATATGTGAAATGAAAAGCTTATGTAACTGATTTTCCGAACAAGACCCTAGCAACAAACAGAAAAATATTTTTTTTTAAATTTCTGCCAGATAACAGTATAAAGTTTCCAGCAATTTCTAGTGTAGCAATATATTTCGATAGTGAAACATGAAGCTAGAAATAAAACACGAAAGAAAAGGCAGATTTTTCTGTTGAATGTGCATCCAGATAAAAGAGACGAATTAATGCCAAACACCCATACGTTGAATAACCCGTGTTTGAAACCGTTTTTTCGGCAGTAAACCAGACTAGTTAACATTTAAGGAAATATATGCACCACATCTATACGAAGAAACGCTGGCTAATATAAGGAAGGAGATTCAAGAAAAATCAAAATGGGTTTCAGCTGATGAAATTACAGATAAGGAGATGAAGGTGTTAGTGTATTGAGTTGTTAGCTATCTAAACCTAGCATGTGAGACTATTTAAAAATTGTTTCATGAATTTTCAAGTATCTTTAAAATGGAAGAGTACGAAACTATGAGCGTGCAATCGGTGCTGTGGTAAGGAAATATAAGTCATTAATCTATTTTCCAAATCCAAAATAAAAAGGACGGATTTTGTCATTTTTTAAAGATTACAATATGAACCCAAACATAAGTCTTAAAATACACACTCTCCGTACAAAATATAGGTGTCAGCCAAGTCTCCCGACTGGAGAAAGCGAGCCCACACCCTTGACGAGCGCGAGACCGACCGAATGCGACCCTTATTGAGAACAGCGTGCCTGACGTAGGTGATCTTCATTGCCTGTAAGGAGGCTGAACCCGGGTGAGTTTCAATTGTAAAAATAGTCATTGATTTGTACCCGAGGAAAGTATATCCGCCGGGGATCGAACCTGGAATCATACACATGGAAACCACACGTATTTGTCACTTAGTCGCGAATAAGCAGCTCGGAATACAGAATGGTAGTAATTGTTTTGAACACGATTGTACATTTCACTCGAGTAAAAGTAATAAATTTGCATATTTTTAAGAGACTGGCAGAAACAGATGT
This sequence comes from Thermobia domestica, assembly GCF_964235325.1. Lineage (NCBI taxonomy): Eukaryota > Metazoa > Arthropoda > Insecta > Zygentoma > Lepismatidae > Thermobia > Thermobia domestica. The sequence goes on from NC_137469.1 coordinate 90,205,284, forward strand.
TGAAGTACATCGTTATAGAACAGAGAACAACCACTGTGTGATCAAAGTAAAATAAAACGATGTTGTTTTCATGCAACTCTCTGTTCCTCTCCTTGCACGACGAGTATTTTGTTCTTTTTGTGACCTAAATGATCTCAACAAGTTATCCTCTTCCCTCACGCCAGCGGATCAATAATAATGGTTTAACTCGAGCCAACAGTTGACGAATAATTAGGACTTGTTAAGTGCAAAGTTGGCTATGTAGGGGAAAGCCTCAACTTCTGGGTTGAAGGCTTCCCCCGGCAACCCTTCCACTTGCCTGCCATTCCTTTATTCGAGCTTGCACTAAATACTCTCTCTACAATGGTAAATACGGGTCAATATTTGGTGACAATCTCAAATCCTCAAATATAATCTTGGAATAAACTATGCAGAGGAAGTGAGGAGAAGACAGAATTGTAAATTATGTGCTTGTTACCAACAGTTTAAAGTCGTTTCCGTTTCTAAGCTTAAAAATGGTGGCATTTACCGTTGTTTTTTGTCTGTCTCTTGAAACTTGATGGCTGTCGCACGTAAAGGCAGAAAATTGCAGAGAATTTAATGGCCATTTTTAATCACAGTGCTCATTTGTTAAGAAGTACTTTTCTCTTAAATAGAGCGTGTTTACGAATTTCCAAGTGGTTTGCTGTATCTTGGAACTTAACGAGGTGATCTTATATATATATATATATATATATATATATATATATATATATATATATATATATATATATATATATATATTACATTGACGGTCTTGCTTGAATTATTTACTCATGAGCATTTATATTCTCTAGTTACTTTGGTATAATGATCGGTGCTATATACAATATATAAACTACCGCGTTCATATTTTTGCTGTGTTTAGTAGATTTTTTGCAAACTCTTCGACTCCTTGTTTACCATGGGTTATGTAGTTTAGTATATATGTATGGACTTTAGATGAACCATGTTCAATTATAGATTATGTATAAGGGACTTCTAAAAACAATCCCTCCACTTTTAAGTACTTTAGTAGTTGGAGTCGTAAAAGTTTTGAATCTTCAAGCAAATTTCGATGAAATTTAGTGACAGACAGTCACATAGGATCAATGTTGCAAAATGGCGAATAAAAGAGACTGTGAAATTTCCATCAAGTCTCAATGATAATATTTATAATAATAATAATAATAATAATAGCTTAAAACCAGCAAATAATAATTACTACTATACGTAAAAGATTTTGAAGCATGTGCCAAACCATACAAATAAATGCTTAATATAAAACTATTTTAGGTTGTGATTTTATGAGGGATTAGTTTGGCTTGGCACTGACTTAATATATATATATATATATATATATATATATATATATATATATATATATATATATATATATATATATATATATATATATATATATATATATATATATATATATTAGCTATAGATAATAGCAATAAATTATTCTTTTAGCACTTTTATTATTTTCTGCTTTTTGGCGCTTTTGTTGAAGTTATACTATATATTATATTAGTTTTTAATACAATTACCAATTATCAACCTTGCCGACCATGAAGTTATATAGAGCCTACCAAATGTGCTGGCAGGAGGTTATGCAATCATACCCAAATATTGCTCAATAGAATATAGTCTACTTTTAAGAATTATAATATTTACGAGGATATTTCTAAAAGGTTTTGGCCTGATACTAAAATATCATGTTACTGGTAATAAACCGTTCATACTATGCAAAGCCATCTGTGAAAGGAATAATGGATCAATTTCAAGAGTCTAGCTGTGTCAGTTTGTTGGAGGGAGTAATTTGAATAGTCACTGTGGGTTAATCTCGCCTACTGCATCACAATGCTCTAGTAAACACGCTTGATGTTGCTAAGACTGGAGTGCTACATCTCGACTGTAGGGTTGGATGTTGATTATCCTCAAGTCACAGTCTTTTACAGTTGGATCCTTGGCGTCAATAGCCATCTGGACTGTAGACAGAAGCCAAATTTTCCTACCACTCAACTGTGTCTTTCTGGTCCTTTTCCGCTTGGTGTCACAACATGCCATACCCAGTGCCTCTTCTGCTTGATGGCGCTATCGTGCTAATCAGTTGTTTATTTTTTCATGCTCTACATATTCCGCAAATTTAGACTTTCAAGGATGTCTTCTTCTAGATGTACTTTTAGTGGCAAGTAGTGTGTACGATCAGATTCCAGAGGAAGGGGGAGAAAGTTATAAATGTTATTGACATGTTTTCTATTTCAAGTGTTGATACGATATAAAAAGGAAGAAAGTAATTCTGTAAATAAAGAAATTTTACTCTCGTGTTAAAATAACATCATATCCAGAATGGACATTTATGGCTTTAATTTTGTAAATTGAACTCATATTATTATCGTAGGAATACGATTACAATGAAGGATTTCTCTAACGAAAAACGATAAGTAAATTATTATTTATTTATTTATTTACTAAAACAAAAGTGATTTTGTATATATAATATTTATTGGTTTATGGTACTCTCTTCTTGCCTGCCAGTTTGAATGTACACAACCTGTAAATGCCATTTGGCAAATGTATAAATGCCATCAATTTAGGGATGCGCACGAGACAAGATTTATGGCTCTCTCGTCTCGAAAATGTGCTGTAAAAGTGATGTCTCGACTCGAAAAATGTATATTTTTCTATTTGAAGAACCGTGTCTCGACTCGAATTTTGTCAGGAAATTCCTGTCTCGACTCGTCTCGTGCGCATCCCTACATCAATTTGATAAGGTGGGTAGCCAACTGAAATAATCCATGTGGTATATTGGATTGGATAGTTTAAAATTATTGACAACCAATCCAATGCCAGTCTGAAACCTTCAATATTGTCAACCCCAGAGTGAACATAGGATTCACAGGTATTCAATGGTGTAAAAGCACCTTCTTAATTGTAGAATCCGTTAGGGCAAAACAAAGCTAATACCTGAAGAAGGAAATCATAAAAGGCCAAAAAGGCGAAATTTTCCACTCCCCATCAAAAATTGCTGGCTTTTATAAAAAAAAATCAACTTTTAAAAAACTGACTTGTCTGCACCTCTGCTGCTGGTTTAGTGGCTAGTGCACGTCTCTGTTACATGGTGTCCTGGGTTCTATTCCTAGTAGGAGAGCGTTCGACGCATTACAGTGATTCGGATTCCTCCTTAAAATGTTGGTTCACGTCTCATATGACTTTGGTTCTGGTAATGGATGCCAAACATAAATAATAAATAAGTAAATAAAAATGATTACGTCATTTAAGCTACGGAAGACAACTGGATTCGAAGAAGTAAATGATTGTGGAAAATTAATCGAACAATAATGTGGTAGAAAACATAAGACTCTCAAGAAAACGCACGAACACAATATTATTTATGAGGTCATATCATATATTATCACGCATTGTGAACACATATTATCCATATTATATTATCCATTAAAATAAGTAAAGAAATGTATTGTCGCCAACACGTGTCTGGAGTAGAATTTTCTGTCTTTCTTGATTTCATCGAAAGTTTACATTTTATTTATAGTACAGAACTGTTTATAACTAATTCTTTTCATAATCATTATTATCATTAAGAACATCACAAATAACATCTCCAACAACAACAACAACAAGTAACAACCAAAAAAGAATCAATGATATTTCACTCCGTCTTCCGGCAAACCATTTATAATCATGACAGTTGTGTCAGCGTTAGCCTGTGGAAGGCTTCTTTTGTGGCAGCAAGGCGTGCATTAAAGGAATTTCTTGTTATTCGTGAGAAAGTTTCGTGTGAGGGGTGCTATATGTTCATGCGAGATTTCTACCTTCGTTCCACCTGGTGCCAGATCTGTCGCTTGTTTTCTCTGTGTTGTTTTCTTTTCTAAGACCATTCATCAGCAACTGCATAGCGTATACATATTCTTCCTTCTTTTTCACACACAGAGAAAGAAATGTTCTATAATAATAATAATAATAATAATAATAATAATAATAATAATAATAATAATAATAATAATAATAATAATAATAATAATAATAATAATAATAATAACAGACGAGAACAAAAATCAACTATTTGCTTATAGAGTTGTCGATTAGTAACCTAATAAATTACAGCCAACTTTAATATGTCAATGAAGCTCCCATTGATACGGTTACATTATCGTCTCTGTTGTTTACGTTGAACCACTGTTCCATTTTTCAAAACAATTTCATAGACCCTAAGTATCGAAGCTCATAACCCATATACGATGTATACTCGGTAAATATCGGGAATCACACATAATAGTCTGTGCTAAACATCGTTAAAACTTATACTGAGAAACAATTTTGAAAAAAAAAGTAATAAATTTGTTCTTGTGTAGATGTAAAAGCATTGTACGACCTCTAAGAGAAACTGATTGAGAGTTTGGAGAGAGATATTTTTTTAAAATGAAAAGTGATGGTTGAAAACGTAACGATCAAGCAAGTGGAGAGATAAAATTACATAATGTGAATAACTCTACAGTGAGTGAATAGAACTGAACATCATATACGGATATGATCGATACTTCGAAGAGGGCTTGACATTCACAACAGATATATCCGGAATGCACATTCACTCTTAAAAAGTCAGGTGATTTCTCCAAAAAATCGTCGTTTTTTATTAACTTTAATGGATGTTTCAGGTGAAGTTTCAGTACTTCAGTATTCAGCATTCAGGAGATTCTATTTTGAGATGTTTGAAATCATTAACATGTTTCTACTAACTGAATGCGTATAACCAAAATAACTAACTTTCTACTAACTGAATGCATATAACCAACTTTTAAAAACATTGTTTATCATTTCTTCTGCATTAATCATAAAACAATTTGATTAATTATTAATATTTTTAGTCTTGCATCTAGTAGTGGCAAGATATTGTCCTAAGATATTGTTTTTACACGAAACAAATGAAGCCCGTTTCCGCTACCGCGACTTCTGTGCAACTCATCCGGAATCGCATATAAGGAAAAAAAATAACATTTTGTGTGTGTGTTCCATTTATTCGATTGGAGTGTGTTTGTTTTCATACAAAATTATTGTAAGTTTTCCAACGAAAATATGGCATCCCCTATTGTCAGATATTTCACCGGAGAAATTCTGGTATTTTTCTATTGAGTGTTAATTTGTTTGGGATGTTAGTGAGAAACAGACCTCTATAGGTAGACCAAGAAGAAGAAAGAGGTTAAAACAAAGTACGATCTTGTGGAAGTGGACTACATTAGTCGTAACTGGATTGGCTTAGCACAGAATAAGGTTCAATTAGGGTTGCCTGGGTAATAAACACATGTAATAACATAGGATAATTGTAAATGGAAACTGGACCAGTTTCATTAATAATAACTGCAACATAGAACTTACTGCATAATTTATACCGTTTAACAAACATTATTAGGGTCATCAAGTCTAAGAGGGTCAGGTGGGTGGACACGCCATATAGCCAGAATGAAAGAAAATAGGAACGCTTTTCAAGTTTTAACTGAAAATCCAACGAAAAACGTTCATTAGGAAGACCTAGACGCAAATGGAGGACAATGCGTATTACGATGAGTTTAGCAGAAATAGAATACAAAGTAGAAACTGGATCCAGTTGCCTAAGGATAGAAGTCAAGAGAGAGCTTTCGTGAACACGGCATTGAATCTTCGGGTTCCATAGATCATAGAGTTAGTTAGTAAGTTAGCAACACATAAAACACACACAAAATAATATATTACTATTCCTGGTGGGAGATCATGTGATTCGGATTCCACGTTAAGCTGTAGGCCCTCGTCTTGTAAAGTCTCGCTGCTAAAAGGGACGCTAAACTCAAATCCAGTCAACCAATTATATTACTCAAATCTTTGTTGTCTTTTATTTTGTACCCTATTTTAGTGAAGACTTTGTATCTCTTAGACTCTCCAGGGTCGATTAAATATTGACTTATGTGATCGCAGCGCAACTTTGCTATCAATTTACGAGAAACAACGAGGCCGATTGAATATCGTTCTTCCGAACCTTTGCGATCGCAGAGTTTCGCAAAATTTTTCTCTTCATTTACGAGGTGTTTACGATTTTTGGAATATCAATTTGTCTGCATGTTATCAAACTGTAGATAGTTATTTGAACATGCACCATAAAACTAACAGACTAGAATTTAATGAAGTATTAGATATTTAAATCAAGAAAATTAAGATAAAATACTTTTATGAAGTGGCCCCGATATTCATAGTATGCACAATCTCTGGAAAATCGTGTTCACTTATATGGAGTTCTTCATTGCTTAAGTTTTAGTTGTTTACTTGCCCTCTGCAAACAAATATCACAAAACAGGTAACAGGTTTATTCAGAAATTTTGTTCTAAAATTCGGATTCAAGACTTTCAATATGATAAATTTAACTTCAAAATAGCAAAATCTTACGACTGACGTCATTACACAAATTTCGAAAAAAAATACATTTAACGTTGTTTGTTGGAAATTGATCACACAGATGCTCGATCGATCACTCAAGTCAATGTTTAATTAAGCTGATCCTCTCCCCTTCTTTTCTAATTTTAGTGAATAACTTAAAGATAATAAGGGATATAAGAAGAGCAGAAAAGTAAGCAAGATACTCCACTAAACTCTATTATATGAATATCTTCCTACAATGTATTATGACGCTATAAGCTTTGCACTCAAACTTCTGCATCAAAGAAAGAGATATGGCAACCGTAATTAACTTATTCAACAGTATTTTGTGGATACTACCTAGTTTACTTTCTACATTTTTGATATTGTCCATTAGCTTTAAGATATTCAGTAATATTTTTATAAAGTAAGGGTGAGCTTATGGGAAATACAGTCCAATATCCTTTTTTATATATATGCTCAAAAATAATTCCAGAACAATCGAAATTCACCACTTGGAGTTCTTTATCAGTTCACAACAGCTTGTTTCTAACTCTGTGTATCATGATCATTCGAAACTGTAATATGATCGCGACATTGTCGACAAACAAAGGCTAAGATGCTAAAACTTTTCTAATTTCTCTAAGATTTGAGTGTCAGTTAAATAAAAGATTTTTAAAAAAAAAAAAAAAACAAGCAACTTCTCTCACAATACTAAGTTACATCGTTGGATTAAGTTGTCAACAGGATATGAGAAGTCAATTCATCTATTTTTTTTAAATATCTTTTCGCACTTACTTACATAAAAAGCATTTTAAACACCCAGAAATATCATTTCTTTTATTTATTTGAAAAAAACTCGAAAGAAATCATTTTACACAGAAGAAATAAAAACATGGGAAAAATCGTGGGAAGATCTGGCAAAACAAGCTCTTCAAACGCAAACTTTTAGTTCTGCGCGATGAATCTTCCATGTTTTATTTATTTATTTATTTATTTATTTATTTATTCAATTACTGCAATACTGCAATACACAATAGTGTCCGTAATAATTTATAATATATAAGTGTTTATAACGTATCAGTACTTTAATGATTCCGTATAATATATGTTACATGTATTCTCTATAAATTTTCTTATACTATTACCATGAGCATATCCAATTCAGTCCTCGATTTCATTAATCTGTTGTCAATTCGTCGCATGAGAACCACAGGAACGTAACTCCAAAAATGCGGTTTTCGTTTTCTTCATGTTTGGACATAATTTTGAAAGCCCCACTTGGTGTAAATGGAACGTAACGCTATCTGTTCTCCTTGTCGATCATCTGTTGTAATGTAGCTCAATTACCATCTTAAGAAAATAATATTTTTGTCCTCTCGCCTGTAAGCCTACGAAAATGGAGGTACGTTCCTCTGGTTCTCATGAGACGAATTCTACTCAATCTCTACATTGGTGAATTTCTTTAGGCATTTGTGGGGCATCAATCAGAGTAAAACATCGGGGAAACCCTGAATATTCAGATCAGGTTATATTTGTTAAAACGTGAATTCTAAATGTATTTAGTAGGTCCATAAAATTAATGTAGTTATGAAATAGCTTGTATCAAGGGCGCATTGACGTGAGGAGTCCATCGGGTCTGGACCTCCTGAACCATCGTAATTTGACCTACCTGTATACACTTTCTTAATAGAACCATGCTCGTTTAGCAGAGACATAACTGATATAGCCTAAAGATTTCATCTTGCACTTTACCAGTACTCTCTTTCTTTCCTTATAAAAACAATCTACTAGTTCTAGCATTTTTTTTCTGATAATATAGATGGTAGTATTTAACAACTACTTATAGTACTTTCGGTTACAGAATAACACCGATTCAATACTATGTAGATGTAGTGTCTTCTAGTAATGGACTCCCCTCCTCGCAAAACTTCGGACCCCTCTCAGCAAAAATTTCCGAATGCGTGTTTGGCATGTATTTATTTTCTTTTGTTTTTAAATAATATTTCATGCATGGCTTACCACTGTTATAAACTGAGTATCTAGGAGTTCAGATTTAAAGATTATTTATTATTTGTATGCCATACAGTTGGATATTTACTTCTTTGTCTGAGAGCATGTTAATCAATCATGTTAAGTGTTTGGCTAATTGATTGTAGTATTGCGTCACCAATAGGAAAATATAAAGTAACAATAGATACAGTAGGGAGAAATCGAACTAGTTAACATTATATTTTTTAAAGATATTACAGTACTTAAATAAATAAGTAAATAATGCGTTCCGGCAGAATTAAAACTTGAATTAGTGTTGACAACGAATAATATATTTTTTTCGCGCCATAAACATAAGTTGTTTTTCTATTTTATCAAAACTATGCATGAGAATGCAACCCCAAACATCTTATTTTGTTCAGCTAGATGTGTTCTATCGATTGATATGTCTATCATCTTTGGACAATATCCGAACATTTTGGACGCTTTTCTTCGGTAAAGTTAATACTATTACAAATTAACAATATTGTAATGATATTGTAATTTTTCATTCTCAGCACCGAGGCTGTACGAGTAAAGACTCGCTGTTTAAAGTGTAATTTGAACTGCTACTCGAGTTTATATCAGTTCCGAGACACACACACATCTCTACTTGGATTCAAACCCGAAACAGATATCATTTGACTATGAAGGAAGACTCGTATGAATGAAAATGGTAGCCATGATGTGTAGTTATTTGTTTTCCATTATTCGTATAGGCTTATACACACTTTATCAATCTGTATTTTTTTCAGTATAAATTGCTCTTGAACTACCTTGACAAATGTGCTGTTCCAGAACGAGTTTCGGAACCAATAATTCTCTGTAATATTTTGTTAGGATACACACACATTCATATATATATACATTTCCATTTGGAACGACAGTTTGCAAATGCTTCCGATTCCTGTTTTGCTGTTTTGAGGTTTCATTTACGTCTGTTCCGATATCCATCCACATATATGCTATAGATAATTTTCGTCCTTCCCTCTCTATGCGTTGTGGTATCAAAACCACCATGACTATGAGTTGTTACCGTACTTGCGAGCTGGTGGCAGCAGGTCGATATTTGCCTCATCTGCCACGACACTGCCAATATATCGACCTCACGTGACTAACTTGTATATATATATGTGTGTGTTGTTATGTGCATGTGATAAAAAGAAAAAAGCAGGTCTCTTGTTTCACCTGTAAAGTTCTTTTGTTATTTTTCTTGTTCTTCATTGGGTTTCTTGTTCCCATTCGAATGTATGTATGTGAATAGACTGAGTGGATAGATGAAAATGTATATCCATGTTGTTTTAGTATGAATCAGCGTTAGGGAACAGATATGAATTCGTCTCAAATCTGTTTGACATTTATGACGTTTGAAGATAAGTTATGTGAGCATCTGATACAGTGAATACAGTGCTTTGGAATAGCTACTACATATACATACAACGTGGCTTCCATAGCGAAATGGCTAGTTTTTGCTTCCTGGTTAAAATCGTACGTAGCCAGCTGATGAAGTTGGCAAAATGCACCAGTCTGTGCCATCAGTTGCATTAAAGGTTTTGTTGCCTGATGATGTTTGAAGTGGTACCGTGCATATGGAGTGCTGAAAGCATTACGGGGAATATTCTGATTCCTGTAGCTGCATCATGTTTCCTCTTCGTAGCCACTATTACCTTTATTTGTCAGTTTATGACGCGTGCATCTGTTTTCGATAAAGTACTACAAACATTAGTCATTAAAGGAACAGTAAAAGAAATAATAATTCTTTCAAAAGTATAATACCTTTAAAAACTCAAAATGAATAAATTGTAACAGTCTTCAACTGAAAGCATTGTATTAATTTGGTCAAACGATGTTTAAAGTAAGTTTTGTCTTTCCTCCTCTGAACTAAACATTAAACTATAAACTAAAGGTTAACATTTCTTAAAGATTCAAAACGTAAAATTAACATTTATAAATAAGTTTAGAACTGCTAACTAAAAATTAAAAATACGAACTAAATAGTAAACCTTTTACGCAAACATTAAAGTTTTCAACTAAAGTTTAACCCGCCTCTCAAAAGATTACAAGATCCAACTAAAGAGTAAAAACCTTCAATTTTGAAGTAAAATTGAAGTAAAGATTTAACATTCAAGTCAAGAGTAGCTTTGAACTAAAGATTAATACTTTCAACTAAAGAATAATCCTTTCAAGTAGAATTTGAATTAAACGTTGAAACCTTTCACTAAAGAATACAAATTTGAACTAAAGATTAAAACATTTAAGTACTGATTAAAGCTTAGAGTATAACTTTAAATTAAAGATTAAAATATTCAAGTATAGATTAAAGCTTACGTTGAAACTTTGAATTAAGATTGAAACATTCACTCAAGTAAAGATTAGAACTTTGTCTAAAGATTGAAATCTTCAACTAAAGAGTAGAACTTTGAACTAAAAATTTAAACATTCAAGTAAAGATTAAAACTTTCAAGTTTAGTGGAAGGAATCCTATCTATGCTGCTATTCCGTTCGCTAAAAATTGGCATGCCAACTAATACTGGCAAATTATTTGCAATGATCTATACTGCTGAAAATCGGAGAACAACCAATTCATTTTATCACCGAAATATCCTTTTATTTTTGATCCACTTATCTACTAAAAGATCGAAATTGTCCCTGTAAGCTTCTTTGCTCTGTCGTAATCAAAAATGTCTTGCTGTAATTGGTATGAGTTTGATCGCATTGTACAGTATTGTATTAATATGAAACTTCGGTCATGTTCTTACTACCTCAATACGATTACAGCTCTCGAGAGAGAAAGTTTCTGTCGATAAGTAAAAGCTATTTAGACACTATTTTTAAAATGTATAGTATAGTTTTCCCAATACCTACAGGCTACAAAAGATCCTTCACAATTCAACATTAATGAAAACTATATAATCCGATATCCACTGTATGTACTTTATAATAGAATCAAACTACGCGTAGTTTATATATATATATCTATCTATCTATCTATCTATCTATCTATCTATCTATCTATCTATATATATATATATATATATATATATATATATATATATATATATATATATATATATATATATATATATATATATATATATATGATTCGGATCAACAATCTTTGATGCGGAAAATTGAAAAATGGACATTACTTGTTATGTGATGGCTTTCGTTGGATTAATACTCGGAGAAATTGCCTCAGGAGTTACTTTCTCAAATAAATTCAATTGAGGGTTTTCCTGCATTGTTTGTATTTGTAACTGAAAACAAAAGGCAAACAATTAATGTTTGTTAAATTATTTATCTAGTTATTTCTGGACAGTATTTTACGTCATAACTGTCTGGACATATGAAGATGATAATAATGATCATAAAGCCTTTTATCTCGTTACCTTTCAGTTTAATGTAATGTAAATGTATTGTGGTTTAAGTTTCTTTACACAGACCCCGAGGGACTGAATCCTTTCTGGTAAAGAATAATTGTGTTAGACTAATTGAATAATTTTTCTTTTCCTCTTTTCCATCCTAAAAATCACTTTTCTCTCGAGAGAATACAGAATAAAGATATTGACTTACCATATTTATCACTCAAAGTGAGAGACCATAAAAGAGAAAAAAGATAATTCGTGTTTTATTTTCTCCTTTTGTTGTGCCTCGAGACATTTTCTTTATCATTCTTATATATATATATTTCTTCTTTAAATGTTAACAACCAAGTTAAGGAAAGCTAAAAATAACAGTTTGTTGGCTTAATTCTGTTAACTTTGAAACAATGTTGGGGGATTTTCTTTAAACTATTATTATTACTATCGAGCGACAATAGGAATGAAAAACTCAATGTGCTATTTACATATTTCACACGATCCTTGCTTGCCAAAAAAGTAATTTTTTGATGTCCATCTGTATGTTCGTTCAATCGTCTGTACGTCCGTCGTCTCACTGTGCGTACACAGATTTAGATCCAATGTTGTACAACGTATAACAATCAGATCCTAACTTAAGCAAGATTATATCGTAGATTTTTGTGAGATTTTTCGGGTCTACCAGTTTAGCAAATTTTCACCTACCTTTCCGAAAATTCAAAGAAACGAACAAACATATACTAATCAAGCAATTAAATTTTCATGAGTCAGTCGTTCGTTACATATCCTACAGTATTTCGTCAGTTATTTCTCTTACAAAAATATGGAAGGAATTGCTAGGATAAGTATTTATAACAATTTTGTCAGCAATGGCTTTATTGATTTCGTTCATATTTTATAAATAGTGGGGTCTAAGTATGTGTTTCATTTACATCCGTAGAACATAATTAATTTCTGCTGAAAAAGTTCAGAAAGACCAGTTTACTTTTGGGGTCAGTTTTCCGGGTGATTTTCTTTTCAAATCGAATTTAGCCACTCCGCTTACTTTGTTCAGAAACAAACATTTCATTGACATGGCAGCGGAGCCATTTCTCTTGGGTACTTCAGAAGAGGTAATAAAACACATCCGCCATGACTATGGCGCTTCGAACCATATTTTCTACTTCAGCACGTTCTTTAATACGAGACGTCCATGGGGAAGTCGTCTAAATGGTGTAGGATGGTATACTGGCGATGCCGGATTCGGGTGAAGCATCTAGCACCGAAGAGCATCAATGCAGGAACGCCATTACTCAAGGAGTATTGTATACCATTAATATGTGAAAAAATATTCAAAGCAGCAACTTAGAAAAATTATATAGGAAATCAATATTTATTAGATTTGTGTGACTGCTCATATAAGATATTATAAAAATTTGTCACTATTTTATAGGATTATTTTACATCAACCCTCCTAGAACATGATGGCGGCTATTCAAGACTCCTTGGACAGGATATATATATATATATATATATATATATATATATATATATATATATATATATATATATATATATATATATATATATATTACTGTGTCCCTTATTTAGGGTAATTTCATGTTGCGATACGCACACCCTCTAAATGTATCCTATGTCACCGTAAATACACATTAGTGAAATAGCAGCTCCCCACTTGCGGTTGGCGGCAAAGCCATGAAATGACGTTTCCACATTATAATATAATTTAGAATGTCCAAAAGTGATAACGGAGAAACTAAAAGTGACAGAGAAGCGAAACTTTGCACGTAGCAACTAGAGCAAGGAGGATACTTGCCTGTGCATTGACGAATATCACCGAATCAACAGTGTAGCCAATCCAAGAGAAAGTTACGTTTTTTTTGTAAATCGAATGATCTAAATTGGATAACATAATTGGAAACAACAATGAAAACAAAAACAAAAGAGATGGTAAACGCAGATCAGTGTCACAAACTTTTCGAGAAATAAGTTGAAACATGTCTTAAATGCAAATACTGTTGGAGTACGCAGCGTTGCCATCTTTTAAAAACCTTACTTCTCAGCTTCAACAAAATACCGAATATCTCGGTCAGTACTTGAGTTATCGATCTCAATAACCACGGTACTGCTCCTCCTGTTTTACCGCTTTGCATTATAGGTTTTAAACCATACTGCAGTAGTGACATTTTCCGAGTTATCGTACCTTTTCCAAACTCAATTTTTCGTTGATGACAACACTGTTCAACGGACCCTTCTAGACTTGTAGTCAGCATAAACAGTTCTTGTCAATATTTAATTTTAGGTATTCAAAACGTTAGTACCTCACTCCCTGTGTGCGCCACGGCGTTTGCATTTAACACATGTTTCACGTTATTTCTCGAAAAGTTTGCAACACTGATCTGCGTTTACCATTCTTTTTGCCTTTACTTTCATTATTGCTTCCGGTGATGATATCCAATTTAGGTCATTCGATTTACAAAGACATAACTTTTTCTTCAGTTGGCAACACTGTTCATCCGGTGATGTTCGTCAATACACGGACAGACGTCGTCCTTTCTCTAGTTGCTTCGTGCAAAGTTTCGTTTCTCTGTCTCTTTTAGTTTCTGCGTTATCACGGTTGGTCATTCTAAATTATATTATAATGTGTTTTTTTATGACTTTGCTACTTCACTAATGCGTGTTTACGGTCACGTAGAATATATTTAGCGGGTGTGCGTATCGCAACAAGAAATTACCCTAAATAAGTACACCCAAATATATATATAGGGTGTGTGTGTGTGCGCGCGCGCGCGCTAAATATACTCAAACATTTTTCCGTGTCTTCACAGTGTAGCTATCATATACGACAAAGATAAAGTGCGCACAAATAATATTAAAATACATTACAATATCAGAATCATTGTAAGCTATGTATTCTCGTGAACGTAGTACTTTAATGAAGAATACAATCGTGACTTTAATTCAAATGAACAAATGAGAAAATACAAAATAACTAATTTCTATGGCGTTAGAAAAGTAAGTTGGTCGTAGCCGATCTCATACAATTGGTGTTTTTGTTGTGCTGTAGTGTTTTATATTATTAATTTATGTGTAAGAAAGAAGATAAGAAAATGTGTAAGAAAATGTGAATCATTAGAAAACTAATTGTGTTTGATTTATCTTAACAACTGCGTATTTGATATAATAAAATACTACAAATATTAAAATATCATTATAAATTATTCCATTCTCCAACTTCGATTGCCCAACTAGTGGTATTTTTGTCCATAAACAGTTGAGTGGTGGACTGATATTGTACATTAATTCTACGCATAGCATAGTTCACATACTACCACAAAACAATTTCCTAACCATATAGAAGAAAATAATAAAAAAAACTCACATTCACATATATCGTACATGGAAACATGTATGTACTGAAAAAAAATAACGAGACAGAGAGAGAGATACTTCCCAGCATGAAACATATCAGTATCAGAATGAATAATTATTCTATTCCGACAGCCTGTGCTGGAAGAGACAGTATATAATCAATGTAATCAGTGTTTTATGGCTTGTGGAAATGTAATTATTACTGTAAAAGCATGTGGTAGTACTTAAATCACAAAAAATGGTACATTTAAACCTTTCATTTTTCTTCCTAATATATTTTTTGAACCACATTATTCATTTTCCTGACAGAGGAACATGTCAATTATTGCAAATATTCGTTATTCAGAAAATGACGGAAAGGGAAATCAGAAATTACAATGATTAATTCAGCTTCTTTGTTTTAATATACAGTATATACCAGTACATGTATTTGTTTTTCCTATTTACAGCAAAACAACACACAGGGTTAGCATAAATGATAATTGCATTACAATACACCAGGCATTTATAAGTTTAAGACCCACAATGATGTATGACGCATGAAAAGATTAAGGTGCATGCTGTAGATGCTCCATGTGTACGCCATTGTTTACACGACACACGTCCAAATAATAATCCAGTTCGGTCCATATGTTCATTAGCATCAAGGTTTGAAACAATCCGGGTATTTTTGCAAAAAACGCAACCCACCTGGGCCCATGTGGGTTTTTCGGAAATTTTCGGGTTTAATTGTTTTTTTTCTCGAAATATTTCAAAGTCTTTGGGGTAAAAATGTTAAAATATGATTTACATTTCAAGATTGTCATTGTCACAACTTGCAACAATTTTTTATTCACTGCTGTTTTGAAAAAATGGCCGCCATTTTGGAATTTTATATTGGATCACCGAGAAAATCTATACAGCAAATTTAGAATGTCTTGTGATTCTACCCTCAAAATTTCAACTAAGTCCAAAAATTTCACCCTGTAGGATGGATACTCGCTATTTTGAAAAATGGCCGTCATTTTGAAATGTCGCCAAAATATATAGAGCTAATTTAGTCTCTCGTGCTTCTGCTCTGAAAATTTCAACTTGAAAGACCGAAAATTGCGCTTTGAAGCATGGATATCAGCTATTTTGAAAAATAGCTTACGGGGTCGATGAGAGAAACAGTGACACTTCCGACGCTGTTTCAATCCAAGTTCAGCCCTGATAGTTGGGGAGGGTAGGGTACAACGGAGGGGAAGGGGATAAACATTTAAAAATGATCGAAAACGACTATATAGTAAAGGGGGGCAAGAGTACGATTCCTCAAAATCAGGGGAATATATTCCCGTATAACAATAATGCGTCACGTGGAGTTTGATGCTAATGGCGACTAGAACCTAAAGAAAGTTGAGTGTGCTGCGGAAAACTACAAGCTATCTAGGCAAGTACCGTATTTATATTTTTCTAATAGTTCGATATAATATTGGTAAATAAGTAGTTAAGGAATAACTTACGCAATTTTTTTTAGCGATTTCAAAGTACTAAAAAGTTTCTAACATATTCATTGTTTGACAGGATGGAGGAAATTGACATTCTTCCAACAGTTGTCTGTGTAACATCACGGGAAAGTCCATTGTGTAGTGAGGGGGCAAGGGTACGCGTGCGTACTCATGCCTCTTCTTTTCTATGAAAAAGGAATCCAATTTGATTTAGATCTGACAATCAAAAACGAGTGTAGATACCGTTTCAATAGACAGTGACGACAAACTTCACGAATACTTGTACCCATGTGTAGCGTCTAACGTTAAGAATTCTGAAGAATCCTGATATTTTCTTATGTACGAGGGATAAATTGTTATTCTAAATACTACTCCTTACAGAACATTATCTAAGGTAGTGTTTGAGTGTTAGAAACCAATAAACGTCATAAGTAGTTAAATCTGCAGTTATTGAATAACATCACGCTTGCTTATTTTATTCAGTTACAGAAATGCTATACTTTGTCCTCTTTTATCTTAAATGTCAGTAGTCTTCAGTAATAAAATTCAATGGGCCTGATGCAGAGTCATTCTGACGCGTGATTAGTGCCATACTAAAAAGTTCGACTACCATATGTTTCCTGTAGTAGTTAGGCCTTTATTATGATGCTAATCACACCTCAGAACGACTCTGCATAAAGCGGTATTAGTCCAATGCTTGACATAGGATCTTGAAGCTAACCAACCTAACATTTGATAATATGTAACTTTATCAAGGGTAGGTCGAGAAGTTTTCAAGTTACCCTCGTAGGTGACAAGTATTCTGTAACTGATGGAATAAGCTGAACTTGGAAATATATATTCATAAATGGTCTAAATATTATCTGATTTTTTGTATCCTAAGAATAAAGGGGGTTCATCAGCGTAGGAAAATTTTGGCCTTAAAACCGGCCTAAACCAGTATGTTGCTATGCTAGAATAAGGAAATATACTCTTAGACGCCTACCAGCTGTAGAAACCAGATGAAACATGCTTCTCCTCTTCTTCGTGTTCTCGTCACGTATTGGCTAGTTATTAAACCTCCTGCCCCCCGCACATCTTGTGAAGCTAAGATCGAAAGCTTCTCATAGCATTGGGTAGCTATTATGGACCCCCGTCCCTCCTGCGAAGAGCGTAAGCGATCAGTGATCGAAGCTTCCCAATTGATTGGTCTTCGTCTTCACGCCTTGTATTGGATAGCTATTTTGGACCCCAGCCCCTCTGGCGAAGATCGTGATGGAAATGTTCTTAGTTGATAAGGGGCAGTTGCTATGTATTATAATATTGCCTATATATATATATTGATTGGAGAACGGAAGCTTCTTATAGGGTTGGGTAGCTATTTTGGACCCCATCCCACCCTCGATATTCAATGATCGAAGCTTCCCAGTTGGTTGGTCTTCGTCTTCTCGTCTTATATTGGATAGCTATTTTGGAGCCCTTAGCCCCTCTGGCGAAGACTATACTTATATATTGATTGACGTTGGGTCCCCTGTAGTATAGCATATGATATTTATCGTTCGAAGCTCTTCATTTCGAAGCACTATAATGCTTTGAAATGTTCAATGCTCTCTCTCTCTTTCATCAAGAATTGAACCCGGACTCCCATGTAAGTAAAGATGTGTTAATTAGGGTTCAAAGTCACTTTTGCAGATAGGCCAAGTATGAAATTACATTAATCGAGCTTAGGAAAGATGTATTAATGGTTGTATGTATAATCGAACGCCCCGAGCGAAACTATGAACACGATGTAGTCCACCATAAAATTAATCTAACTCTAGGTGAGCACTCTACCACTGAGCATCAGTGCCCGCATATAGATTAGACTTTTATTTCAATAAAGCTTTGAAATAAAAATATATATCACTTTTGCAGATAGACCAAGTATGAAATTACGTTAATCGAGCTTAGGAAAGATGTCTTAATGGTTGTATGTATGTATAATTGAACTGCCTATTGCTGAACAAAGTGATATTAAAACGTAAAGAAGAAAATATGTTTTGCTTTCAACGGGAATCGAACTTAGGCCGTAAATAACAAATTTAAAAATACAGCATCACATTATTATTATTTTGAGGGACAGTGCAAGTGAAGCAAACAACTAACCTTGATTGTAGCTTCGTCAACTTACGATTTAAAGATACTGTGCACAAAATCCATTTTGGTGGGAGCTGAGATCGAATTTGGTACTTCACGATTTAGAGTTGAATTAGTCCTTGCGTATATAGCGCTTCGCATTGATTTTCGTTTCGAATTTACAGAAAGGATCGAATTAACTTAATGTCTTAAAATATTCGATGCTTTCTCACCGAGAATTGAACCCGACTTGGGTGAACTAGTGTTACCTACGAGTCTCGAATGTTTCTATATTTTCTCGAATACTATAGTATATGATATTCATCGTTCGAAGGTCCTCATTTCGAATCACTATAATGCTTTCAAGTATTCAATGCTCGTAACATCCACCCTCGTCCCTCGGAAGCTTCTCATAGGATTGTGTAGCTATTTTGGACTCCCCACACAGCCCTCATCCCTCCTGCGAAGCTAAGAACGGAAGCTTCTCATAGCATTGGATAGGTATTTTTGCCCCCCTTCCGCCGCAGTCCCTCAAGCGATTTAGTATTGGTCGTATTCCCCACTGAAACCCTGTAGGTTATGTTCTGAAGCTGTGATATCCAATGGTCGTAGCTGTCCACCATATTGTATAAAATTTATCTTAGTTGCTAAGGTGAATATTGTGTTTCATGATTTTTTTGAAAACGTGGGATAAAAAACCGTATATGCAGGTGCAGTTTTGAAACACATTCTCATAGAAAACAATGATTAGTGATAAAAATCATGTAACATGCTGTTGCTAAGTGTTAGGACCCTTTGTGGGAAAATTTTCACCCTGGGAACGTTCCCTGGGCGTTGGGTTGCTAAGATGAATATTGTAGTTTATGATTTTATTAAAACGTAGTGGATTCCATTGATTGAGCATGATCTAATAACGGAAGTTTCTCATAGCATTTCATAATGTTTTGACAACGTAGGATAAAAATTTGCATACTCAAGTCCCCCTTCCCACCTCAGCAGAACCGAACTCATGAACTTAAGGTCAATACCCCACACGGAAGTTCACGTTTGTTGTTCTTTGGGCGTTGGGTTACTAAGATGAATATAGTAGTTTATGATTTTTTAAAAACGTGTTGGATTCCATTGATTAAGCATGATCTAATAATGGAAGCTTCTCATAGCATTTTCCACCTCAGCGGAACAGATGCTATATCTAATTTGGTCTTGGGATTCTCACGAAGTCACTTGTAAGTGTCCATGGGAATAGGATTTGTTAGCAGACTGTCCTTTGATCGAGTTGATCTTGGTTGCTAAGATGAATATCGCATTGTATGATTTTTTTCAAAAGTAGGATGAGAATTGAAGAATTGTACGTATACAGCATTTCAGATTGCATGTATTGTTTTGTTGTTTTGAGAAGTATAGAACTTGTTCTCTTCACATACGAACATACATACGTGCAATTGTAGATAAAATGCAATGTTATAGCATTCCTACTGCGAATGAGTAATATGCATATCTCGTTTCTGAGAACTGCCATTATCATAATCTATTTTCCGGCTGCGAGTAAGTAATAAATATCTCGTTTCTGAGAACTATCTTTATCATATTCTGAGCTGTGATATATTCATTTGTTCACAGAGAAGCACGATGGCGTTACGTAGACCAGCGGGAAAGACTAAAAGAAGTTATTTTATTACTAGTTGACCTGCACTCTGGCAGAACGCTTACCTCTGGTGCATGCGGTCCCTAGTTCGATCCCCAAACAAGTAAGCTTATGGTTGAACAACATAGTGTCCGTGGGGTTTCATGGACTACTCACACATTCTCTTTCTACTAATTATTCAATCATTCATTTGCCTTAATCATCCGTCTCCCTTAGCATAATGGGCATAATCGTGCATGGTGAATCAGTGGTAAAGTGTTCAATTTTCGTGCATGGAGTCCTTGGTTTAATCCCAGCTCACGACAAGTGAACTTTAGTCTTCCGCGCCAGAGACCTGAGTTTGATTTTCAGCAAGAACTTATGTAGTTAGAATTTTACGTTACGTTGTAGTTTAACGTCTCATATAGCTTTGCTGCTGAACGGGACTCCAAACCTTAAACCACTCGCTTTGTTTTCATCTGTTTATATTTCTTAAGTCTTAATTATTTAAAAATCTCAAATGGGAGTATAAGAAATTTAAAATATCAAACAAGTAACATTTGTTAAATTTCTTGACAATTTTATAGTTTATTTCTGTAGTCAGCTTGTGATCCCTCGCTTGTTCTTCAACTCCCTTCGGAACCACTGGTTTAAAGTTTAAGGTGATGTAAAGTTGACCCTGGTATATTTATTCTAAAGAAAAGCAGGGTTAAGTCTAGTCTTCTCGTGGGAGATTGCAAGCATTCAAACTCAAGAATTCAATGAAACTCATCGAGTCAATGCGGAACACTGGCTTTCGCTGATATTGTGACTCTCTTTGGAACCGTCACAAAACAATGTAGCAAATCGCGCAAAGGAAAAGAAATGTTCGTAAAGAAATGAACTAGAACATGGCTGGGTTTTCTCATTCGTCATACACACTTTGTTTCAGATACTGTTGTTTAAACAAACGTAGACCGAAATGTCCTTTGCTCACCCGAAACAGCAAGAAAATTGAACAAGAAACATACAAAACGTTGTCCAGGAGTGGGCTTCAATCCCAGGTAGGTCGTGGTTTTGATAACTAATCAAAGATGATATTTCTTACACTCCGGAGCGAACTGCGACTACCAATGCAGTGACGTCTTGCCCTATTATTCTGTCCTTCGCATACAGGTTTCTTTTGCCCGAGTGTTTCATACTTCGTTCCGTCCACACCATTACACAAATGTTTTCTCGGTTTCATCATTGGGTTTTGTTTTGCATTTTACCTTACATTGAAGTCACACACACTCCGCTTCCCATTTCAATACCTTACGCTATTTCCAAGATCACGACTTTCAAGATGGCCACCAAGTCAATGATATAGCATATCAGATATCTTGATATCATCCCGGTGCTCTCCGTCCTTTCCGTTTTCGACATAAACGGGTATCTTGCGACGTTTACCTTGTATCATATTGTCGCGTGGTGCGTTATGTTGCGAAGCATATCTTAGGTGTTTCTGGATAGGGGCATTTTTTCAATTTGGTATTTTTCTTTTTTGTATTCTGTGTCCTCTAGGCAAAGTTTGAGTCGGATCTGATCCTGCCTTGTTCTATACGTTGCTTGTCAGTGTAAGAGTTTTTAAAAGCATTACAAATGAAAGTAATATTAAGAATTCGTAGAATCTTAATGCAGATCACATTAGATCCTTGTGCAACAAATAATAATAATAATAATAATAATAATAATAATAATAATAATAATAATAATAATAATAATAATAATAATAATAATAATTTACTAAGACTGCATTCACTAAACTATTATGATTATCCATTAAAATATGAAAATGTTAATAAATCTAAACATGGACATAGCGGCGCAAGAGCAAAAGAAACTAACTCAGAAAATAATAATAAAAGAAAAATTAGTTTGTGCTCGGGGCCGGGGATTGAATCATGGGCAGCGACGCAACTATGCTAGTTGTCGCCCGGGGCAAGAACTCGCCTTAACGCTCCCGTGTCCATCCTAACCAAAACGCTGCACCCTCCCAAGCCGGTGCCCAGGGCACAAGCCCCGTTTTCCCCCTTAGTTACGTCTCTAGCCATGGGTCTAATGCAGCTCTATTGAAGGTAAATAGTGTGTTTGGAAATGGCTTGTAAAGGTTGATCTTTCATGATAATCTTAAAAAAAATTAAACAATAAATAAATAAATAAATAAATAAAAATAAAAATCTTTATAAGCTTTATCATTGTAAACGTTGATCACTAATGCCCAGAGAAGAGTACAGCCTAAGTAGAAGTTTTTTTTTCTAAAATAAAGTTCTGAGATTCCTTTTTTCTTTTTTTTTAATGTAAACTAAACTCACAAAATGAGAATGACGAACGTTATTCAGCGTGGAACTTCACAACTACAGATAGAGCAGCAATCAACCGTAGAACTCGTATAACAAATTGACTAACATATCAAGCAAGTTTTTTTTTTAAATGAATTTCATGGATAAAGAGAGAAGCAATAATATCAACCAATCGATGTTCACATATTTCTTTATCTAGATAGATATGAAGTCTAAATAATATATAGACAGATCTAGATCTATGATCATGGAAGACATATGCACTGAATGATGGTTAATAGGTATTAGAAATATTATTATTGTTGTTCTAATCTCAAAAAGGACATAAGGATATTGAGGAGGGTGCACCGCGCGGGGGTCCATTGGGTCCGGACTCCCTTTAAACTACATATTTTGGCATACATTTATATACTTTCTCATAAAACTATACTTGTTTAGCAGAAAAACGATGATATATCGTAAAGATTTGATCTTACACTTTATCTATGCAATGTTTTTCCCTATAAAAAAATCTAGTTTTATTAATTTTTCTGGCAATATAACTAGCAGTACATAACAATTACTTATCATCATTCCGACGTAGAATAACACCGGTTCAATATTACATAAATGTAGTGTCTCGTATTATTGGATTCTTTCAAACTTCAGACCCGTCCCAATAAAAATTTCTGGGTGTGCGCCTAAAATTAGAAGAAAATATTCTATGACTGTTAAAAGCTCTGAGCAAACAGGAAAGAAAATACTTTATCATATTAAGGGTTCTAAACAAACAATGAAGTCTTATCAGTAAGACTTGGATTTCTAAAAGCTAATAAATGTACATGCATTTATGCCCTCAAAAAGGGCAAAATTATATCCTTAAGAAACAAAGGCATTTTAGGGTTGTAATAGTGGGGGAAAATACCGCCTTAGCTTAACTCATGTATATTAACATTTCAATCGGTATTATAATAATATATTAATGAAAAACGCGAAACTCTACTCACATCGTAAAATCTTCTTCTCCCTCCACCAAATAAATGCTGAAATCATGCTGCTCCTAAAAAGCATGCAATTTACAACCTACCAGCACTTGGCTTAAAGCATCTTGAAGCTCAGTGATGCTAGATTCTATGAAAAAATTCTTCCAATCCTTTGTTGAGTATTCTGCACACTCGAAAAATATCCGTACGTTCAATGTAAAGGAAAGAACAAGTATTATCATAAATACCATGGATGTGGTAAATTTTCTAGAAGTCATACCTTTAACCGTGCTCGATATGGCTTCCTAATATTTTCGCAGTAGAATACTAGAAAAGTACTTTCATCTACAGTGTATTTAACGTCTCTCCCGAATGTGCATGATATATTTTCCAGCACTATGCAACAAAGAAATTTCACTTCTGATAGCTTTGCAGGAAAGGAGAAAGAGAGAGATAAAGACAGGCAGAAGCTGAAGTGACGAGTTTTGTTTTCAAAGTGATTGGTACTGTGTCACGTCAATCACTTTAAATCGTTCACAATGACTCGTTACACGAGACCACACATTTCTAAGAAATATATTTTAAAAAAAAGTTTCAAATAACCTCTTTGCTAATACTGTCAAATATATGTCTGAACAATAAATGGAATTTGCATCAAATATGATCAAAAATTTGCTTTTATGTCGCTTCGGGTCTAAGTCGGATTTAAAAGCTAAACTATAGTTCATATATGTTTATAAGGGTAAAATATATATTTATAGTTCGAAAAGTGCAATTTCAAATTCGAATCGAGACTAGAAACATGGCCTTTCTTGTCTTGGTTTCGAGACTAGACGAGAAATTTCTCCAGTTTTGTGGGCAACACTAGTTCACCCAACTTTTAAATCACAAATATTGTTCTAGTGCTACAGGATTCATAGTATAAAATATTTCAATTGATAAAGTGATAGTACGTATAAACAGAATGAAGAGCATTTATCAATGTTTATAGATGTAGAAGTCACTACACAATATATCCAATAATACACATAGTTTAAATGTTGT
Organism: Thermobia domestica; assembly: GCF_964235325.1. NCBI lineage: Eukaryota > Metazoa > Arthropoda > Insecta > Zygentoma > Lepismatidae > Thermobia > Thermobia domestica. The sequence continues at coordinate 90,229,962 of NC_137469.1, forward strand.
TATAGGTATATTATATCCTTCGTAGATCTCTCGTGACGCAGAAAGATACGAGAGAGAGATTTACGAAACAAGACGAAAAGAGAAAAGCTTTCCCAGAATCGAGACGAGACAAAAGTTCTATAAAATTGTACAAGACGATACTAGAAACCTTATTTATGGTCTCTTTTCGTCTTGTGGGTAACATTAGTTTCATCAGTATGAAAGATTTTGAGCAAAGAGTTTTAATCATTGCTAATCAACCATATGATTAATCACCAGAACGTTTCAGTCATTTTTAATCAACTATATGGTTAACGCATGGCATTTGGTGAGGGACACCGGGGTTCGATTTCTGGTGGGAGTTCATGGTTCATATCCCACGGGTTAAGCTACAGATCCACACCTCGTACAGCCTCGATGCTGAAAGGTACGCCACACTCAAATCAAACAAATTTACTAATCGAAGGAATAATCACTGTTAATAGTTCTAAGCAAACAAGAGATAGAATATAATTATCTCAAAGATTCAAAGCTAATGATAAATAAAAATTACTTCGATATTAAAGATTCTGAGAAAGTAATAGGTCTATATATTAAATTTGAGTTTTTTAATGCATTTAGGCATCTGTGGTGTCAATGAAGAGTTGCCTTGGAATTGTAAGTATCTGCTCTCGATGAATCCTTTTCTTTCAACCTTCAGAAAATTGATTGAAACTGTTGATTTTGCAAAACTCACTGCTAGTTTCTCACTTTAGGTAGTGTAAATTTAGAACAAACGGGAAAGATTGTGAGCAGCGAAATAAGAGAATTCTATCTATACTAAGGTTCTGAGCAAAGTGTTTTTGGGTTGTAGGCAAATATAAAATAAAAGTTTTGTTACTATTAATGTTTGTGTGCAATCGTTGAGCAAACGTTTTAACTGTATTAAAAGTTCTCAGTAAGATGGAAAGCAAAGAGAAAATAATTACGTATATTGCTAATTCTGAAGGAAAAAAATGGAAAAGGGAAACGCTTCTTAGTTTTTGAAAAAAAAGTCACTGGTATGAAGAGTTGTGATAAATGTAAAAAGGAAAGAATTAATTTGTGTTTACGGTTCTATCAAATATAGAAGTGGCCTTAGCGAACAAGAAAAGAAAATGGGTGTTAAGGATTGTGAGGAATGTGGAAAGAACAGGTTTTATCGAAATCATCACAGTTTTTGTATTTTCAATTTTATATATGCTACAGTCAATACGTTCGTGGACTGGATGCAATGTGGCGCTAGTGGTATGCTAAGTGATATCCTGGAGGAAGCAGTGGAAGTTCATCTTTTGACCCAGCAAGACGCAGGTCTGTGCATAGAGTGTATGTAAACAGACGTACTGTTTCTGTTGTGAAAGGAATTGATTGCGCCGTGGCGGATTTGGAGAATGTCGCAGTTTGATCACTGGGCAAACATGAAGTTCTGCCAAAAACTAGGCAAATCCGCTGCAGGAACATTGTAGATGATCAGGCAAGTGCAGAGTGACAACGTCCTGAGCCACAGTGCAGTGTTTAAGTGGCGCCAACGGTTTACGGATGAGAGAAACAGTTTAGAGGATTATGAAGCAGTACGTCGGCCAACAACAGTCCGAACAGAACGCAAGATCGAAGAGGTTGCAATGGTTGTGCGGGCTAACCGTTTCCAGTCGGTAGATGACATCGCAGCAGTAGTACGGATCAACCATGGTACGTGTCACAACATTCACCCAGCACAGTGCCCCACGCATTCAGACACAAGACCAAGGATCAGAAATGCTGACGCTGATGAAACGTTCCTGAACTTCATAATAACAAGAGATGAAACATGGCGTCTCCTCTACGATCCACAAGTAACGAATCAAGCAGCCATCTGGAAATCACCATCATCTCCAAAGCGCAAAAACACGAGACAAGAAGGTCAAAAGAGAAAATGATGCTTGAACTATTTTGAAGGTCAGTGTGGTTCTGTATAATTGTCTGTGTATGTGGATGTTCACATCGAGTATAACAACCATGGGTTCTACTGGTTGCCTATATTCTAGGTACCAGTCCATGAATTTATTGACTATCTTAGTGTATATATATATAATAGCTGATGACTTATCAATCATTAAATTCAAGTAAAAGTTTCCTCTCATAGTGGTAGCGATGATGGTTGATGGTTAAAATTTAGGTCGTTTACATAGATTTCCTAGCTGATGATAGGAAATCTATGTAAACGTTCTAAAATTTTATCATCAACCTATTCATTGTTACTGCAATGATGGTAAACTCTTATTTGAATTTAATGATTGATACGTCAACGGATTCTTTGTGCAAAAGAGAGGTAGGTGTTTCATCTGTCTCAGGAACGAATCCCCTTCTAATATTTTTCTACTCTGTCAACGGAGAGAACCCAAAGAAAAGGATGTAACGAGATTCGCCATGAGAGACGGAAGGAGAAAGAGAGACGAGACCAGACCAGAGAAACGTCTGAAGCGAAGTGGAAGGGAATGGCTTTACCTAATATTCATACCTGGCTGCATCTGTATAATTGTGTGCGGGCACCCAACAAAGCCGGAAGCCAATCTTTGTGTTTGTTCTGTAGATGATGAACTACTACTAGTCTTCGTTGCAGCAACCTTTCTCTCTCTCTTCTTCCTCCACGAGACTTATTGTTTTCTGTTGTGTATGAGTTGATAACAAGGATGAATAGTTTATGCGTACTCCCCGTTTTGCTCTGTGGTAAAGTCTTTATAAAGTTATGCCCTTGAAGCACGGAGAAGGCAAAAGCAACGATTCTGAGAATGAACTAGTTATTCTATTCCAGTTTCTACGGACAACAGAATTACTTTATTGAATGTAGCCCTTTGGCTAAACAACGTAAGCATGTTTTGTGCTCCCTTAATATGAGTTATGTGTTGATCATATTCACTCACATAGGATCAATTGTTAGCAGTAATTCTAAGACTTAATTAATATATCCACAGTGGCTTGGGTATTGTTCGCCTGTTAATTCTAATTTATTGTGTGGGTTTGAAAGTAAATTCTTATTTATTTATGCGTATAAATTTATCTTGTACATTATTTTATTGTGTTTGTTATGATGAGGGCTTCGTTATAGTGATAAATAATAGAAATATTCCTATACAACAGGATGTATTTCATTAATTTTTAATTGATTGGTTGATATTGACGTAACTCTTCGGACTGGTAGCGTGATCTTGGTATCCAGTTCTTTTGGAAACGGGATACTATGGTTGAGAACGACCTATTCTGTGAGAATTGATCATGTATGATGGTCCCTAAACCGCCATGCACACCGGGTTCAAGTCCCGGTAGCGTTGTGAAGGCACGTTAAGAGACCCCCATCACGGCGAAATTATGATACCGCTAATTTACAGTAATTATCTGGTATCTTCAAATAGATAAAAGATAATCGAAAAATGGAACAAGGGCTAGCTAGACAATATCATTTTACATGAGATACTGTTATCACGACTCAATAACCTGCTTTCGATTTCCAGCCATTTAGAAAATCGGCATTTATTTTCGCGTTTCTAAATGGCTGCAAACAGAAATCTACTAGGTGACTCGTGATAACGGTACCTGATGAAAAATAATATTGTCTAGGGCGCTCTTTTTCCACTTTTCGATTATATTTTATCTAGGGATACGCACGAGACGAGTCGAGACAGGATTTTCCTGACAAAATTCGAGTCGAGACACGGCTCTTCCAATAGAAAAATATATATTTTTCGAGTCGAGACATCACTTTTACAGGACATTTTCGAGTCGAGACAGCTATAAATCTTGTCTCGTGCGCATGCCTAATGTTATCTATTTTAAGATATAACGTGATTACTGTAAAATTAGCGGTATTTTAATTTCGCAGTGATTAGGCCTCTTAATGGTAGTTTTTTTCTTCGTAAACTTGTTGTTGCATAAAAACATAAATATTCAAATTTCCTTTTGTCAGCGACAAGTCTTATAGGATAAAGACATAGTTTAAAATGAAATATGAACAACTGTTATATACAATGCTCTCTCACCGGGAAGAGAACCCAGAATTTCGTTCATCAAAGATGCATGCGCAATAGTCCAGCGATGAGAGTTAGGGTACAATTCAGTCACCCGAGTTACTACAATATACTCTTTTAGTTGTGATCATTATGGTGGTAGATTTGACAAAATTACTCTATCAACGAAATACATTCTGCAATAAGTACGACAAAGATACACTTTTGCGTTAACTAATCAAGGTATTTGGATTAAGATTAGAATTTGTATTTCTGAGCTTTCAGCATCTATGGCCATTTAGCCCGTCATGTATGAGGGAGGACGTCTCTCGGCGAGAACAATATCCAGGGAAAGGGAAGGAAGAAAGGATTGGGAAAGGAAAGAAGCAGCCTTGGACCTATAAGTTGGGTACCATCCCGGCATTTGCCTGGTGTGAATGAGGAAAACCCAGGAAAATACCTAATTTCGGATGGTTGGCGTGAAAAAGCTGTTAAATTTTTTCGACCGAGTGCCCTCCCCCCTCACCGTCAAGGTATTTGAAGATTGATTAAGATCAAGATTATTACTACTACAAATGCACTAATCATGAAACAACAATTTATTATGTAGAGCCTCAACATTTTATACCTACAACATATGTAGTTATAAAAATTTATAAAAACTGTATCATTATCGCTACCAGAAAACTGATGTGTAATGGAAATCATTTTTGATATGATGATTTGTTTTCAAAACCTTGAATTTAAGGAAATTTTACTATTCTCGTGGATACCGGACGTCTCGTCCCACATAAGAACACAGAAGACCAGACATGGAGCTAGCGACAGTTACGGTCCCGGAAAATCAGTTAGGTCTTCAGTACCAGACAACAAGAAAACAACAACATGGAAGACAAGGGCTGAAGCCCGTAACTTCTAGCAACACACCCGCCAAAAAAAAAATGTTTGACTGATTGACTGATCACATTGAATCGTATAGCCCATCGTATCTAATTTCATATGAATCACTCCCGAAGATACGACGAAAAAAAAAAAAAAAGAAAGAAAGAAAGAAAGCACAAACCACAAGCGAATGGTAACCTCAGGGAGTTATTACCTGTTTCTACATTTCAATTCTTGCTGTGTACTCGCAGCATCAAATTGTATTTGAAGCAACAATACCAGTCTACAGTACATAATTATTGATCTGACAACCATGTTTATGGTAAGTGCAGCACAAAAGGACTGCTGCAATGACAACTATACACGTTAACCAACCACCTTGGAATTTTAACTATGGTTACAACAACATTACTTGTATCGTTGGGATAGCCACAACAAATCTTGTGATGGTCTCGACAACCATTCTATATGGTATTTCCAACTACGTATCAGTTTCATAGTTACAAGCACCATAATTAACGTAGTTGTTACCATCATAAAAATAACTGGGACACGAGCTATATTTTTTAAACAATATAATATTGTCTTCGAACCTATAAATATTGCTGGCGCCATATTAACAATTCAGTAGTTTTGCATTGAAACATATTTGTGATTGTTCCTCCGCAGGGGCGTCATTTAGGGGGGCAGGAAGGGGCAATTGCCCCCCACAAGAGTTTGAGGAATACATATACTTTAATCGATTGTCTACTAATATACTAGTACAATACGGGAAAGTCGTATGTCGGTGGTACTCTTGCCCCCCTCAAGCGAAGTCTGAAATGACGCCCCTATTCCTACGATACCATTTTCAGAGTGTATTAAATGCAGCCGAGAGTAGCGAACAAAGCGTAGTATATATTTTTCAAAAGTAAAGTAAAGTGAATCGCGTTTAATTTAGTCAGCGTAGCAATAACACAAGATAGTCACAGTTCACGAATGAGCAATGTTATTAATTCACAAATATTACTTGCTGTAGTACGTTATTATTATCGTTATTTTCATAATTATTAGTGGCGGCTTGTGAGGAAAATCACATCAATAAAAATAATACAAAATTTATCTTTACAAGCTAAAGAAAGAAAACTTGCCTAATGCCCTAGTTCTTGGGTACAAGAATTAGGACATAACATTTGTAACTTTTACCAAGGTAACTTCTGGTAACTATATGCAATACAATCAAGATTACAATTAAGCAGGTTTCTAAAACCCAACTTGTCATTTTTCATGTTTTTGACCTATCAAATGTGTTTTGTACATTTTACATTTAGATTTACCATTTCCTCCATGTATTATGTATTAAGCGCTTATTTTTAATTTTAGCTATCTTGACCCCCCTTAGGGATCTTGATTTAATTATACGTACTGTATTCGATGACGAATAGATCATGTGGAGTTCCTCTTTATGTAACTTTCTCCATCTACCTGGTTGTTCGTTTTCCTTAAAATGATATATTTCTTCCAGCCTTTATTTTTCTAGGCACTGCTTATATTAATTACTGTAAGTTTATACCCAAGTTTTACGTTCATAAAATACCGTAGACGAAATTATAGTTTTATGAATGCTTTTACTTTCTAAGAAGTTTGGTTTACGAAATCTCTCATATAGAAGATGTGTTCAAAAAGAAACCAAATTTTTGCTATAACATCTTTATTGTCAATTATACAACATTTTAAACACTGTTTCTCTCACCGTGACCCCCTCTACCGGCAATACACCATTCCTAATGCTTCTGCCATTTTTGGAAAGCTTCCTGAATGCAATTTTTAAGATGGTGCGCAAATCTCTTCTCGCATTGTCCTCAATCTCCTCTATGGTTTGAAAATGATTTCCTTTCGAAGTGATTTTAAGTTTGGTAAGCAGGAAAAAGTATCCTGGGGCTAGATCAGCATAATATGGTAGATGAAGCACAATGGAAGTCTTATATTTTGCCAGATAACTACGGATGAGGTGCGAAGCACGAGTAGGCACATTGGCACTGTGCACCATCAAGTTTAATTTTCTCACAATTCAAGCCTGTTCCTGTGCACATCATCCCTCAAAATGTCCTGGTGCAACTGTTTGTTTACCATCTGATCACGTGATACAAATTCATGATAGAAAATGCCTTTCCAATCAGAAAAACACAACCAACATTACCTTGATCTTTGACCGACTCATGCTTGAATTATTTTGGAAGAGGGCATCTTGACTCCAACTGAAATGTCTCTGTAAATGTTTTTGCCAAGTTTCTACCAAAATTTCAAATACACACATTGTTGTTCAAGCTGTTTCATTATCACTGTATCATTAATCTGACGAAATAGCTTGTGCACGTGCTCACTTCCGCGGTGGTAGCTCGCCAGCTAACGGTCATAGCGAAATCCCAGCAAATGGAAATGTGTTGTCTAGACTTGCCGCTAGGTGCGGTCAGTAGCCGCTGCGCACTTCCTCTGTCAGTTGGCGCGCTATTTCAAAAGTTCGTTTTCTTTTTGAATACATCTTGTATATTAAGCAGGGTCAATATATATATATATATATATATATATATATATATATATATATATATATATATATATATATATATATATATATATATATATATATATATATATATATATATATATATATATATATATATATATAGATAGATAGATAGATAGATAGATAGATAGATAGATATAGATATATATAGATATATATAGATATATATAGATATAGATATAGATATAGATATGGGAGAGGAAGGGAATGGCGATCAGTCCACTTTGCCCTCTTGTGTAACCCGAAGAGAAGTCAAACTAGTGCTGCCATCTGCCTCTTGTATCAAGGTTTCTTGTGTATTGTCAAGGAAGTTGCTGAAACGTGTTTTTGTTGATTTTCTTATAAGGATCTGCATATTTCAACTCACGATACGTACAATTTTAAGTTGTAAGTTCTTGAAGTTACTAAGATTCATAAAAAGTTATATTTAGTCTAATGCACGACACACAGTTATATTTCAAATGAACTACGTTTTACAGTATAACCAGCTCAATTTTCAAAACGACGCAATGTTGGGAATGCCGATCAACGTGATCGGTTTACCAACATGGTGATCGCCATTGCAAACAAACATTTGGAATACTTCTCCAGCCAAAAAATATAAAAGAGGCTAGACCTAAAATAAGTAATACGCCTACCTGAGTCATACACTGAAACTTTGGTATCGGTGTAACCTTTGTGGGTCGTGAGTGCATGCTGACTGTACTGTTGTGGACTCACCACATGGATATATCTGTGACGTGTCTTTGAAAAAAACGCCAATAAAACATTCAATTGACATTTCTCAGTCTTTCGAAGGCGCATTGTAGAAAAAAAAACTTGAACTGCCTACGAAACTGTGTGTTTATTAAGCTTGTACTGTGATCGCCATTACCAACATGTGATTGGAATAGCGACCAAAGTAGCAATTTGAGTTTTTTCCATCGTGTTCCCGAACTGAAAGAATGATCCTCTTTTTATTTTACACACTTATTGTAGAAAGATTGGAGTACGTATTTACAAATTTGTTTCAATATATTTTGCAAATGAAACTACGTAGTAATCCATTTTTCTTAGGTGATCGCCATTTCCCACCTCTGGCCTATATATATATATATATATATATATATATATATATATATATATATATATATATATATATATATATATATAGATAGATAGATAGATAGATAGATAGATAGATAGATACACCCTACCTATCGGTCTATCTGTCCTTCCGGGTAACAAAAAAATCTGAAGAATTACTAGATAGATCATCATCAATTTTGGCCAAGAAGTAGAGGGTCAAAAGATAGGAATAAAGTTTGTTTGATGGAAGTGATCCATCCATTACAAGTGGTAGAAATCAACAATTTCCGGATTTAACGTTGATCACTATAGAGCGAAAACGCTAATAGATAGTGAGAAAACTATCTACTAACCGAGAGTAATAGATATTCTCAACTTCCAGTTTCAATGTTGACCTATACATAGAGCAAAAATGACAAGAGATAGCAAGAAACTGTTTTGGGGAATTGTTTTAGGGTTTCATCATTTATTGAGGGAATAGGTACTATCTTTTCTCTTAATCTTTTATTGAATCTGTAAAGAGTAGAATTCAACCACTTCCGGTTTTAGCATTCATCGCTATTGAATAAAAACGGGAACAGTGAGAATCGATTTTCTGGAATCAATTAAGCTTTCCACGAATATATTCTTCATTTCCAATCTAATCTTTCTACTAAAACCGGGATTGATAGAAATATACTACCACTTCCGGTTTCAATGTTAACGTAAAAAAATATAACGTCATACAAACGAAACTCCATCACGTGGTGTATACTTGACGTTGTTATTTATTAATTTCTTCGAAGCCAATACAGCCCTCGTTATTTGTCAGTGATTTCAAACTGGCCAATGCCTTTTATCAACGCCAATATCACTGTCTTTTATCAACGTCAGGTTATCTGTTCCCTCCTTCCCTCTCTTGATGTAATTGTCTGAGACGAGGAGCAGTAAACCATGACCTCATAGAGCATATAATTGGAAATGGTTGATCAAATGATTAGTGCGAATGAATTTAATACTGCATTAGGAGATACCAGTGGACGAACGCTGAATGCGCTATAACGAATCAGATCACACTTTAAAACTGAGCTCCTTCATAGCTAAGCGGTTAACGTACGCGCCTTTGGTTCGATTCCAGGCGGGAGCTCATGTGGTTCGGATTCCAGGTTAATCAGTAGTTCCCGTTTCATATAGCCTCGTTGCTGAAAGTAATGGTTCATGACTTATTAACGTTCCGCGGTGGCTCAGTGGCAGAGCGTTCAGCTCTGGTGCATGTGGTTCTTGGTTTGATCCCAGCTCACGCCAAGTGAACTTTCTGGTGGACAAACACATGCATGTGCGTAAGTTTTCTTGGGGTTCTTCCACTTTTTTATTCCACCATTTTATTCATTTCCCATCATCACCGTCCTTAGCCTAGCCAGCATAAACGTGAAACCTAAAATTTAAAAAAAAATTCATTTCATTTTGAAGAGTTATTAATTTTATTTATGTTTTATATTTCCCCTCCCCCCTCCCCTAAGTTCTACCGTCAAAGTGAAATGATAACCATCCCAAGCTCGAACTTCATCTATGTTGAAAATTTGATCGAGATCAGTCGGGTAGTTCAAGAGATTAAGATCACAAACATAGTTATTTTCAGTTTTGTAATATAGATTTACGGTGTAAAAACAAGAATTTTAGGAATGATCCGAAAAAGGGATCAAAAGATTGGGATGTTGGCTAATAATTAGATGTTGGGTCAGGAGCCAGAAAATTTTTGAACGGCCTCTAAATCGAGTTTCCGTATATTTTACGGAATAAGCACGTCATACTGAGTTAAGTGCTAGTTTCGGTTTGGCTACAGTATATGTAATTACAGAGATATAAGACGTACAAGAAAATTAGTAATTGAATGAAAAATATTGGATTTTTTTTTATCAGGAACAACAAAAATTTTAAATGGCCCCTAAATCGAGTTTTTTTTTTTTTTAACGGAATAAGCACATCATAATGAGTTAAGTGGTAGTTTTGGTTTGGCTATACCATATGTAGTTCTCCAGATATAAGGCCTACAAGAAAATTTCTGCCTGAAATATATTGGATCTTTTGATCCAACAATGAAGTACAGTATATTAAAAATAGAGAAACTATGTCAGATACCATTTGAAAAGTGCTGGTAAAGAAAATAATACATGTTTCCATTCCTAAATGCAAATCGTGGTGCGTAGTATATGACGTCATACTCGTCTGACAGTCAAATGTGTTTCCTACTCAAAAGGTCTTTACAAACAATTATTAGTTCACGTAATAGAATTTGGATGATATTATTTGGATCACTATCTACGTTGTTTTTAATAGGGATAGCCAAAACTTTCCGGAATCCGGATTCAGGAAAATTGGAAATTTCACTTCCGGGTTTCAGAAAAGTTCGGGATTTCAGAAAAATTTCAGAATTCGGACAACGGATTTCGGAAAAATTCCAGAACTTAGAAAATTCCGGAATTCAGAAAAATCCGAATTTTTCCGAAATCCATAATACTTCAGAAATCGGATTTTTTCGATTTTACTTCCGCATTCTGGAAAATTAAAATTCCGGAATTCGCCATCCCTAGTTAAGTTATTTAGTAATTGAAAAAATATGGGGATGACAATCTATTTCTAAGCCATTAATCAATTTTCTCTTTTCTGACTCAATTTTGTTCTGAAACTGAATTATAAAAATATGCAAATACGTGTTATGGGTTGCTCATTGCAGCCCTGATTTTAATGGTAAAACACGTTCGTATTGTCCCACGTCAGAAGAATAAAATATAGCAACTGCCGTATTCATCGTGCATTACATGAAACACATAAAAAAATCATTTTAATGTGTCCGAGACAGATGCCAAACACTTCACATTTAAAAGACGTATATATGCTAAACGACAGAAGAACTTGGATTGCATAAAATGAGAGAACTACAGAAATGTAGTGAAAACACACCAAAGTGTCACACGCAGTACAATTAGTTAGAATTTCTCGGAGAAGACAAAACTTTGAAAGCTCTCAGTAGTCAAACAAACAAAAACAGAAAACGCTTGGAGAGAGTCAAAATAGAAGTCACTTGCCTTGGAGAACAATGAAAGCTGTCAACATTTACGCAACACTTGCTTTTCATTTGTGCTTCATATTGCTCACTCAACAACTCTGCCTCGAGAGTTCGAAGAAGAGGCGCATTAAGTGCTTGGCAGGGGATTGTCTACTTCTATGGGATTTATAACTAAACCCTTTTGCTAGTTCGCCTACTAACAGGGCCTCTTAAGTCGAGAATACCTTAGTGAAGCTCTGATCTCTAAGCTTCCTCACAAAATGGGCACAACCTCATTAAAGGTAGTGATGACACACAAGCTCCGCTAAAATGCAAGTTCAATAAGTATTTTCCTGAGGGTGATAACATTCTTCCAAGATATCAAAATCTTGAAGGCTGGGAGTAACACTCTGCGTTGCGGGTATTAAGGTATAGCATTTCAAATTGACAACAGCTAGTGGTGCTGAGCACTGTAGAATCAAGAGAATTTTCCTTAATTGAAAAATGTTCATCATTAAGCTTTAACATAGTCCTCACCAATCGAAGTAAGCTCCAAGGAAAGGCACAGCTAGTTCACGAAAAACAGACTTCTTTTACGAAAGTTCTCCAGAAACATTTTCTTGGAAGAGAATTTATCTCCTTTCTAATGAAGGATATCTAGCGAAAGCAATAGTTTTCATTGAGAAGACCGCAAGATCGCATGCTCAGTGTGTCATAGACATTGGATAAATAACATGTCTTCATAAGCATCGATGGATTTGTCCCTTTAAACTGAGTAGACTAAGTGTCTAATCTCAAACAAAACGTACACTATCTTGCAAAAACATCACACACAATTTTTACGAATCTTTCCAGAACATATTTTTTCCAAAGAGAGATAAATCGATAGCATTTAGAAGGAAAATCCATAGATTTTTCGTACAGACTGCTTTTCTGGCGCTGCTGCTCCCGCAGTAGGAAAGCTGCAATCTGTATTGTGGTTCAGATTTTCTATACTGCGTTGGAAGAAGTAGAGCCAGGTCAGCCTAGATTGTTACATACTTCTTATCTTTGTGTGTATGTTCCGCAAAATTTTCTAGATTTACTACGTACTCGATTCTTTCCCCGTATGTTTATTTCCGGTCAGAAGGAAAATCTAGGTTGTACACAAGAATAGAACTGTGTTTGTACACAACCAATAATGTTTGTCAAAGTACATAACCTTGATTTTCTTTATCCTGCACGTACCGACGGAGGCATACATGTTTCCCATCTATTTGCCCTATGAGGACTGGTCCTGGCTAAACAACAAACCTATACGTGCCCTGGCACAGCCTGATAGCCTGGTGTCTGATACAGAATTCTGCTAAATCTTGCCTCTCCATATTTTCTATACTACAAATCAGTTTTTTTTCTCTTTCAGTGTAGTGGAATCTATATTCGTTCCCTCATAAACTACCAATTCCAACTCAAAGCAGTGATGATAATTGGGAAGATTTAAAAAATCGTCATCTAAGACGAATATTTTTTATGAAAATTATAGAGGAAATTATTCTCATACCATATTATTTGGATAAGAATAAATAGAAGTGAAGAAGAATTTTTCTCGTATTGTTACCTACTTATCCTTGACATGTTTCAACAGAAAAACAATAGAAATGATCGAAGAAACTTGATCAAGAAATGAGGAAATAATATATAAGTGTATATTTTATCATATGAAAATCAGACCATTTTTACGTAGGTTATAGTGGGAAATTGTTTTGTTATCACAGTATTACATAAGGGGCAGAAAATAATCCCTATTTTAAAATATTTAAATCTGTTAAAAGTACATCCTTATATTTTCCCTCACATTTGACCTATTGCGTGCTATACCTTCCCTCGAAGTTACAACTAAATGTATGCCCCAGCATTTACTACATATTTTCTTAAACAGCTGTGTATGTATTGGGACCTTCCTCAACAACTCAGCAGGAACGACAGTTCGTATTTTCAAGTTTGTCAAGATTCTGAAGTTTTCTCTGATACACTTTTTCCTTGGCCAAGCTCCACGAAAAGAAATCACAAGGTCAAGTTTGAACTTTCTCTGCTCCCCTTCTGGCATGATCAACGTTCCGAAAAGTGCTCATTGTTAGCCAGTTTCACAAAATTTTCATAACTAAAGTGACTAACTCTATGGTCTATTGAACCCGGAGGTTCAATGGCGCATTCACAGAGACTCTCCATTGATTTTTCCCCTTAGCCAACTGAAAGCAGTTTCTACTTCGTATTCCTGTTTCTACGAGATCCATCGTAATGTTGTCCACCTGCCTGCACTTAGGTATTGGTCTAGGTACGATTATGTTTGTAATTAAAAATTTTGAAACCGTTCCTACTATTTTCCATTTCTGCTACGTGACCTGCTATTCCGGCTTAATGACCTAACAGTGTTACATAAACGGTATATGTTATGGAATTCTTTGTTATGAAGTTTCCGTCATTCACCATTTCTATTCCTCTTGGGTCGGGACATCTGCCTTACGATTTTATTTTTAAATTCTTTTACTCTGCATTCTTTCCTCAAAGTAAGCGAACATGTTTTGCAACCATACAGCACAATATGTATATTTGTCAGTATATATTTAACCTTCAATTTCTTCGACAGAGTTCGCAAAGACAAGAGAGTTCGAACTGAATAATAACACGAATTTCCTGCTTTCAGACGACATTTAATTTATTCGTAGACGTTGTTTTGATTTTTTAATATTGATCCTAAATATTTCAAAGTGTTCACTTTGTCGTAAATACTACTTGATATTTTAACGTATCCATATTTTTGTAATATTAACCTCACGGCAAATTTTCAAGTATTTAGTTTTTCCTGAATTTAAATATTTCTAAATCCATATCCCTGCAGGGTTTAATAAAACCTCTGCATTTCTTTTCATTGTCCTCATATCATCTCCCATTATCATCAGCTTAAGCCATAATTTGGCGAGTGTCATTCAGCTCTAGGACCTGCCTGCTATCTTGAATTGTTCTTATAACGTATTTCAGAACAAAATTGAATAGTAATGGTGACAGTGTATCTCCTTGTTTTATATCATTCTCGACGTGAAAGCTCGTGGACAAGTATTTCCTTACTCTGACTTTACTTTGATTTTCATTTTAACACAACTTTGTTAATCTATCATGTTTTACCAATTTTCAAGTTACATGCGTACAGGTTTTGACTCAAGTGACGTAAATTTGCCCTTCCCTCCTAATTTTCCTCCTCGGAGGGAAAAAATTCCAGCTTTCAGATTCTTTTTCTTTACTTGTATCATGAATCCTTAAGTTTTTCCCAAATTTCAAGTTTCTATGTCTACAGCAAGTGCTCTATAAGTTTATAGTCAAGTGATAAAATTATATCTAAATTTGCTCTTTTTCCAAATTTTTCTTCTTGGAAGGGAAAATTTCCAATTTTCAGAATTTCCATTTTAGTTGTATCACAAATCGTACGCTTGGGCAAATTTCAAGTTACCATGTCTGCAAGGGTGCCCGATATGTTTTGGTGAGTCAATGTGCCAAAATTTGAGTTTTTAGCTTTTATGAACCTCTATCTTGCAAACGTTTTGAGGTACGGTACCGTAAAACATTGAAATTTTATATAAGACATGACTTGGTGCAGGTTAGGAACGTAATCTATTTTTGTTACACTGTATTCACTGGAAGCGAAATTATGAATGTTCAAAAACTGCCTGAATTACTTCGTATTAATGCATACCTTCATATGGCGTGCTCCAGCAAGAGAAGTTAGCTTGGCGCAGTGAAGTGCGTTTTAATTTTGAAGCTGATAAGGTGTGGCTTGTAAACACAGCTAGTCTCGATATTTTTCTATACTTCCTTATCGAGACATCTAAATTGTACGAACAACTCACTCGAATGGAAAATACGTACAAAATGCGTTAAGTTTTAGTTGGAGAAAGAAAGCTTTAAGTGAGTCCACCGGAAAATAAGACGGTATAAAACAAACTCTTACGAAGAGCGGTAGTGGCAATCTAATTGCATTGGATTGGAACAGGATAGACTCGATAGGCGTTGATTTTGTTCTTCTGGCAATGAGTCTTCTACTTCTAAGCTATGGAGTTAATTAATTAGTACTGTTATGAACTCAAGTAACTGCCAAAAATTAATTAAAACGATTCAAGATAATGAAATCTCTCCCTTGAATTACAACCAGCCTTGCTCTTGTAAGTACTTATTACGTTTTATATGTGTTTCCAGAATTATATAACCATGATCAAACTATATACTTTGCTATTATACATTGTAACCATGATTGCACAGTACATATAACTATACTCGATGGATTTCTAGTTTATTTAGGTTAAAGAGTATATTTTACATGTTTGAGCATTTTGTTTTCTGAAGTGATTAACCAAGAAAAGATAGAATTCGATTAATTTACATAAAAGTCTATTGTGCTTGATTTCTATCTTATTCCTTTGCGCTGTAACATATTTGACTCGCTTGCCAGCAATATTATTAGATATTATTGGATTTCCACACTTTCTATCTATGATTCCTCTCAGATTCAAATCAGAATTCAGCTTGTTTGTGAGAGGTTGTTGTTTACAACAACATAAATCGTATCAGATATCAAGTTACAGCCCACGCTTCAATCCTTGTTATCCATTGTAATTCTGTCGGAAAATGTTGTGCATCAAAGTTTTGTTTTAATGAATCTGTAGTAGTGACTCAAGCAAATGATTGATAACTTCCATTATAGTTGCGTCTAAGATCCAGCTTCCAGCGTAGAACATGTATAACATGTTTTGAAGTGTTTCATTGGAGCATTTGTTAATAGTTTCTCTTTCTTCATTTTCCGAAATATTTTCATTATGTTGTATTGTATATTGGAAGTTTTACATTCCTTTTCAAGACTATGGTTGTAAATAGGGGCGCACCCACGGCGTGGCGGGGGGGGGGGATCCACCGGGTACGGACTCCCCTAAAACTTTCTAACTCAACATACATTTGTACACTTTCTCAATAAAACTATACCTGTTTAACAGGAAAATAATTGATGTAACATGAAAAATGATCTTACACTTCATCTTTATTCCTTCTTTTATAAAAACAATCTGGATTTTGTATTTTTTTCTGAAAACGTAGGTGGAAGCATTTTATAATTACTTATTGTCTTTTTGAGTGCTGAGTAATACCTGTTCAATACTACACAGACGTAGTAGCATGCGTGCCTGGTTCTATGAGATGTGTGAGCTATGATGAAACGATCTTCTGTTAGGAATCAACTCAGATCTTCAACAAAAAATCCAGAATATTATTCATTTACTCAAAAGAAAGTTCTCAAATACGACGAATGCTAGAAAAGGGCCTATCCTAAGTCTGCCCATAAGGACCAGACTGTGTCACGTGATAAGGTCAAAAGCGATGTTGCTTCCTAAATCTAGTCTGGATATTTCAAAACCAGATGTGAGATACATCAAGCACGTAACCTCCGCGTGGGATGCCCTGGGTAATTCGAAGAAGATGCATATACTTCATCATTATTATTGATTTTACTCAAACAACTTCATTTTTGACAATGTTTCATCCATTTTACGAAAATTTCTGTTTTGAATGTAGAATCTGTCCTATAAGTTAGCTGAATTTCATCCATCTTCCTCTTATGGTTTTTGAGATAAGTGGAAGAATTATTTGTTTTTCATTGATTTTCCCATTACCATTAATGTTTCGTGCGTTCTTTTTACTAGGTTCCGTTCATTTTAGAACAGTTTGATTTTCTAATATTGAATCTACATAGTCCCTTCTACATTTGAGCTGAATTTCAGCCATCTCCCCCCAAAGTCGGATTTTTTGCCCGTAAATTTTTTGACCGTCTCGAACCTTTGTGATAGTTGTCATTTTATTTTAAATTTTGTAAACATACTTAGTAAACAATACCAATATTTTACGGCCGACTATAACGAGGCGACTGGGGTGGTCCTCTAATTCAACTCTCTTGGAGGTGAGATAGATGATGGGTAACGATCTATTTATATCATTTAAGTTGATGTTACATGATGAGCTTTCCATCCACCAACTGCGCCGGACCTAAGCTCCGGTTGTGATTTGAGCGCGAGTTAATAGTAGATTCTGTCTTGTGTAACCTTGGTGTTGCATAAGGACGTAAAGCAAAAGGCTCAAATCCGACTAAAGTCAAAATTTTGTTTTAGAGAAACGAAACATAATTGCAAACTAACCTCTTTTCGAAAAGCGTTACTACATCTCATTCAATATACGTTACTGAATACCTGAAGAGAGTTTTTGTTTCAATCGTATCACTTATACGTGTGTACTAGTTGAAATGCCTCTTCTTCGCAATAGGAGAGTAGGTTTATGGAAAATAATTGAGTGAGTGAGTTTGAGCTTAACGTCCCGTTCAGCAGCGAGGCTATATGAGACGTGGACCAACTGATTAACGTGGAATCCGAACCACATGAGCTCCCGCCGGGAATCGAACCCGGGTCTCCCACACCAAAGGCACGTACGCTAACCGCTTAGCCACGAAGGAGCTCGGAAAATATTTGAACCCGTCCCCATTTTGAATATGCATTTCAATGAATGTACAACGAACAAAATCCATAATGTTTCCTCTTCGTACCTTTACTCCTCATCCAATGGCGATGGGGACTGAACCTGCACTTAAACGGCATCTAGAGTGCCACTAATCATTTCAGCAACTCTTAAATATGGATTGGACTCTTAATATCGTTCGTTTTGGATTATCTTTATATGTCACTTCCTTCACACACCCATTGATCACTCCTACGCTGATGGGGACTGAACCTGCACTTAAATGGTATCGAAAGTTTTAGTATTTATCTCACCAATTCCGAC
The DNA here is from genome assembly GCF_964235325.1 of Thermobia domestica. Lineage (NCBI taxonomy): Eukaryota > Metazoa > Arthropoda > Insecta > Zygentoma > Lepismatidae > Thermobia > Thermobia domestica. Next base: position 90,248,323 of record NC_137469.1, read on the forward strand.
CATATTTATCTCAGCAACCCCGAAAACTATGGATTGGACTTTAATATTAGCCATCTCGATAATTTCTACATGTCAATCCTCTCCACCCATCTCTCATTCCCATGTCGGTGGGGGATGAATTTAGACTTAATAGTCATCAAGAGTATTGCTATTTCTTTTAACGACCTCGAAAACTATGGATTGGACACTAATATCGGTTGTTTTCGATTATTTTTACATGTCATCCCCTGCAAATCCCTGTACCCCATGGCTAAAATTGTCAATGTAATTTCATTAGAAGGGCACGGCGGATCAGTGGTAGAGCACTAACCTCTGGTGTGTGTTGTCCCTGGTTCGATCCCCCTTTTAAGTAAATTTATAGTGGAACACATCGTGTCCGTGGCTTTTCTCTGTGTGTTCTCGTTTCCTCCTATATTCTCACCATCCATTCTTCCATCATCATTCGTCTCCTTTAGCCTAAAGGACATATTCGTGGGACATTAAACTGAAAGCTTTCATTTCATTTTCAAAGAATATCATAAAAATTTTGGAAGACCTTAGGTTGATAATAATGCCAGGTGTTATTTTAATCGGTTTAGTAATTACTACGTGATGAAGTAACACACAAATCCACATTCGCTTTTATATACCTATATACGAATATACAGGGTGTTTCAAAACAACACCGACAATGTTTGGGAGGTGATTCCTGACACCAAGATAAAACAAAAAGTATAGACCAACCTGGATGCACAAATGCTTCCTTTCGGAGCTATAGGCTGCCGAAAACATGAAAAAAAGAACTTTAAAGGTGTATAGCTCCCATACTATGAGACCTAGCGGAATCGGGTCAAGACTTTATTTAGGAACTAGTATGTGCCCTATCCAAATATCCATGTGTCAGAATAATGCACTACTTCCGCAACAATTTTTATGGAGGTAGTTGGGGAGTACTTCAGATTACATGCCCGTAGCCAAACTGCCTTCATAAAAATTGTTACGTGAGTACCTTAGGATTCTGAAACATGTATTTTTGGATAAAGCACATATTAGTTCCTAAGTAAGGTTTTGATCGGATTGCTATAGGCCCCACAGTTTAGGAGCTACGGACCTTTAAAGTTCATTTCTTCATGTTTTCGGCAGCCTATAACTCCGAAAGGAAGCATTTGTTCATCCATGTTTGTCTATACTTTTCATCTTACCTTGGTGTCAGGAATCACTTTCCAAACGTTGTCGGTGTTGTTTAGAAACACCCTGTATAGATTATAATTAAATTTAAAAGCTACTTTATTTTACACTTCCCAACAAAGGCTTAAACAATTAGATACAGGAATAGGAAGACAATTCCATGGTGCTAACAATAGCTGCAGTAATTAACCTTAAGAAATAATGCATTTTGCTAGTCAGGGATGAGATTTCTTTCTTCATTGATTTCATTGTGTGTTTTCACTGCCTGCACATTTCTTGTCACCTGTAACTGCTGTGTTCCTGGATTGCGTGTTATATGAGACATGCAACCCATTTAGAAAATGCTAACTTTCAATGTATTCATTCAAAATTCAACAACATAACTAAACCATATTACGTGGGCTGTAACAGTATAGTAACAGTGCTTTGCATGACTCCGTACACATATTCTGGGTAATCACGTTTATCTATTATGATGTCGGGTATCATAAAAATGAAACATCGTGTATAGAATTGGAAGAAACCCTTGTTGGATGTCACGAACGACACACGCAAGGCAGACAGGAAATAGGCTGTTTGGAAAAAAAATCTATAGATATAGTCAGTGGTCGAAGTGAGACGGTATGCGGTGGTATGCCATACCGCCTCTGGTTTTTCAGTAATGAGGACATACCGTCTCTGGTTTTTCAGTGATTAACACAATATCTAAATAGCCGGTATGTGGAGTCAAAATCATAATAAAACATACCGCCTCTGCTTTTCTTCCACTTCGAACACTGTATATAGTATATAATTTGTCTAGTAGCATGAATCCAATATGAAGTACAATGCTGGAAGTGCCTATAGATAATAATCATTACAAATATTTATTACGTTACTCGTGAAATATTTTAGGATTGATTGTCTTTGTTATGAAGTTATTTTAGTTGCTTTTTTGGATTGGATTTGAGTTTAGTGTCTCGTTCAGCTGCGAGGTTATGTGAGACGTAGACCTACAACTTAACGTGGAATTTGAGCCACATGAGCTTCCGCCGGGAATCGAACCCTGGTCTCCCACGCCAAAGACGCGTATGCTATCCACGTAGCCGCGAGGGAACTCTTTGGTTTAGTAGTGAAGTTCCGCACAATATAGTCCGGGGAAATTTCAGTTTATTATTGTTGAATCCCTTATATGAGTAAACCTTTTAATATTATTATTATTATTATTATTATTATTATTATTATTATTATTATTATTATTATTATTATTAATAATAATAATAATAATAATAATAATAATAATAATAACTTTATTTTCAGTGCTGTGAACACTCATTATCAAAAATACAGCATTATGTGAAGACCATTATACAATCATTTAAAACAGACCAGAAAATTTGTAGTATAGAATAAATATTAGAGTAGGTTAAGGCCCTTGTCAGAAGATTAATATAGTCAAATTACAAGATTCAAGCTGATTATGAAACAAGATTAAAATAGAAACAGTCAATATCATAAAATATTATTTACAGAACTATGGAAATTAAAGATTCGTTTAACTTTCGTTTAAAGAATAAGTAAACATTGCTTAAAATTTCCTATCCGGTATGAAAAAGATACTGGTTACTTACTGTCATATTTCCAGATAAAAGATGGGTTCTTTTAATAATATAACTAAAAATATAAAGATATTATAAAATATAAAGATATTCTGAACATATATAATAACAATGAAATCAAGCCTTTTGTCATAAAAGTTAAAATTGTTTAATTTTGTATAAATTGCTCTATTGTTTCTCCGAACATACGTTCATTTTAAATTGTTATAAGTAGGGCCCGGAAGTTGAGGGAAAATCCTGTTTTTTACGAGTGCCCGAAGACGAGGTTTATCATAATATATGTTCATCTTGGGTCATTGTGGGCCAGAAAATGGTGGATTTTATTTGTCCTTTTTTTTTGGCTTTTTTTTTTTGTTTTTGTTTATTGGTCTTTTTTAAAGCTTTTTATAGGTCTTAACGTCTTTTTTGCACTTCATCTTTCGACAATAAATTTACTGGCCATTAACTCGAATCACCACCATCTCTTAAACATCTTTTCTTTAGTTAAGAAAATTCAAAAATAAGACATTCTTCAACGACTGGACTTGCATTTTTAAACAACTACAGATTTCTTCAAATTTTCTTAATCTATACATATAATGTCTTGTACGGAAAGGCCAGGGCGGCCCAAAGGGTAGGCGGTTGCCTGGGACGCCCTCGTCAGGGGAAAAGGAACATTTTTTTTTTAAATGTACTTTTTCTGAACAGTTGCTTATCTTCTTCCACCACGAAAAAAAGGGAATTTCATCACACTACGAATTTCACACACAAAATTTTGAATACGCCACTGGCTGCTTGAGTCTGTATTGCAACTGAGAATCGCATTAGCATAGGTTAGGACTAGGAAAGGAGCAACAAATTTCTTGCTCAGGTGACAATTTTGCCTTGAGCCATGTGTTGCTGCTCAAGGTTGCCGAATTATTGTCCGGCGGGGAAGTAATTTTGTTCTTTACCTACAATTTAAAACATAAAATATTGAAATATTCTTTATTACGTGCCAACTGACACAGATCAGTTATAATTTCAGAGTGTTACGGGCCGATGTGGTGTCCTGATATTCTCCAAAAGTATCCGGCTTCTAGTAGTCCTCCAAAGTGTTCAAAATATAGGATTTAACTTGGACAACAGAATCAATAATGCAAATTAAATGACAAAGCAAAGCATTTTATTGATAAAGTTCCTTTCAACTGTATATTGTGTACTACCTGAAGCTTGTATTTCTTGAGCATTATATTTATTAAATATGTAATTCTAATTAAATTAGGTCTTATTTTTACGTCCTTTTTCCAGTTTTTAGGTCCTTTTTTTAAAGATATTTTTAGGTTTTTCTATAGATCCTTTTTAGTCAATTTTTAGGTCTTCAACTTCCGAGTCCTAGTTATAAGACATTGCCTCTCTTCTCAATATTTGTTGTTTTGAATTTAGTGCTACCAATGTCGATTGACTTCTTACACTATAGTTCGGCACTCTTATTCCCATATTTTCCAAGCAGTATTCGCTATTATATTTGTTATCCAATACCATTTGAATAAAATATTTATCCACAGAATTTATTCTTTCTGCTAGAGACTGAAGTCAAGTAATAATAATAATAATAATAATAATAATAATAATAATAATAATAATAATAATAATAATAATAATAATAATAATAATAACATCGTTCTGGAATACGCTATAAGGAAAATCAAAGATAGCAACCAGGGCCTACAGTTGAACGGTATTCACCAGGTTATGGCATATGCTGATCATGTATATTTAATAGGCGTATGATAGGAGAACAATAGAAAGAAATGCAGAGATCTTATTAAACGCTTGCAGGGACATGGGTTCAGAAGTAAATGCAGAGAAAACTAAATACATGGAAGTGCGTCGGGACCGTAATACAGCAAATTATGGATGTATTAAAATATTAAATAATACTTTTGATAAATTGGATAGTTTCAAATATCTAGGAACAATATTAACAGAGGAAAATCATATTCACGGAGAAATTAAATGTCGACTAAAAGCAGGGAATTCGTGTTACTATTCGGTTCAAAATCTCTTGTCGTCGCGAATTCTGTCGAGGAATTTGAAGCTTAAAATATACAAAACGATAATCATGCCTGTTGTTCTGTATGGTTGCGAAACATGGTCACTTACTCTGAGGGAAGAACATAGACTGAAAGTATTTGAGAACAAGATCCTGAGACGAATATTCGGACCCAAGAGGAACGGGAATGGGGAATAGCGGAAACTTCATAACGAGGAACTACATAATTTATATGGTTTATCCAACATTATTATGGTCGTCAAGTCTAGGAGGCTTAGATGGGCGGGTCATGTAGCTAGAATGGAAGAAAGTAGAAACGCTTTCAAAGTCTTGATTGGAAGACCAATCGGAAAACGACCATTAGGAAAACCTAGGCGCAGATGGGAGGACAATATTAAGATGGATCTCTCAGAGATTGGAATACAAAGTAGAAACTGGATGCAGTTAGCTAAGGATAGAAGTCAGTGGAGAGCTTTTATGAACGCGGCATTGAACCTCCGGGTTCCATAGGCCATAGAGTTAGTTAGTTAGTTATTATTATAATAATAATTTGTAATTGGAGAAGTCCCCATTTACGACATTTAGGCTACAAGTAGAAATTAAGGAGTCTTCTACATAATCAAACATTCTGTGTGAAATTATTATTGTAGACGTTTCTGAATGTAATCGGAGATATTATTTTCTATATAAATAGATCTCAGTATGTCAGAGTAGCTTTCGGAATTCTTTAAACAAGTAAACCTTCATGAAATTAGGACTGTTTCTGTTCGAATCTTTGCATGAGATTCAGAGTATTAAATGCAGAATTACCAAATTCCACACACAACGAAAATCAAAATACCTCATTTAAAGTTTTGTTACTTGAAACAAAACACTTTAAGAAAGAAATAAAAATACGGGCCTTATCATAATTATCAATATGAAAAACTAATTGGAAAGCAATATTTATACGTTAAAAAAATTGCGGTTCTATCTGTGTGCTGATGATACTGTAACAGTGAATTATGACGAAATAACTGGTGAAAAAAATAATATCCCATGCTCTAAACAAGGCTAAATTCTATAACTCTCTTATCTTTTGAAGGAAAAAATAAATTATTGTAAGAATCAATCTATTTATTTATTTGGCTTAGCGTTTTCTATTCTGTTTAATTCTCAATCTTAATTATTCTAACAATTGTAGATAAAGATAATAAAGCACATCCTATTGCTTTCTGAAAGAGATTGTTACAAAAAGGTTAATAGCCTTTGGGAATGATGCTTCATTATATAATCCCTTTCCACTATAAAAATCCCTGCACCGTGAGATTTGTCTCTCAACGTGGCAACACTGAATTCAATGCAAACAAATCATATGGCGGCATCAGTAGTACCAACCTCAAAACACTAGTCGTTTTAAATATGCAGCTGATTCTGCTTGGCACGTGCTCAGGCTCATGCAGATTACTTGTAACAAATAACCTTGTTCTGAATTTTTTCTTTAAAAATCTAGGTATATTACTATATTTTGAAAGGCCACCCGGACACATTTTTCAGGAAGATAGATGAGCAAATGTGCGGAAAAAAGAGAGTGTTTGATAAAATTGATTACGCTATACACTATATGGAAGTCTTTACATAAACATACTTTCCTATATGAAGCCTCTATAATAGTAGCGATGTATGCCTCAATTGTTAGTTTCGGAAACAGAGACTTGAGTAGTATATAAGGTTCAGCGCACTGCTTATATTCGAACTGTAATTTCACTCGTATCCGCAATGTGTGAAACAATGACGCTCTCACTGACAGAGATAGGTTCATAGAATATCCTGACATACACACATCTATCCATCTGTTTATCTATCTATCTATCTTATATATTAGGGTGTATCGCAAAAACGTTTTTTTTTTTCAAAATCCTGGTACATTTAGTGACCATTTTTGGCCAAATGTTGTTAATAAAACACAGAAAAAAATTCAAATCGATACCTCAATTTTTTTAGGTTCCGCCTACGCTGAAATCGTAGATTTTTAAATCAATAAATCAAATTTTTATTACTTTATACAGTATTACCCTTAGTAATAATTGTTTTCCAAGCATCCCAATATAATGTAAAAAGATTTCAAGAATCTACCTCAATTTTTAGAGTTGCCCCATCACTCTGACCTGAGGGGGGAGAAGTCAATGTATATTTGTAAAAACTCTCCCCCCAAAATTTAAACATCTTCGTGATTTTTCTGTCAGGTATCAGACACAATGAAGTCAGAAATCAACCACTCCTAGACTCAACTTTAATTTTGTATTTGCAGGTTACTGGTTCTCAAATGTTTATAATATTTACGTTCGATTACTCATTTTTAATTTGCATAATGATTTCTTTGTGAACTATGGTATCCGCTCCCGAGATTTTAAAGTTGCCAAAAATAAGTCCATGGCGAGCATCTGCACCACACACAGAACTGGCCGCCTCTATCACTAATTTTATCATACTCTCTACTGATTGAGTATGGGAAGGAAAATTTGTTATTTCTTCACTTTTAACTTCGGCCATTTTTATGTTACGTTGCAGCTCATCTTTCGTTAGTTGTTGTTTTAGTGGTGGCTCCACCAAGACACACTCACGTCAGACCAGTGTATCATGTCAGTGTAGGTTTTCATATCTAATTTGACCTTAGAAACTTTGAATTCTCTCACACTGGTCTGAGAGATAAAGATAACATTCTTGCTTTCAAAATTGTTCTCCAACCAAGTCTTGATGACTAAACTATGCATTTCGCATTATCACCGGATCTATGACTGATTTAGTGTTTGAATCCATAGATCTAGAAAATAACATAAGTTTCCATAAATGTTTAGCTCCTTGTGTGCACGATGGTTCGCTTTTAATATAGAACCGTACTGAAGCATAAACATTCATTATGTAGGAAACCATAACTTTGAGCTCTGTTGACGAATTTTCCGTTCCGATGTAAAGGCGCAAAATTCTATTAGCAGTTCTCACTCATCTCGCCTGAGGTAGCTTTTCAGGATTTTGATAGCCGAACTTAGAAAACAATAGCCCAACGAAACAGCTTGACAAATATTCAGAAGATATTTTTGATCCGTGCTTAAATTCAAAGCACTGAAGTTTTGAATCCATTGAACAGCTACAGGTTCAAAATCAACAAGTGGTAAAGACTCGCCATTCCAATTTGACCTTCGTGTGAATTTGGCCACATAGTGTTACCATCGATTTCATGAATTAAATGTCTAAGTGGAAGTTCATATGTATGCCACAGACAAATTATTCTTTGAAGTGGCTTTCCTAAATAATTTTCCATATTAGCCATTAGTCCATTTTTCCTTCCCGTATTAACTGACGTTCCATCACAGAGTATAACAACAAGTTTTGACGTGTCAAGATTTTGGTCTCTCAAAAATTGAGTAACGGCTAACTTGATGCTGTCTCCCTTTCCTGACAATGGCATACGTGGCCGATATACTTAGATTGTGGCTTTTGAGCTAAAACGACATATTCTTCTTTCCTCACTACCCTATGTGGTATGCCATCTATTTCGTTCAGCACTAGCGTTTGGTCTTGCCTTCCATCAAAATACAACTCTTTAATTTCAGAAGTCTTTAGAAAAGAAGTGGATTCTTCAGTGACAGTTTCCATGAATGATTTTTCTCCCTTTCAATCTTGTTGGGATCAATAACTTTCTCCTTTTACTGAGAAGTGACAATATCAACATCTTTTAAAAGTAATGAAGCTAGGAGTCCATCATGACGGACAAACACATTTGACCTTTAAACCGCAGAAGTGAACGTTGGTAGTTTAACTCTCATTTGCTTGGCTGGTTGTCTCGTATCTCTTTCAATACTTAGAAATGGACGGAATTCTTTATCTGAACCCGAACATTCTAAATCGTGGTCACTATTAGAGAGATTTGCGTTCTCGTTTAAAGTTTGTTCAGCTTGTTTTAAATGTTCATTTCCACTTCCTTTCCTCTCTTTCATACCGCGTCATAAGCAGTTTTGATTCTCTTTTGTCTATTCCTTCAATAATCATTTCCCTTTTTGTTCTTTGGTCAAGAAGAAATGGCACTTCTAACTTTGGCATTTATCTTTCTTTTTCATATTTACAATGAATTAGTGGATCAGTACATTTACACCAAGCAATATTAAATAAGTTTCTCTGGAAAATTTTTGCAATTGTACTATTGCATCACATGTAAAGTTGACTTTTTCACTGATTTTAGGAGCTGACGAACCTTTTCGTGATATTGAAGAATTAAAGCAACAATTCCTTGTTGACTTAAAGTAGATTTTCACATATACGTTGATAACTTCTTCCAAACTTGAATTACCGTATTTTAGAAGCAACTATGTAAGCAATGTCCTTGGCTGGTGGATCTTTTCTAGAACAGGAATTCCTATTCTTTGTTTTCCTTTCCCACAGGAATTGCTTCAATACAATTTCTATTGTACTCAGTTGAACACAACTAAACTCTTCTGGAGACTAATAACATCGTGAATAATGTTTTTTAATACACTCTGACCGTAATCGCATCTTATTCTCCAATTCCATGTTGATACAAGCAAAACGATTGCGCACTTAGAAACATGTATGTTGAAAACCACTAAACAATAGGATAAAGCAAGAAAAGAGTGTCAACGCTACCAAACTAGCAGAAGCACAACACTCAAATGTGATAATTTACCTCAAACTGATTGTTATGGCTGAGTAAGGCTAGTCCATTTGTTGAGATAATTGAGTTGCAAGGGAGGCAGTGCTACACACAAGTATTAAAAGTTTATCGATTTATCCCCCAAGTCAGAGCAATGGGGGATAAACCCTGATAAACAAGAGCTAACGATTTTAAATTTCTTTCCTCATTATATTTGGACAATTTCGAAAACAATTATTACTAATGGTAATATTGCATAAAGTAATAAATGTTTCACTTATTATATTAAAAATCAACAATTTCATATTTTTTTCGGATTTCAAGCCAATGGCGGCACCTCAAAATATTGAGATATCGATTTGAATTTTTTTTCTATGTTATATTGAACACATTTGGCCAAAAATGGGCACTAAGGGCAACAAAATTTCGAAAAAATGTTTTTGCGATACACCCTAGTATTTATATATAGGCCTATACGAACAAAAGTAAACATAGCACGTACCTCGTTGCTATTGTAGAGGCCTCACAGGGGATCAGCAGTCTATTGGGTACTATGAAAGTCTCCCTACTGTTGAATGTAGATGGCGATAAGTCTTTTATGGGAATCTACCTGCGTTTAGAACAAGCATATGAAGAAGCTTGAAGATATATTGATTACTAATTAGGTTCACGTAAGATGCTTCATGAGAAACTGATTCAAGATGATGGACACTTAGAAAAGAATCTATCAATGTTGGATCCTTCTTTGTTACAAGTTTTTTTTAGTATTTTAAAAGCTATTTCAATGTTTTGTCAAACATTAAAATTTAATATAAAATTAAGTAATTACATTTACTTAGTGTGAAACAAGGAATTGTTCAATTATAAATTCGTGGAACGCTTATCCAGAATATTGGACTTCATTAATACAATTTCTACTTTTAACATTACTATTTTTAAGAAGTTGTAAAATCTATATAAATAAAATTGAAAGTGGCTATGTTTATGACTTTGGTTTTCATTGACTTCTATTCAGCGAAAAGCAGTAATAGGAAGCGACTATGGTTTTCTCATAGGAATTGATAATCCTAGGAATTTATTTCATCACTGCTGTTACTCTTATACTAAAACCAAATGTGAATTAAACGTCCGAAAGATAGGTTCCATATTAGGCCCTATTCCTCTATTCTAACTGGGAAGATAGAGATCTACTATTTTCAACTTTGGTATCGAATTCTCCTAGATAGGAACTCTATCTAGTTCCACAGTGTGAAGAGAAGCTCAGTTGTTTAAATACTTGAAGTCTGATTTGAAATATACGTAATTGATGACAATTTATAGCATTCTGGAATATATATATATATATATATATATATATATATATATATAATAACTTTTAAATATTGAAGAGCTAGTTTTTTAAGGGAGAAAACTCATTTTTACAGCTTAAAGCCAGTTTTCCATTCATGTGGAATTTATTGGGAACAGGTACAGACTTTTCCGAAGCCTGTATTAAATTGTCAAGGCAATCATAAATTACTCGCGTTTTGACGTTCTCGTGAAAGGGAGATGAACGTTTCTGACCAGATGATTGATTGATCTTAATGAAGTATGGAGTATGCATTAAAGGCATATAATGCACATTTAAAAAAAGTTGGAAACAGCTGCAAACCTTGGAACTTGGCACTTCACGAATGACTTGTTTGAACCTTGCAAACATTATATTTTGTTGTACAATATTTAATATACAGTATGACACGAGAAAATCTTTTTCTCTTTATAGGGCGTAATCATTTAAATGGACAGTATTTATTTTGTGTTCATCGTCACTCTGAAGTCATAACTGTGAAGTGTGTTCCTAATTAATGTAATAATATCTGTAATAACCGAAGTGGGTTTTGGCGTTTCAGGTAATATATTCGTGAAAATTTCGCAAAGTATTGGGTTGGTGAGATCGAAATGTCCAACTGACCTGTGTAACTTTTAAAAGCAAAACAGAAAGAAATATCAAAGAAAATTACAATACTTGCTTAGTCAAAGTTGTCTTTGACTGTGACCACACCCTTCTCTATTGAGTAACCAACAACTGGATTTTATTATGAAAAAAATTTTTTAGCTTGCGATGTAAAGAAATCCTCAATAGTACACTACACCACTCCATAATTACGAAATTTCTTCTCTACCAAGGATTGTTCTAGATGAGGAAGAGGTGCGGGAGAAGCGTCAGGTGGATGAAGAATGGTTTTATATTGTAGTTCATAGAAGGCGTACACACATTTCTTTGAGAGATATGTGGGCGTTCGTTGTAGAGCCTGCGGACAAGTTTGTAATGCATTTTATGGAATTCAGCACTGTAACAGTCGAACGAAGAGAAACATGATGGATCAACCTCACCATAGACCATCATAACAACAACCCTTTCTGCGGGTTTTGGAAACCATTCTGGACGTTTATCATTATCCAACCACTATCTTGACTGTTTACGATTGTCATTAAAAATCAATTTTTAAAAAAATCACAAATAGCAATCTTACCTTGTTAGAAATGAAACCTTCCCGATTATTCTGTGCATTCAGACAACTGCATATCTCCAGACGGTGGTCATTATCGGTCTATCAACTCATATGTCCAACTTTTTCATCTTACAGATTGTGCTGAGCCGCCAAAGTACAATGATATGGTTTATACCTACCTCGCCTGAAATGCTGCAAACACTTTTCCAAATGTCTGCCTCCACGGTATTCTTGAGGAACTCATCAGAATATGCTGTTCGTCAGTGGCTCCGGGTCTAATCTATAATCTAATAACAAAACATTATTAAAATGATCAAAGAAAATGTTTTAACAAAAAGAGTGGGTCAAAACACATCATTCCACACAGTTAGTTCAGGTTAAGTGCTTTCCAATCGTGAAAATGACATCGCATTTAAATTTTCGACTTTTGAGTTTGTGCCAAGTAATCCATGAGTGATATCAGAATACTTATGATGATAAAAACTACAAAGTTATTAGAACTTTTCCCCTTGTTTTGACAAGAACTTTCTTCACTACTATGAACAACTTGTTTGAGTTCACTCTGTACTTGAGTATCAGTCATGTTTTGATAAGAACTTCTGTGTCCCCGTGTAAACGTAATCATTAACGCTTTCGCTTTTTGTGTGAGCAATGCTGGGTTCGATTCCCGGTGGAGACTCGGTCGAAAAGATGTAACAGCTTTTTCAGGTCACCCATCCTAAGAGAGGCTTTTCCTGGACTTTCTTCATTCACACTAGGCAAATGGCGGAATGGTACCTAACATACAGGTCCCAGGCTACTTTCTTCCTTCCCGGATAATATGCTCGCGAAGGGACGTTATTGCTCATACGTGACGGACTTAAGGCTACAATTGTCGGTAAGGCCCATTTCGTTATTATTATGGAAAGTAATTTGTGTGATGTTAAAGTATTAAAATTGCTATACGCATTCGTATAGCTTTGAGTATAATTGCATTAGTAGCTAATGAACATTACCTCACCGATCAGTACTTTCGTCACATTAAACAACATAAATTAATATTTGTACCTTAATTCATTGGTCCGTTATTCCTCAAATTATCCATTGATTGATTTGATTTTAGTGTCCCTTTCAGCAGCGAGGTGAAATGGTATCTTAATGTAGGGCCCACACTACACGAGCTCCGCCGGGAATCGAACTCGGGTCACCCACCTCCAAGGCGCGTACGCTAACCGCTTAGCCACGAGGGAGCTCCGCTAATCCTCAAATTAGCATATTCTGTTACTACCTTAAATAACTGATTAGTGTTAGTAATAAACCTGACATTCGACTGCTTCAAATCATCATTTGGTGATTGATCATTACATTCAAATCATTACATCATATTCATATCTTGACCGTTGATGTTCACACTTCTTAACTATCTTTTTTTCTCTACATGGAACAACCAACATGTTTTAATTGCCTCCTCTTCTTGAGATTTTGGTCATCTCTAGGTGCGCTCTCTATGCCAATCTCATAAATCATTTCTTTAGCAAGTGTCAGCCACATTCGCATTTCAATACATATTTTCTGTAATCATTCCGATTATAAGTAGTATGTTATAACTATTCGTGTCATCGTTAGGAGAAATGCAATACCAATAGATAAAATCTACTACTTAACAGTGCATATTTTTGATTACTACGAGGGACATACTGAAAGTCGTGAGCAGCATTTTTTCATAAATGTAATCTTTATTTGTAAATGAAACCAAATATATCATCTCAATCTACAGACCTTTCTTTCACTTTTCGACATAATCTCCGGTTTTTTTCACACATTTTTCCCATCGTTCTGCAAGTTTGAAAATACTCTTGCGATAGAATTCCGTTCCAGCTGCCCATAGGCACTAACGCACTGTTTTCCGAATATCCTCCAGTGTCTCGTAGCGATGGCGTCGCATCTGTTCCTTCACAAAACCGAAAAATGGTAATCGCAGCGTGCCATGTAAGGGCTATAGGGAGGATGTGGAAATCTCCAAATCTCCTCATCTACCCCATAGTGGCAAATGCAGTATGCGAACGTGTATTATCCTGTTGAAGGATGATAGTTTTTCCAAGACTTTTATCACGCAAGACACGACGGAGCTTCAAAAGTTTCTGGATGTAGCGGGGAGAATTTATGATTTGTCCAGGCTTAAGAAAGTCAACAAGAATGCAACCCCGTGCATCTCAGAAGACGCTCCCCCTAACTTTCCCTACCGATTGCACTGTCTTCGCGTTCTCCTTCGGTGACGAATTCAATGCTCTGTCGTTTTGTTCCAGGTTCATAATGATGAAACCAGCTTTCATCTCCAGTCACAATACTCTTCAAGGTCGCCTTCATCACCTTCATGTCGAAATCTCTGAAGAAGGGTTTGGACGATTGTTAAACTCTGGCGTTTGTGGTCCTCAGTTAATAAACATGTGACCCAACGGGCACAAATCTTCCGATGACCTAAACTGTGAATCATTTCTTTCACCACACCATGTCCAACACGAAATTTTGCAACGATTTCATTCACAGTGATACGCCTATCTCCCCTAATCAGCTCATCAACCCTTAAAATGTTTCACTCACCTCCTAACACTGCTGACACCCATACACACATCTCCATAGGCACGCTGCAGTCTGCGGTGAATTTCAGAAGCAGATTGGTCCTCTTTAACAAGGAATTCAATCACAGCACGCTGTCGAAACGAAACATCGCTGCCCACCATTGGGAAATCCTGCCTGTGGTCACGTGCCAGCAATAAACAGCGTCAACGTCTGGAAAGAAAGAAAGAACAGTCTGTAGATTGAGATGATATAATTAGTTTCACTTGCAACTAAAGATTACGGTTCTGAAAACATGTTGCTCACGATTTTCAGTATGCTCCTCGTACATAAATGAAAAAATAATATATGTTAGCAGAATACTAACTATCAATGGCATCAGATTGGGTATCAACGACATACTTTCTAACGCCATAATAAAAAAGTTAGTTTTTCTCGATTTGTACGAACAACACGCATCAGAGTTTACCCTCAAATATGTAATTTTTATTCAACTCGATATCCTCGAGAAATTCATGTATCTTCGAATCGAATCTTTGGACAACATTTTAGGTTCTTTTAAAGTAATGCTTAACAATAGATCAAATTTTGGGCTACTTTTCATTAATCCTACTGTATACTGTCGTCTAGAAAACTAACCACATGGAAGTTCGCCGCTATCATAATACTGCTTATTATGGATGCATCAAAATATCAAATACTACTTTTGTCAAAGTATATACATTCAAATATCTAAGATCAATATTTACAGACCAAAACCCATATTCACGAAGAAATTAAATGTCGATTGAAAGCAGGAAATACGTATTATTCTGTTAAAAATCTTTTTTCGTCGCCAATTCTGTCGAGGAATTTGAAGCTTTAAAAAAACGATAATCAAGCCTTCTGTTCTGTATGGTTATGAAACATGATTGCTTATTCTGAGGAAAGAACTCAGACTAAAAGTATTTGAGAATAAAATCCTGAGGCAAATAATCGGACCGAAGAGAAACGAGAATGGGGATAGCGGAAACTCCATAACGAAGAACAGCATAATTTATACCGTTTAACAAATATTGTTAGGGTCATTAAGTCTACGAGACCCTGGTGGGTAGATCATGTAACCAGAAAGGAAGAAAGTAGGAAGACTTTCAAAACTGTAACTGAAAATGCAATTGGAAAACGAAAATTAGGAAGACCTAGGCGCAGATAGGAGCACAATATTAAGATGGATCTTGCAGAAATAGAAATACAAAGTAGAAATTAGATCTAGTTGGCTAAGAACAGAAGTCAATGGACAGTCTTTGTGAAAGCGACATTGAACCTCCAGGTTCCATAGGCCATAGAGTTAGTTAGTTAGTTAGATAGATAGATAGATAGATAGTTAGTTAGTTAGTTAGAGTTAGTTAGTTACTGTCGTCTTGCTAGTGTCATAATGATTAGTTTAATTAGTGTATGCTTCAGTTAATAGATAGAGTGGTTATTGTACACTGAGAAAAATCCATTCTCCGAACAAATATACGGAATCCTCTTGCTTATTACAGAAATCAGTATGGAGCATACGTTATCGATATACTTCATAACGCACTGCCCTTAGGTGTTACATCATGCCGTTGCGGGATGTCTGACGTCTAACAGTTTTCCGTATATCACATGCGTATAATTATGTTACATCCCTCAGTTATATGTTATATACGTCCGTTTGTACCGTCTATGTTGTTTCATACGGAAAGTACGTATAGATAGAACACTTATACGGAAAGTATTATAAAACATGCGTTTTCACTGCAAGAATTACGCATGTAACCTATCTTTTTAAGTACGTCACCTACATTTTTTCTCAGTGTACCGCATCATTTTTTTAAAGGTTTATGGAAAAGTAGTTCGTTTTTGTTGATTTTCTCAAAATGATG
The DNA here is from genome assembly GCF_964235325.1 of Thermobia domestica. Taxonomy (NCBI): domain Eukaryota; kingdom Metazoa; phylum Arthropoda; class Insecta; order Zygentoma; family Lepismatidae; genus Thermobia; species Thermobia domestica. The sequence goes on from NC_137469.1 coordinate 90,264,690, forward strand.
ATTTATAATTCACACGTATCAGTTTGTTCAATTCAGTGAGATCAATTGATTTGTAGATGTCGCTTATTTGAAGAAAAATATATAATATTACAGAATTCTGAGATTATCAAACGCTGAGTCTGTGTTTTGTAAAGCGTTCCACATGTTACATTCATTTGTAGCATAATACAAAACACCCTGTAACACTGGGAACAACTTTGTTCTCTACAGTTTGAATACAAGAATTTCTTAGTTGTAAAAGAGCAGATGTTACTTTTTTTGGCGCAAATATGTCTAGCTCTATTTTATTTTCCCTCTCGGTATGTTTCTACACACGCATATGTCTTTCTTCTCCTATATTACATAGTAAGACTTGAAATTTATTACGTATTGTGGTTACCATGTTCTCTGCTTCTCCTACCGCCCCCTCCCCCATGCGTTGTGTAAACGGAATGTTAATTTTAATTTCGTAAGAATGTTATGCTTTTGTTTTGCTCTTGATAAATCGTGTGCATTTTTTGCAGTAATTTTTCTTTTCTGTTGTGGAAAGACTCTCTCTCTCTAATTCTATTCCACTTGAAAGACTAGAAAAGTAACAATTTGGCACTGCTATTTTCTGTATTAAAAAAACGTGTGTCATGGATATTGCTGGTGTGTAAAAGTAAGAAAACTAATTAATATTTAGTTTTTCTGTACTATATATACACTAAATGAAAAGTGTATATAAAGATGAAAATAATGATGCATATTATTTACAAGAAGTAACTTCGTAATTCCACCTTACGTTATATATATATAGTTTATACGCTTATTCCGGTTTTCTCTCTGAAACTTTTATATATTACGCTTTTATTAAATTGAAAACTTTAATTTGTTTTTTTTTTCTAATTTAGAGTACTACAAAGTCTTGATGATAATCTGATATTCCGCATACTCCATCATCATCATCATCATCATCATCACCACCATCATAGGTATTCTGCCCTTATTGGCAGGTCACTTGCCGTAGCTGAGAAACTTCCATGCTCCACGGTCTTCCGTTAAACTCTTCGTCTTCACGTATGATCTTTCTGTTTTTATATCGTCTATTATTTGTAGCTTCCTTCCCCTCCCTCTCTTTCCTGCCACCATGCCCTTTAGCACGTCCGCCATGATACAATTTCTTCTTATTCTTAGGCAATGTCCCAACTAGTTTCTCTTCCTCTTCTCAATAACACCTAAAAGTGTTCTTTATTTTCTCACCATTCCTAACACCCTCTCATTCGTTTTCCGCTCTACTCAACTTTTCTTTCAATTCTGTATACTCCAAACTACAGAGAAAAGATCCAACTCACAAATGTCAATTGTTTTCAGAGCGCGTCTTGAAATAAATTACATATTATACAAATTCTAAATATAATGGATAGTTACTGTGTATGTATATTAAGGATACTGCAAAGAAATCAATTATTATTTCTAATACATTTTAAAGCTCAAATATAGTTAAGAAAACATGAATATTATTGAGTAATAGAATCACTACCAACGATCTACCAGTTGGTAATTCAGAATACCATGTTTGGAAAGACTTTGTTCTTTGAAGGGAAAAATGAATCTAAACACCTTTGGACATTATCTTGTGAAACGGAAGATTTTATGCCTTACGTTGTGTTCTTAAGATTGAATCAGTTGATCGTCAGTAGAGACCTATCTGACGAACGTGGAAGATATGGTAGGACTTCTCTTCTTAACTAATTTTTTTTCTGATTCTTTTATACTGTGGTTTTACATTATCGTGATGAACAATTACCCATTTCCTTCCGGGAAGTCTAGGACGTTTGCGTTACAATTCTTGGAGTCAGGCGCGCACTCAGAAATTTTTGCTCGGGGGATAGAACCAGATTTTTTATTTAAAAGAAAAGGAACAGAAGAGATGATCTGTAAGATCAAATCTTTGGGCTACGTAAATTATTCCTCTTCTAAACAAGTACAGTATTTGTTAAAAATATGTACAATTACATGTCAAGTTAAGAAGTTATTTTAGGAGGGCACAGACACGCTGGATTCCCTGCGTTGGTGCGATCTTATTTGGTGTACTTGCTGTAATTGTTCATAGCGGATGGTACGTATGGTAATCTGACCTTGTTCGATGCTTTTGTCTTGAATAATTTCACGAATATCCCATCAAACGCACATAAGGTCCATTTTTAGGCGTTATAATTGGACGTTAATTTGGGGAAAGCTACTGTTCCTTGCCTTTAATATTCTTATACAGCATTGTGGGCTGCGATTGAGCTCCTCTCTGGTATGTTGAGATACTGATTTGATCCCAGCTCATGCCAAATGAACTTTTGAACTATGCTTGGGTTTTCACGAAGTTCTCCTGTTTCCTTCCGTTTTCTTAATTCGACCATTTTTTAAAAAAAATTAAGATCATCACCACCTCTCTTAGCTTTGAAACATAATCCTGGAACGTTAAACAAGAAATTTCATTTTATTTGCAATCCTTTAAAAACACTCACTTTTCATCACCAGTTATGACATACCCGTGTAACGTGGGTTCCTGTCACCACGGCATGGCGCGTCCTCAGGTTGCGGATCGAGGAGAAGGCCTCTAGATATAGATGTTAGCTGCGAATATACTGAATAAGCAGTCGCGGACAGACGACTAGGAGTGGTCCTCCAGCTTGGGGGTTTGGGTAAGGCTAACACCCTCATCCTGTAAAAAAGGTACTTGTTCAGAAACATTCACAAAAGCCTCGGACAAGGACTGATAACTTGGCACGACATCAGCAAAAGAAAATGGACATGAGATTTGGAACATGGAATATTAGAAGTCTTTATAGGGCAGGCGTGTTAAAATCTGTCACGAGTGAGTTAGAGAAATACAGGATGGACTTAGTAGGAGTTCAGGAAGTTAGGTGGGAAGGAAATGGATCTGAGAATTCCGGAAATTATACGTTCTTTTACGGGGAAGGAAATAAAAATCACCAGTTAGGAACAGGGTTTTTCGTTCACAAACGAATATTACCAGCAATTAAACGGGTTGAATTTGTTACTGACAGACTTTCTTTTATTACTCTTAAGGGGCGGTGGTGTGATATTATTGTTTTAAATGTACATGCTCCAACTGAAGATAAGGGTGACGATATAAAAGATAGTTTTTACGAAGAAGTGGAACGGATATTTGACCAACTCCCGCGATACCATATGAAGATTCTATTAGGGGATTTCAATGCGAAGGTAGGACGAGAGGATATTTTCAAACCGATTATAGGGAACGAAAGTTTGCATAAGGAAAGTAATGACAACGGCGTTAGACTCGTGAACTTTGCAACATCCAAAAACCTAATCGTGAAGAGTACAAAATTCCCACATCGCGACGTTCATAAATACACTTGGACATCACCAGACGGAAAAACACATAATCAAATTGATCACGTTTTAGTAGATAGAAGAAGGCAATCTAGCATAATTGATGTCCGGTCGTTTAGAGGGGCTGATTGTGACACTGATCACTACCTGGTAGCAGCGATAATACGGGAGAGATTATCGTTGAATAAAGGTAATACTCAATGTCCGAAAACGGAGAGATTTAATTTAAAGAAATTAGAAGAGAGCCAGGTAAGAGAGGAATACCAGATTGAAGTTTCGAATAGATTCTCGGTTTTAGAAGACTCGGAGTGCACTAGTGTTGAGGATACTTGGATTGAAATCAGAGATAGCATTAAAAGTTCAGCAATAGAAAAATTGGGACACGCGGAAATACGTAGGAACAAACCATGATTCGACCAAGAATGCATTAAACCAGCAGAGAAGAGAAAACAGGCAAAATTACGGTGGCTGCAAAATCCGAATGAAAGAACTACACAAAATTTCGCAGATATCAGGCGGGAAACTTCCAAAACTTTTAGAACAAAGAAACGGGATTTTTTGAAAGCTAAAATTAAGGAACTTGAAGATAATAGTAAAAATAAAAATATTCGGGACATGTATAAGGGGATCAGCGAATTTAAGAAAGGCTATCAACCTCGTGCTTATATATTAAAGAAATCTGACGGAACAGTTCTCACTGATACGGATAGCCTCTTAAATAGATGGAAAGATTTCTTTGACGATTTGCTGAACACGCAGCCAAAAACTAATGTGCGTGGAGAAAAGGAGATACACACCGCAGAACCGTATATTCCAGAACCCAATCGAATAGAAGTGGAAGCCGCTATAAAGAAATTAAAGAAACACAAATCTCCGGGTGTAGATGAAATTCCGGCTGAGTTAATTCTAGTTGGAGGCGAAAAATTGTGGAACAAGATACACAAACTCATTCTCCTTATCTGGAACAAGGAAGAATTGCCACAAGAGTGGAAAGAGTCAATCATTGTTCCAATTCACAAGAAAGGCGACAAAACTGACTGTAATAATTATCGAGGCATTTCTCTTCTGTCAACATCCTATAAAATCCTTTCAAATATTCTCTTAGCAAGATTGATCCCATACGCAGATGAAATTATTGGAGATTATCAGTGCGGATTTAGAAGAAATCGATCAACTATCGACCAAATATTTACCATTCGCCAAATACTCGAAAAGAAGTGGGAATACAATACTCCGGTACATCAACTATTTATTGATTTTAGAAAGGCTTACGACTCGGTTAGGGGAGAAACATTATACAACGTTCTTACAGAGCGTGGAATACCGAGAAAGCTAATTAGATTAATTAAGATATGTTTAAGTGAATCCCAAAGTAAAGTCGGGGTAGGAAAATTTTTGTCCGCGAGCTTCCACGTCGAAAATGGCCTGAAACAAGGAGATACGTTGGCGCCATTATTATTTAACTTTGTGCTGGAATATGCCATAAGGAAAATCAAAGATAGCAACCAGGGCCTAGAGTTGAACGGCATTCACCAGGTTATGGCATATGCTGATGATGTAAATTTAATAGGGGATGATAGAACAGTAGAAATAAATGCAGAGATCTTATTAAACGCTTGCAGGGACATGGGTTTAGAAGTAAATGCAGAGAAAACTAAATACATGGAAGTGCGTCGGGACCGTAATACGGCAAATTGTGGAGGCGTTAAGATATTAAATAATACTTTTGATAAAGTGGATACTTTCAAATATTTAGGATCAATATTAACAGACGAAAATCATATTCACGAAGAAATTAAATGTCGACTAAAAGCAGGGAATTCGTGTTACTATTCGGTTCAAAATCTCTTGTCGTCGCGAATTCTGTCGAGGAATTTGAAGCTTAAAATAGAACCACTGATTGGAAAAAGGGAATAAGTACAATTTTTTGCGATTTTAACCTGAGATAGCAGATGTGTTCCTTTAAGATAGTTGCATCGTTGAGTAGAAAATTGGAATATTTGGGCAACTCTATATGACCAATGTAGAAGACAAAATCTCTCGCTGATTAGAAAAAGGGAATAACTACGTTTCTTATTTCCTTCTTACAGTCACTACAGGACACGACCACAACTGTGAGACTGTGTGTAAGTAGACAACCACCAGAGCCCTCTGCTTTCGTTACGATACTTCGCCTTCTTTTTGCATTGCACAATCTATGGAGAACTTTTTGCTCCAATCAGTTACAGATTTACATGTTTTCAGTGATACAAGTGGTGGTCAAAACTGCAATCATTCAATGACATGAATGCTTTTCAGCCTGACCGTATCATAACGGTTCCCACTATACACCAATATTTGCCTTCAGAGGACACAGTTTTTACCATGTGACTGAAATTTTGCTGTAATCAAATCAGAACTCAAACGACACAATCGCATTTATTTACCAGCACAATATAACCACATGATTACGAATGCAACAAATACTGATCCTCCATTTCAGGTTTACGAAGTTGTCAATGAAGAAATCTTAGATTTTAAACATTGGTGGTAACCGCTTTAGAAATCTTCAGGTAGCATTGTGGACAAAACAGTGAAATTCCAAGTAAGTAAATAGAGACACTGTTTACAAAGCAGAATCTCCAGGTTATGTCCAAGCTCATAAGTTTATCAATGGACTAAGAACTGATATTTTTCGATTACTGAAAAGTAATGTCATAAACGTTGCACTGCCAACGTCAAAGGCATACGATTGGCAAGTCTCGATCAATCAGGAAAAGATCAACGATTCTTCACAAATCATCAAATACATACCTGACCAATACAAACAGTTTTATAGGATGATTTGTTCATGGAAAACCACTGATCAAGAAATTGTAGAAGAAGAAGATGCAGACGGATAGGACCCTATGTGAACCCATTCTACTGTGACAACGTATTTTGCTACGTATTTTGTTCAGTTGTCTATTGTATTACTTTTCTTGCTGTACGAATAATATGTGCTGTACAGAAAAACGAACGGTGACAATAAAAGTGTTAGAAGCCTAACATGCGTGATAGTTCGAATACATATATCCAAGATTAACATATAACATTGCATTCAACATGTACATTTTCATAGCTTTCTATCAAACTGCACATTACATACCCTACACACAATTACAATTGCACCCAACTTTAATTGATTGGAAAAAGGGAATATTTTTTCCATTTTTAAGCTTTTCTAACCAATTCCAGGGCTGCAATACAAGATTCTTCTTGTTGTCTTAGTGTTTGTTAGTTGTTTTGCTACAAGTAATCAATTATACATTTTTTGCAACAAATACAAACAACGCCTCTAGAAGGTTTTTTAGCGTTATTGAAAACTTAGGTCTGATGCACTTATTCCCTTTTTCCAATCAGTGATTCAATATATAAAACGATAATCATGCCTGTTGTTCTGTATGGTTGCGAAACATGGTCGCTTACTCTGAGGGAAGAACATAGACTGAAAGTATTTGAGAACAGGGTCCTGAGAAGAATATTCGGACCCAAGAGGAACGAGAATGGGGAATGGCGGAAGCTTCATAACGAGGAACTACATAGTTTATACGGTTTACCCAACATTGTTAGGGTCATCAAGTCTAGGAGGCTTAGGTGGGCAGGTCATGTAGCTAGAATGGAAGAAAGTAGAAACACTTTCAAAGTCTTGACTGGTAGACCCATAGGAAAACGACCATTAGGAAGACCTAGGCGCAGATGGGAGGATAATATTAAGATGGATCTCGCAGAGATAGGAATACAAAGTAGAAACTGGATCCAATTAGCTAAGGATAGAAGTCAGTGGAGAGCTTTTGTGAACGCGGTACTGAACCTGCGGGTTCCATAGGCCATAGAGTTAGTTAGTTAGTTATGACATACTGTATTTTGAAAAGGGGTCATTTTGAAAAGGGTATATAAGTTGCAACGGGTCAAACCTAACGTCCTTTGACAGACGATAGTTGAAGCTAGTAGATGTAAAAAAGTGTTGAAATTCTTGCAATCAAACGTAAGGTTCTGCACCGTGAGTATGAATAAACTTTCCGCAAAACTGCGCTACATTTTACATTTTATTTCGATAATGATGCAAATGCTGTAGAGAAATTTGTGCTCTTTATGGGAAAAATACAAGAGTATCAAAAGCAACAGTCAAAAGACGGTTCAATCGCTTTCATCGTGGAAACTTTGATGTCCAAGATGCTCCTCGCAATGGGCAAGCGATAACGAATGATATTCTGTCAAAAGTCGAGCAATCCTGTCATGTAAGCAATCATGATATCGGCAATGACCTAAACATCCATCACCAAACAGAGTTTAAACATTTGGAAAAAGCTTCCTACAAAAATAAGCCCGACATTCGAGTGTCACATCATCTGACTCAAAAATATTTACTCGATTGAATTTCTATCTACGAATCTCTACTGAAACGTAATGAACTCGAGCCATTTTTTAAGCGATCGATCATGAGTAATGAAAAGTGGTTAATCTATACAACAGTGTCCGAGTCGAAGAGAGATATCTCACATTGATGCTGTGCGTTTGTTGGGACTGGAAAAGTAAGGGTGCATCCCGAGCAGCAGAACGATAGATTTGGATCTGTACTGCCGACAATTAGCACGGCTACACCGAGCAATTCTTATATATATATATATATATATATATATATATATATATATATATATATATATATATATATATATAAAAGCTAGAACTGGTGAGCAGAAAGTCTCTCCTATATCACGCTGACAACGCCAGCCCGTAAAATCTTTAGCAATCCTTCATAAATTGAGAAGTAACTTTTATAATTTGATTTGATCTCTCCAGATATCTTGAATAGTGTTACGATAGTTTCAAGATAGGTCTCTGAAAACCAAATGTGACTTTTTTTAACCAGAAACCACAGAACCTTTATAGCGAAGCTGTAATGAGTTGAGTTGATTTTGAGTGTAAGGTCCCTTTCAGCAGCGAGGTTATATGAGATGAGACCTACTGATTAACATGGAGTCTGAACCACATGAGGTCCTGCCGAGAACCTATCTCGCGTCTCTCACGCCAAAGGCACGTACGCTAACCACTTAGCCACGAAGAAGCTCCGGAATGAAGGTGTTTCTGAAAAAATGGGAAGTCATGGAACAAAATGGTGTATTTGTGGTTTCATAATTATATGAAAATCGCAATAAAACCATTCTTCATTTTGACCTCGAAAGGCTCAATACTCGTTTGACAACCTGATACTAATAGTGAGTGGAAATCGTAGTGATCTCAGATCTTGCAGGGCACGTATAGTAGTAGCTCCTACCATAACTATAGTATATGTTCAACTTTTATACTCGTAGACAATCTGTAAAATAAAATAAGAAGATATCTGTTTTCGCGTAGTCAGAGTTTTCAATAATCCAAGTTGATGTCGGCCCCACCCAAATATGATTATTTAGTCTCTCATGTATTTTAAATAAGTATAGGAAAGGAAAGACAAAATATTTTTCCTTCTTGAATTCTTCGTAACTTTCACTCTTGTTTCGGTGACGACGTAAAGTTAATATTTATGAGTTAGGAGATCGTAGAGCTCTCTTCTGGATTTGGAGGGAAAATTTTCCTTTATCCCCGCTATAACATTTGCATTACAAGCTTGTATTGTATAGTTTTAATACGGTGTTTCATAGAAAATTTACGTTTCCCTTTTCTGCTTTGTCATATCCGCAAAAAAGTGTTATAAATGACGTACAGTGTTGTTCAAAAATTCATGACCCCTCACTTCATTTTAAAAAACCATATTCCCACAATGTTAGATACTTTGGCTCGAAACAACGAACATAGCATAACATGTCAATGGGTATTGTCGCCCGGAAGGTGGGACGAAGGAGAGCAATTGCCCGCACCTGAATTTTCCAAGGGAGATTACTTCTTCGAAATACATGTCAAAACAGTTCTTCGATTTGCATGTTCATACACTATAATGTTTGATATATTTTATATTAAGTACTATTAAACCGTAGTACGCATGTTTACTATAGGATCTGCTGAAAATTCGTAGTCCAACCCAGAAAGAGTGCAAGTAGAGTGATGAAATTGTATCGTTTTAAAAAGACATATTTCCGTATGTACAAATACAAATTTTCATGTTAATAACGAAATCCTTTTTTTTTAGGCCCCTGAAGTCATCATGTGTGCCCTACCAGCGAATTTCACAAATATCGAGATAAGAGCTGTCATTAAATTTTAGTTCCACCAAAGAAAATCATTGAAGCAAATTTATGAGAAAATATGTCAAACAACAAATATGTTATACGCAGTGGTGAAGAAGTGGTTGGCACAGGTTAATATGAGGATTCTGCGATTTCTCAACGGATGATGTTCCACATGCAGGAACACCAAAAACAGTGACTGTCCCTGAAATCGTAAACGAAATTCATGACATTAATCTTTAAAATTCCAGATTCTCAACAAAACGTGTGGCAGAGAATGTGGGCAATTTTCGGGAACGATTCGGTAGCATAATTCATAATGACTTGTACATGCGCAAGCTCTCGGCAAAATGGGTTCCCGAAAATCTATCAGCAGATCAAAAACGTGAAAGAATGAGCACATTAAGAGAAGTCTCATAGATTGCAATGCCGACCAATTTAAGTCACGAATAATAACCATGGGTGAAACATGGTTGTAACACTACGATCTTGAAACGAAACAACAGTGAATGAAGTAGAGGCACTCAGGTTGCTCTTGCCCAAATATGTTCAAGAGACAGAAGTAGGCTGCAAAATGTTTGCAACATTCTTATGGAGTCATATTCAGAGATACCTGATCAAAGGTCAGACATTTAATGCAGAGTAGTACTCTGCATTACTCACAAAACTAAAAGACAAATTGAAAGTGCTACGCCGTAGAAAACTGAGAAAAATAATTAAGTTCCTTCAGGATAATGCCCTGTCCATCGAGCACTGCAAACACAACCTCATTGCATGAGCTAGGGTTTCAATGTTTATAGCATCCTCCTTATTGCCCAGATCTAGCTCTACCAGACTATTGCTTATTCTCCAAACTCAAACAGCACTTAAAAGGATGCAGTTTTGGATCGATATTGAGATTATTAGTGCTGCGGAACAGTTGTGTGAGGAACAGTCCTCAGGATGTTTTAACTGATCTGCAAAAATTAGAACACCGTGTGGAACTTCAATAGGGGTATGTAGAATAACCGTAAAATTTCATCATTCCATACGCAGTCTTTCTGGGTTGGGCTGCGAACTTTTCAGCAGTTACTCGAAGTTAATAAATTTTTGCAGTGAGCATAAATACTTGTTGTTTTTCATTAAGTGTTATGGGCATTTGTCAAGGTATGTTCGTATTCGGGACCGCATTTGTGTGTCTATCATTGGCACTCCGTTGGAAAAAAAAAAGTCCTGCTTGTGGTCTTGTCCACGGGACGTCAGGAAATCTTCAAACTTCTTAATTTCATTCGTGTTACTCGAGATACCAGAGCTGACGATACAAGAATTCGCAGAACTGATTAGCTACACAAAAAACTCTGGCTTTTGGAGATAAATTCACCTTACTTTTTGATACATCTTTGTATATACCCTGATTTTCTTCTTCCACTTAACGATATGAATAATTCCTAATTTTCGTATGATTTCTTGTTTGCAGTTGAGCAAAATTTTACTACTTTTACATATAATCATGAAGAAAAGATAATCATGAAGAGAATCAAATTTAAAGTTTCGAATACAATACCTACTACAGTTAAACGTTTAGACGTTAATATCCCTTTCGTTAACATTAGTTGCTTAGCGTTACTATCTACGTAAAATAGAAATTTCTTTCTCTTTAAACTGTCGGAAACACGTATCAAAATTATGCTGTATTTCAATTCATTTTAAAATGGGTTGAAAGAAAAGTCTTGTAGTTTGAACTTACTCAATATTGCAGATTAGTCATCTCAAGCTTTTGTTACTACTCAAAGTGAGCTTTAAGGTTTTACTTTAGTTCTAAGATTACTGGTGTTGTAATTAAATAGACATTCTATATATTTTGTTCAGTTGAAGTTGATTTGAAGTTTAACATTCTTTTTGAGCAACCAAGCTATATGAGACAGACGCAGAGGGAACCGGGAGACGAGGGATCCGAGCCACATGAGTTCAAATCAGGAACTGTAACTATATTGAATTCATAAAGTAAATTTTTTGTCGTAAATCTGTTCTAAACTATAACTACATGAAACAAAGATGGACATTAAACATATCGCACAATATGATCTTGAATACTTTGTCTTACTTTGTAAATATAAGTCTCCTTAATAATGAAGTAATACTAACACATTTAATTTTTTTAGATCCTTTTCAGCACTTTTGTTAGTTGTTATTTTTAATATTGATATACAATTTGTTAGATATTTTTTTAACGTAAAGTGATAATTCTAATCAATTCTCTGATATAATATGATGCTCTTCCTTCTTTCTTGATCTTGAAATAACTTATTCCAGAATATCTGCTCCTACTCTATTTCAATGTGTAGAGTTTATGCCATTTTCAAATGAAAATCAGTGCCTTGCAGTAAAATAAAAGTTGCAGTAAAATAACAAGATTGTTTTTAAATGTCTTTCTCGGCAAAATTTATGAACTGTGTGGAGAAATATTATGTAAGTAATTGATACTTTATGTATTTGGTTCACAAAATTAAATTTCAAAATATCCTGGCAAATATGCTCTTTGAGTACATATGAAAAATGACTGGAAAGGGAATAAAGTATGTTTATTCTCAGCTCAAAATTGCGTACCCTTTAAACGCTTGCGATATACCAAGTAATCAGAACAGACACTTGCTCCCCTTCCTTTTTTCTCATGTATACGCCCATGAATGCGATCATCCAAGAACAATACTTCCACGATCTTACATATAACAACAATGTATGAATTTTCAGTAGAAAGAATTTCAGAATTTTTTAAATCAATATTCGAGACGCGATTGAGACTGGGCTTTGTCTCGCCTGTCTTGATTTGAGTCTCGTCTCGAAAAAATCTTGATACATTTGAGTCTCAGTCTCAGTACCTTCCCTAAATAGACTGCACTTCATATACTGTAAGAATTCTTGTGACGAATTTCGTATGCGTGTGTTTTCTTGGGATCTCCCGTTTTGTTCCATTTTCTTTATTGCACCATTTCATTAATTCCCATCGTTACTGTCTCGTTTAGCCTAGACAGCATAATTGTGGGACGTAAACCTGAAAGATTCCATTTCATTTTTCCAATGTATTTATATATTCCCTATAGAAGGAAGGAAAAAAGGTGGGTCGCGAATGCTATAATAAGATGGTTATATTTCGAAATCCCTTAAAGTTAGAAACATCTTAGGCAGACGAAATTTGATGTTTAAACTCTTTATTCAATAGAAGTGGGCATGTGCCAAAAACATTTTAGGAAATATCTCTTTGAATAGAAGAAGAGTAATTTCTATTTTCTTTTCTGAATATATAAAAATGATTTCGAGATTGTATCTCATCATTACGAAAGAACGAATGAACCATTTGAAATGAATTTTCGAATATAGTTAGCACTTTGACCGACTTGGATTTTACCATTTCACTTTGATTGAAATGCGCATTCAGAAACGAAAACAAGAATTTACATTTTTTCGCAAAAAATATCATAATCTTCCCGTGCGAAGAACGGGCAATTCAGATAGATTTAATTACCAACGTAGGCAACAATGTGAGAACGATTAAATTACTCGCCTTACTCACACAAGCGCTGACACAAGAATAATATAATAAAACTGTTGTCGGGTTTTAATGTAGAACATCGATTTAAAAAGAGGTGCAAACAGTCCTAACACAATTCTCTGGTATTTGTCCTGTGGTGTCGTATAACTCCCCACAACCATGGCGTGATGAGGGTTGCATATACGTATTGAGTAATTAGGTCACTGCGAGAAATAAATTATCAAATAGTAGGCTTCAGTACTGCAAACAGTACTGCATATACTGTAAAAATTCTTACCAGTTAAGTATTGTGAGTTGGCACCAGTCTCTTATAAACTAAGTGTTATTTTACATATTAAGAGTACATGCATAGGTGTGCATAAAAATAGAGATCATTTCCTTAGAATTGTGAGGAAGAAGTATTTTTTTGTCCGAGCTCAGAGTGTGAAACATGAAACTTTCAAGAGTTTTGATAAATACTTAATGTAACACTGCATACAAAACCAGTCTTGAAGTGTTCAATTATTGCCTTACCCCTCTCTCTCAAGGGTATCCACAGCAATTCACCGGCAAAAGAATATAAAGTGAAGCTTTTGCGTTGTGTCCCCTTGCTGAGAGAGAGAGAGCCTGTTTTCACCAATGGTAGGAAACACATTTCAGCGACCTATCCTTTTGACATCAGTTGCAAAGTTATCGCTACCGCTTCGACCATATTTTTGCTGTGAAACGATGTTCGTTCCTTGTGTTAGGCTCTGGTAGTAAAAATTGACTCGTGTGTGTGTGTGTGTTTGTGTACATATGTGTGTGGTTGCTCGTTCTGGCATGGTTTCGTCATATTAATGGAGTGGTTACGTCATTGCTTGCAGCATTCGCCCGTAAAAGAATCGTAAAAACCAGGGAAAATGGAAGCAATGTGGACGAAATTCTTTTTTTTTCCCTCTTCGTATAACTGTATTCTCGAGCTGGCTGGTGCTGTTTCCTCAGCAAGCAGACATATCCTTTGTTGAAATGATAGTTCTGTTGGCAGAATTTTTCTTCCTATCGTAGCGATTATAAAATAGTGATACAATTGAAAATTTATATTTTAAAAAAATACAAAATTCTGACCATTTTGTGGTAGATACCAATATATAAAGTGATTTTCTATTTTACGAATCGTTATTAAGTGTGAAGATTATGAACCTAATTATAAACGGGAAATAGGTTAGTCCGCTTATCACGCTAATTTATAACAGTAAATAGTCACGTTAATTCATAATTGTAAACGGTCACGTTAATTCATAATAGTAAACATTCACGCTAATTCATAATAATGAACATTCACGTTCATTCATAATAGTAAACAGTCACGTTAATTCATAATTGTAAACTACTACTAATACTAATACTAATTCATAATAGAAAACAGTCACGTTTATTCATAATAGTAAACAGTCACGCTAACTCATAATACTAAACAATCACTCTAATAGGTGTCACCACATTCGCTATGACTTCCTGTCTAAGGCAGGTCGCATATTCACCAGAGGAAGACTATGCAAACCCTGGCATATGGGGACAGAAGAGGATGTGGAGAGGCCTGACTGTATTGGCTGTATGCCTCAGTCAGAACGTTGAAGATTTCGTCTACCACGTGTTTGAGTTCATATATGGTATAAGGCTTCCTTGCACTCACAGTACTGAATCTCGACTCGGCTGTCCTGTGCTCTGGTCAACACAGGGTGTTTCAAAACAACACCGACAACATGAGAGGTGATTCCTGACACCAACATAAGCAAAAATGAAAGACCAACATGGGTGCACATATGCTTCCTTTCGGAGTTATAGGCAACCGAAAACGTGAAAAAATGAACTTTAAAGTCCATAGCTCCAAAAGTATGAGGCCTACCGTAGTCGGGTCAAGACTTTACTAAGGAACTAATGTGTGTTCTATCCAAAAATACATGCTTTAGAATCCTGCAGTACTTTCGCAACAATTTTTATAGAGGTAGTTAGTGAGTACTTCAGATTATATGCCCGTACTGGCTGTACAAAAATTGTAACGTGAGTACCTTAGGATTCTGAAACATGTATTTTTTGATAGAGCAGATATTAGTTCCTAAGTAAAGTCTTGATCCGACTACGGTGGGACCCATAGTTTTAGAGCTATTGATCTTTAAAGTTCTTTTTTTTATGTTTTCGGCAGCCTATAACTCCGAAAGGAAGCATTTGTGCACCCAGGTTGGTCGATACTTTTCGTCTTATTTTGATGTCAGGAATTTACCTCCCAAGCGTTGTCCGTGTTGTTTTGAAACACCTTGTGTATGGCCGGCCTAATGTTAATAGATGTAGCTACCTGTGAGGTTATTATGTATAATGAAATATTTGAGTAAACGCATAAAAACGTGATATAGACTTTCGGATAGTTGGTAAGCGAACTAAAAGAAAATGTTAAATGTCTACAATTAAAGTTTTCACTATTTGTAATCTATTTTGTAATTAAACCTACTTAAACCTAAAGGAGTAGTGTATACAAGAGGGCTCCGTAATTATGATACTAAAGGCCAACATACACTAGCGTATTTTCAGCGCGCATTTTCGGTCCGTAAAATGATGTCGTAAATTTCGGTCCGTAAGTTGGCCCATACACCTAGCGTAAAAATAGGCGCGTAAAAGAAGAAAAAAAGAAGCGGTCAGTTTTCGCTCTTCCTTTTGCCTGTTGTTTCAGCACGCGGTTGTTTTCGAGTTTGCTCTAGTTGTTTGAACAGGACAGATCTATGTTTTAAATGCAGGTCCTATAAACCTTATGCTATTAAGGAAACGAATAAAAAGAAAGAACAAAACAATAGAAACATTTGGACTAGCAAGTGATATTCAATGTAGGAGTACTTTTTATTTCTTTTCATAGTATCAGAATGTGAAAATTCCCATAGAATGTTTTAACAAAGTTAAATCAGACAGATTAAAAAAAAAAGGAAAAGAAAGAAAGAACGAAAGAAAAACAAAAGCTAAATCCATGATTTTGCAAAAGCAGTAATTCAATTTAATAAATTTTCTCACTAAATTTGTTAGATTTCTCGAATAAATAAATAAATAAATCTACCCACTGTGGCGTAACATATCTCATGGAACCAGGGCCTACCATCCAGCTTGTGCCACTCATGCCTTTGGGGCGGGGTGCGAATCCCGGGGCGGAATTTCCTTCTATTTTGTTTTAATCCCTTCCAAAAGCAACAAATTGAAACACTGGTCCCTCACAAAGCAATCAACTATCTCCTGTTAGGAACTATTTATCCCCCTTCAAATATACACAACCTAATTCACGCACTGCTATTGGGTAATATATGCTCAGCACATCTGCTGCTCTTGTAGAATCTAGTCCTTAATGAAAGGGTCAACAAAAAGAAGGAAAGTCAACCGTCTCCAAGTACAAACAAACCAAGTTTTAATTTCGAAGTGTGACTTGACAAGCTATTTAAAAGTTACAAAGAATATCTAGAATAATTAAAATTTTATATTTAGAAAACGAATTAACACTTAATCTGGGATATAACATAATGAAATGAAAACAATATCAATTGTATTGTTGTACTTTACTAATATGAAATGCGGCAACTAATTCACTCTCCTGTTTTCTTTCACAATCTTTGAAGCATAGCATTTGTTCTAACAGTGACGATATTAATGTATTATGCTACATTACATTGGATAGTACATTTGCTCATAATAAGAAGTTTTTGGAAGTTAAAGTATCTTTTTAAGATAAAAAATACTTTACCTTAAATACAACTAATTTTTAAATATATAAGTGCTTGTGTTATCCCTTATCCATTTAGCAACTGTAGAATAGATTGCTTTATATTTAGAATAGTTCTCATCAGAGTCGTAGCTAAGTTGAGGGGGCCGGAGGGGCGGTTGTCCCGGGCGCTGATAGCAAGAGGGTGCCGAAGAAGCAAGAAGGAAGGAAAGTATTGGAAATGATCATAGATTTGTTAAAAATTTTCTTGCTCGATTACGCCCGCAATCCAAATGTTTCAATAAGAGTCAGAACAAGTTTTTACTTATTACTTTAAAAAAAAAGCTATTATATATGATTTCTTAATGACGATGTGACATACATGCTGCCAAGTAATGACTTACAGTGTAAACAAGAGCGTTTTCAAAATCAGAAACGGTCACAGTCTTAAATACGTACGTATTCGGCATTTTGATGATGATGAGTTTGGTTAGTTAATCACGTTTTTTCTAACCAATCCTTTTAATCATGACGGTGAGAATAAAGGTATGAACAATGAAGGAAGTGAAGAGACACACAAGTTGTTGTTTGCGCGGGGATATTAAAAATGAAAGTAAACAAGGAGAATAATAACGTTCTTGAATTTGAAACAGTTGTAGAATAGGGGCTTAATGGGTCAGAACTTTACTCCACGAATTTCGTCTTTTTCAAAGACTGATCGCTATATATATATATATATATAATGTGTGTGTGTTTGTGTGTGTGTATTTTAATATTTTTATTAATAAAAGTAACCTTAAATTCAGAATTTTCAGTCATTAAGAAATTAAGTAAGTACTATAATTTTATACATACACTATGTGATCAAAAGTATCCGCACACCCGGCTGAAAATGACTTAGAAGTTCGTGGCGTTCTCCATCGGTATTGCTGGAATTAAATATGGTGTTGGCTCACCCTTAGCCTTGATAACAGCTTCCACCCTTGCAGGCATACTTTCAGTTAGGTGCTGGAAGGTTTCTTGGGGAATGGCAGCCCATTCTTCACGGAGTACTGAACTGAGGAGAGGTATCGATGTAAGTTGGTGAGGCCTGGCACAATCGGCGTTCCAAAACATCCCAAAGGTGTTCTATAGGATTCCAGTCAGGACTCTGTGCAGGCCAGTCCATCACAGGGATGTTGTGGTTGTGTAACCACTCCGCCACAGGCCATGCAGTATGAACAGGTGCTCGATCGTGTTGAAAGATGCAATCGCCATCCCCGAATTGCTCTTCAACAGTGGGAAGCAAGAAGGTGCTTAAAACATCAATTTAGGTCTGCGCTGTGAGAGTGCCACGCAAAACAGCAAGGAGTGCAAGCCCCCTCCAAGAAAAACACGACCACACAATAACATCATCACCTCCGAATTTTACTGTTGGCACTTCACGTGCTGACAGATGACGTTTACCGGGCATTCGCCATACCCACACTCTACCATCGGATGGTAGAGACCTGCACGGGCCGGGCTTGGGCGGGCCGACTCTGTTATTTCTTTGGGCCGGGCCGGGCTTGGGCGGGCCGACACTGTTATTTCTTTGGGCCGGGCCGGGCTTGGGCTGGCCGACACTGATTTCTCTTCAGGTCGGGCCGGGCTGAGGCCGATCAATTGCAATTCTTTAATAATTATTGACTTTCGTTAAACGATAATTGGAATAAAGCCAAACGTTGAAGAAGTGTGTCCGTGAAAAATGTTACAAAGAACGCAATAGCTATTTAGTTTGTGTTGCTTAGCGGCTCCACTTTCACTATAGAGGATTGCAGGCATTATGCGGTAAATTGAGCTCTGACCTTGACCTTCACTGAACTCAAAATATAACAAGAAGGGGTGGGAATGTTTTGCCTGTCGCTAAACAATATTGCCATCTTCACTTTATACTAAAAATCAATTAAGTTAGATTTTTGTTACAGAGAATGGAGTTTTTGTTCTCTCGATGACAGACAAAGTTCTAGGAGGCAATGGTACCATTCGGGAGGCAAGCGTTAGGTTGTGAACCAGAGTTTAGAAAATGTTTCTGAGGGTTAGGTTAAATTTAGTACTACATTTTGAGAAAGATTCGGGCTCGAGCTATTTTTTTTTAAAAAAATATCGGGCCGGGGTCGGGCCAAAAACTTTTAAAATTTATCGGGCCAGGGCCGGGCTTGGGCCAAGAATTTTGAAAAACTTATCGGGCCGGGCTCGGGCAGAAAATCTCCAAAACTATTCGGGCCCGGGCTGGGCCGGGCCTAGGTACGTTCGGGCTGGATTGGGCTCGGGCCGAAAAATTCGGCCCGTGCAGGTCTCTATCGGATGGTCACATTGTGTACCGTGATTCGTCACTTCACACAATGTTTTTCCACTATTCAATCGTCCAATGTTTACGCTCCTTACACCAAACGAGGTATTTACCTGCGTGATGTGTGGCTTATGAGCAGCCACTCGACCATGAAATCCAAGTTTTCTCACCTCACGCCTGTCATAGTACTTGGAGTGGATCCTGATGCAGTTTGGAATTCCTGTGTGATGGTCTGGATAGATGTCTGTCTATTACACTTTACGACTCTTTTCAACAGTCGACGGTCTCTGTCAGTCAACAGACGAGGTCGGTCTGTACGCTTTTGTGCTGTACGTGTCCATTCATGTTTCTACTCCACTATCACATCAGACACAGTGGATCTAGGGATGTTTAGGAGTGTGGAAATCTCGCGTACAGACTTCTGACACAAGTGACACCCAATCACCTGACCACGTTCGAAGTCCGTGAGTTCCGCGGAGCGCTCCATTCTCCTTTCTCACGATGTCTAATGACTACTGGGAAAAAATAAAATGAAATCTTTGAGTTTTTTACGTCCCACGGTTATGCCGGTTAGGTTAAAGGAGACGGTGATGATGAGTGATGAATGAAATGGTGGAATGAAGAAAGTGGGAGGAAACGGGAGAACCCCGAGAAAACCCACGTACACGGTGTTTGTCCACCACAAAGTTCACTTGGCAGGGGCTGGGATCGAACCCGGGACAAAATAATGACTACTGGGGTCGCTGATAATGAGTAGGTGGCAGAACAATGTACCTAGTATGAAAAACGTGTGTTTTTTTGGGTGTCCGGATACTTTTGATCACATAGTGTATGTAGTAGCCAAACTACATTTTGGATTTCAAGTACGAACATTAAACATATTCTTTACCTCCATCGATCAATATTAAGAAATTTGCAAAGAAGGTCTCTTCAGAGTTTTCGTTACATTTCACAAAATATTTTTGACCGTAAAACGATCAAAATTAAAAACTTCCTTATGTGGTCACATACAGAATAAAATTACAAAAGTTTACAATTATTACTGGAAATTGATGCTGTTATCCATTTCGAACATTTTTAAATCACGTAGTTTCTAACGTATTAAAATTTCATTTCTTATATATAGTATGAAACGTAAAAAGTTGTAAATTTTTATAACTTTTCTCAAAGTAGATTTGTGTACAGCAAAGGCATAAGTTTAACAAAAAGTCCAAAATAAGCCTCTTGAAAACAGCTTTTATTTGTAAAAGAATAGAGAATGATCACTTTCGGTTGTTGCAATAGTCTGAGCAAGCAGCATGATAAAAATTCAACGTAGCATAACAAGAACAGCTGCTAAATATGAAGAAATAAATAAATAAATAAATAAATAAATAAATAAATAAATGAAGGAAGCTTGATAAGGTGAGTGTAGGGGCGCCGAATTCTACTTCGCCCCTGGCGCCGAAATCTCTAACTACGTCTCTGTTTTTCATCCACCTTCTAAACATTTGTATTGTCTACTAATACTTATCGATTCGACTGTGATATTCCTCATTATTGTAATATATATATATATATATATATATATATATATATATATATATATATATATATATATATATATATATATAATACTAATTTTCGAACTTTTAGTATTCTCCTTCACCGGACGCAAATTCTTATTAATTAATACACTGAGAAAAGTCCGTTATCCGGACAGAGGTATATTGTACAATTATACGGAATCATTATGTTTACTACAGAAACCTGCACGGAGCATACGTTATCCATATGCTACAGACATTCCCCGCTTAGATGTTATATCATGCCGTTGCAGGATGTATGACATCTAACAGCCTTCCATATATCACATACGTATACGTATGTTACATACGCCAGTTGAATGTTACATGCGTATATCTGTTTGTGAGATCCTGACCACCTATATACAGTTCTTTCGTTCGTACAGAAAGTACGTTTATTCGAAACATGTATGCGGAAAGTATGTATAAAATGTACTTTTTTAAGTTATACATTTGCTGTACGTTAAGTCCTAAAACTACATTATTTACACATGTAACCTACGTTTTTAAGTACGCCACATACATTTTTTCTGAGTATATAATTTCACAATACGCCCTATGTCCGCCTCTATTGTTAATGTATAAGATATAAGAAATTTACAGCATTCAATGTAAGGTCTACTGAAAAGCTTTTGACACAGTAAGCAGACACTTTTGATCTATGTAAACCAACTTTTAAATTAAAAAATGATTGATTCAAATGACTGGACCAAACCACATGTTCAAATTAAATATAACAAATTTGGTGTTTTTTAGTTAATTGTAAACGTACTTTAGTTAATTGTAAACAAATTAATTTAAGTTGTTGGCCAATGTAATGACTATTAGTGAATATTCTACGTTTGAACGCATCGTTGGATGATTAACAGTTAATCTTATATATAAAAGAGAACGTACAAATCCTTTGTTCCCTCATCACGCTAATACGGCTGAACCAATTTCTTTCATTTTTGGGGGGTTATTAGGATTTGGACCCTAGATGGTTTTTATCATATCACTTTAATTTTTAATTACCAGTGTCTTGAGATAATTGACCATTCAAGTGTCCATAACGTACAAATCCTTTGTTAGTTCATCATAGGTAAAAATAAACGTATTTATATGCAACCCGCATGACCGTGTCACTCGGCGGGTTAACATAAATGACAGGCGATATAATGTTAACATTTACTGCAAGCATATTTCACGGGTATTAAACACATGAGATATGGAGTTGTGCATTTAAATTTTCATTTCAACCCAGCGAAGCGGGTAATATATGCTAGTGAAAATATAATGAAACTAATTGTAAATCTGAAGTGAAGTGATTCAAATAAAAGAGTATAGATCTAATTAAATACTACTAAAATTATTCCTCAACAAAGTCTTAAAATTCCCTTAAATTAGGAATATTATTAACAAATGTGCTGTCTATCGGCGATTAGGGGCGTGAAGGTAATTGCTGCTCCCACTTTTTTGACTTTACAGTATAACCTAATTACATGCCCCCTTACTATTAGTAGTGTTTTGTCCCCCTTTTTAGTGTTCATATCCAATTGCCGTCACTGGTACTTTCCATTGCAAGCGAATAGATCTGTATTTTTGCGCAACTACAATTGATTACGGAAAGTAAGATAAATTTAATGCTTGATTAAAATTATTATAGTTATTTAGTATACTAAATATTAAATTTGTCTTTTAAAAAAGGGTTTGCACGTGTATGTTATATGGAAACATAAGAAACTGCAAATAATAAAATGTGGAGTTGTTACAAATGATTATAGCTGTTTCATGAATTTGGTGTAGCTATGATATTTGGCATATTATCACGAAGCTTTACCACAATATAGACCTTAATTTATTTAATTTCGAACTTAGTCAAATTCGGTCCAAACATTAGCTATTCACAACACTCTATTCTCCAATTCAACTCAGATTAGGTTATTTTCAAACAAAGTCAAACTATTCTGAACGACTGGTTTGTTTAAATTTCACTACATGTTGGTACAAACATCCAACTGCTTATTAAAATTAACTGAGCTACCCAATCTTAGTTCAGATTTCTTTTTCAAATGAAGTTTAAACTGTTAACTCATTAAAGACACTTTGAACCAAATCCATTCGTTCGTTTAAATTTATTATTATTATTATTATTATTATTATTATGATTATTATTATTATTATTATTATTATTATTATTACATTTGTTTCACAACTTATGAACCAATGATTTGAAGCAATCTATGTCGGAAGAGTTTCCATTTACTGGTTCAGAAAATAAACAATTTGTTTTATTTTAAATTTTCATTTTTCTCAGTGTAAAGATCCGTCGAATTGTATGTTTTTAATACTCATAGTTCTTGTATTCATTGAATAAGACATATTTCACTGTAAGAAAGCGTAGTTATAAGGAATTAAGCAGAAAGTAAAAAGAAAAATGTAAACAAACTTGTATGTTATACGAAACTGAAAACAGTTAAATATCAATTAATTTCGAAGCTCTAGTAGTAAAAATGACACTAAAATAACACTATTAAGTAAGAAGTTGTGTCAATTATTATATAAATTCTCCTGACACTGATGGACATGCTACTTATAAACATAATAAAACGATTAAGTTGAGTTGATTTTGAATTTAACGTCCCTTTCAGCAGCGAGGCTATATGAGACGAGACCTACTGATTTACATGGAATCCGAACCACATGAGCTCCCACCGGAAAGCGAACCCGGATCTCCCACGCCAAAGACACGCACGCTAACCGTTTAGCCACAGAGGAGCTCAGTAAAATGATTGAGTTGTTCGTGAAAGAAATTATTTGTCAGATATTCATTGTTATTTAATATTTTGTGGTAATAGGCTTTAAGTTAACGTTTATCTGGGAAGAATTGATAGTAACCACACCACAAAAGTTGAGAAATGCTTAAATGGCATACTACAAGTTAACATGAACTATTATGAGTGTAATCCTCTTTCCTGCAAATGGGTGTCGTTTCAATTTTGGTGTTAGGTATGTTCTGTTTTGAGTCTACTTAAGCTTTTCAAATAAGTGTTGGTACAGTCCCCATCATGACGAGATATAATAAAATGTTGAAAAATATTCAACATAGCTGGTACCCTGGATTGAACTAGAACTTTTAGGCTGAAAAGCAAGCACACTAAAGCGAGCAGTACAATGATTGTGCTATTTAGACTTAGTATGTGAGCATTAATGGTGAAATAGGATTATTAGGTCTATTAAATTTAAATATATGTACAATCTGAGGTTTGAAATAATTCATAAAGAAAGAAACATTAGGCCATGTATTGCGGTTTCTCACATTTTCTTTTTCACGAGTAATGTTAAGATCACGGGAAAAAAATAGTGACTTTCTGAACCTATTTTGTTAAAGTTATTGTAAAATTGAGAAAGTACTTAAAATAACAAGCAGCAGGTGGTCGAAATAGCAAAAAAATTTCACCGAATTTCGATAGTCAAACGCAATTTTTTGCTGTTTTATCAGGCAGATATCGAGATAATATCTTGTTGAAGGTCAGGATTATTACTTTTTATTCTTAAATATACCTAGTAGGTACCTGTAGCCTCTATGCTAGTAGTGATTTTTTTTTCAAAAATATTGTACGGGTAGCGTGGGACAAAACAAAATATCAGAATGCTGAATTTGAACATTATTTGGTGAAGGAGTGTTCTTCATAAGAGTGAAATGTAATTTATCTTTGCTACTGGGGACATTTTTATTCATATCCGATCGGAGAGAACCAAGTGAACGAGAAAGTATGTCTGGAAGTAACATTTTATGTTGGTTGCCAGGGACGTACGCAGGGGGTGGGTCTTGGGGGTCCGGACTTCCCCCCCCCCCGAAATTTCGACTTTTGTGTAAATTTAGCCTAATTTTAGGGACAATTTATTTATTTTAATATAAAATACCCTCATATTGAGTTTGGACCGCTCCCGAAATAAATTCCTGCATACTCTACTGTTGGTTGCCCTAACCTTCTTTCCCTTCTCTTGCTTTCTCTCTCTTTTCTAAATAACATGACATTTTTAGTTTGGCGGGAATTGGTCACATGCTATTAAAAGTCATGTTATACTTCTTTTTTTCATATCAGAATATGAGCAACTCTAAAGGTGTGACTTCATTTTTATAACCATCTTGACCTCTCTCTGTGTGTGGGGGGGGGGCTAATTGTCAAATATTAAATTTAATGTTAAATTCATAGTCGAAAGACATCATGTTCGATTGGATTGGGTTTGAATTTAACGACCTCTCAGGCAGCGAGGCTATATGAGAAGTGAGATTTAAACTGCGTGAGCTTCTGCCGAGAATCGAACAGTATGTCCTGCGCCGGAGAAGCTTACGCTGATCATATAGCCACGGAGAAGCTCTCATCATTTGGGAATTCTAATTAGAAAGTATTGGATTTAAATACCTTTTCCTCTATGTACTGAAAATTAATTATGAATTTTAATTAGGAAATAATATCTCGTTTTGTACAATAGAAAATATTAATTTAGCCGAAATCATGTATTGTATAGAAAGACTGAAACTAGATTGGAATGAAGATTTCTGGTGAGTCTACCAGCAAACCTCAGCAACGATTCGCGAAGACAACTCAAGAACAGGCTTTCTCTTCTGAAAACAATAAGACCAGACCAGGGAGAAGGCCGTGGAAAGGGCAAGAGACCACCTGCTGCTCGAAAACCCTTTCATCTGAGCCGTTTTTACGCGCCGTATTTACGCTCGAAGTTAAAAGCAGCCAGACTTTTCAAGCGTATAAAAATTCGGTACGTAAACGTACGCCAGGTTCCATACACTAACGTATTGACAGCTGCTAACAAGACTAACGCATGAAATTTTATGGCTACGGCGGAAAAATACGTCAGTGTATGGCAGGTATAATACGAGCCATACACTGACGTATTTTTCAGCCGTAGCCATAAAATTTCTTGCGCTAGTCTTGTTAGCAGCTGTCAATACGTTAGTGTATGGGGCCTGGCGTACGTTTACGTACCGAATTTTTATACGCTGGAAAAGTCTGGCTGCTTTTAACTTCGAGCGTAAATACGGCGCGTAAAAACGGCTCAGATGAAAGGGTTTCCGAGCAGCAGGTGGTCTCTTGCCCTTTCCACGGCCTTCTCCCTGGTCTGGTCTTATTGTTTTCAGAAGAGAAAACCTGTTCTTGTGTTGTCCTCGCGAATCGTTGCTGAGGTTTGCTGGTAGACTCACCAGAAATCATCATTCCAATCTAGTTTCAGTCTTTCCATACAAGATACGATTTCGGCTAAACTAATGTTTCCTATTGCACAAAACGAGACATTATTTCCTAATTAAAATTCATAATTAATTTTGAGTGCACAGAGAAAAAGGTATTTAAATCCAATACTTCCTAATCTGAATTCGCAAATTATGAGAGCTCCTCCGTGGCTATATAGTCAGGGTACCCGTCTTCTGTGCGGGGCGCCCTGTTCGATTCTAGGCGGGAGCTCATGCAGTTCGGGTTCTACTTCTCATATACTGTAGGCTCGCTAAACTTATCGAACCTCATGCCTTTCGACTAGGAATTTAAGATTTAATTTAATATTTGGACATTAGTTTTTTTTCACACAGGTAAAGGCGCATATAAAGATGAATTCACGCCTTCAGAGTTACCCATGTTGTGATACTGAAATGAAATCTTTGAGTTTAACTTCCCACGATTATGCCATTTAGACTAAAGAATACAATAATTAAGGCAAGTGAATGATGATGAGAGAATTGGTGGAATGAAATTGGGGAGGAAACGAGAGTACCCTGAAAAAACCCACGGACATGATATTGCCCACACAAACTTATTTGCACGGGGATTGAACCAAGGACCCCACGCACCAGAGATAAGTGCTTTAGCACTGAGCCGCTGTGGCCCTCTATTGTGATATTTTTTTAAAAAAAAGCATGACTGTCAATAGCATTTGACCAATTCTTGCCGAATTGAAAATTATCTATAAATCATATGTTGCTCCCACTATTGAGTATTGTTCTCCTATCTGGAACATGGCCTGCCCTACTCATTTAAAAAATTAAATTCCGTAATTAATTTCTTTTTAGCCATTGTATCCTATCGAGTACCTCACCTCCGAACACTTCCAAAAAATAACGTTTTAAAATCCATCAATATCAAACCTCCCCTAGTGAGAAACAAAATTTCTGACCTAATATTTTTCCAAAAAATTATAAATGGCCACATATCATATGAACAGTTATTAAGTCAGATCAATTTTCGCGTACCCGCGAGAACAACACGGTCTAGTGATCTCTTTTACACTCGAGCTGTGAGAGTTAATATTATCCAAAGGTCTCTTCTAAACAAAATTAGATCAGTACCTATAATCAGTTACCAGAAACTATAGAAGTTTTTTCAAGTGAGTATACTTTCAGATCATCTATAAATAAGCTATTTTTGTAATGTCGCTGTTGTCTTGTACCATCTTGACCTCAAATTGTTATTAAATTGTTATCAAATTGTTAAAATGTTTCAGAGTAAAATGGCATGGTGCTGTATCTGTAAGTTTAAATAGTAGTAATCCTGACCTTGAACAAGATACTATCCGA
Source organism: Thermobia domestica (assembly GCF_964235325.1). Classification (NCBI taxonomy): domain Eukaryota; kingdom Metazoa; phylum Arthropoda; class Insecta; order Zygentoma; family Lepismatidae; genus Thermobia; species Thermobia domestica. The sequence continues at coordinate 90,291,872 of NC_137469.1, forward strand.
TATTTCCCTGATAACACGGAGCAAATAATTGAGTTTGAATATCGAAATTCGATGACGATTCTTGCTATTTTGACAATGTGCTGCTTGTTATTTTAAATACTTTCTCAACTTTACAAGAATTTATAGCGAAATAGGTTCAGAAAGTAACTATTTTTTCACGCGATCTTGATATTACTCGTAAAAAAATTCAATAAACCACGATATATAATGTTTCTTTCTTCGTATATTGTTCCAAACCTCAGTTTGTGCAAATATTTAAATCTAATAATAATTCTATTTCACCATTAATGCTTATATAGGCTACTAAGTCAAATAGCAAATCGTTGTACAACTTTTTTTTTTTTGTGTGTGTGTGTGTGGTTGCTTCCCAGCCGTAAGAGTTCTGGTTCAATTCGAGTAGGGATGCGCACGAGACGAGTCGAGACAGGATTTTCCTGACAATATTCGAGTCGAGACACGACTCTTCTAATACATTTTTCGAGTCGAGACATCACTTTTACAGCACATTTTCGAGACGAGACAGCCACAAATCTTGTCTCGTGCGCATCCCTAAATTCGAGGTACCGGCCATGTTGAATATTTTTCAACATTGTATTATATCTCATCGTGATGGGCATATGTTACGAACACTTACCTGGAAAGTACAATAGATGTAAGCCCAAAAGAGATCATAACTAAGACCAGAATTGAAAATTACACCCATTTACAGGAAATACACTCATAAATTTATATTAACTTATTAAAGCATTTCTCAATCTCAGTGTTGGGAGTACTATCAAACCTTCCTAGATAAATGTCAACTTAAGGTATGTTGCCATAAAATATTATGTAACACTCAATACTTGTCATTTAAATAATTTATTTCACGAACAACTCAATCGTTTTACCACGTTTGTAAGTAGTATATGCATCATTTTTAGGAGAATTGACATAATTGACGCAATCTGCTACTTAATAGTGTATATTTTTCATAGACATTACATATTGAACATAGTAGAAACTCATCTTCAAGACTGCTTCGTGTGGATGTTTCCATATTGCAGGCTATTAATTAAACATTTATTTATGAAATATGAACTATCACCTAAGGCGTTTTTCAGAAATTCGAAAAAAATTCTCCCTCAAGAGTAAACTACACTTTGTGGATCTTTTCAGGGAAAATTAGTTACGTCATATTGTCCAGTTATTAATAAACCATTTATTTATCAATTACGAACAAATTTAACTGACTCGTGTTTGAGAAAATATCTCGAAAAAACTCATAGGCAAGAGTAAACTAACCTTTTTGTATTTTTACCACAGAAATAACTTATGCCAAATAGTAAAAGTGGTAATTAAATATTGATGTACGAGAAGAATCGTTAGTCATTTTCGATAAAATCGCGTTTGTCTTTTTATTTTCATCTATCAGTGAACTTCCTTTATTTTGGGGGATAGGAAGAAAATTCGAAAACCTTCCCTTGGAAATCTGATAAAGGTATTAAGTTTAGAAATTTATCACTCGAATTTAAAGAAAATTATCCGATGTTGAGTTCGCCCTTACTACTACTCAATTGATTTGTATGTATATGTGGAAACCCTCAAGTTCGGGTGGATTTTACCCTCATGTCACATACCCGACAGGAAGAACGAAGAAAAAAGTCATTAAGTTTAAAATATTTTTTTAATACAGTAAATTACTAAAGACTACATTTAAAGAAACCATGAAAATAAACAGTGATAAACTGGCAATAAACGAAATCCAGAGTAGAACTGAATTTAACCTGACCCCGCATGCTAACACCGAGCGACGGTAATTTTGTCACCGGAAAATTCGTCACGGTAATTTCGTCACCGGTAATTTTGTCACAAAAATATTACCATATAGGTAATTTCGTCACCGAAAATAATGTCACGATAATTTCATCACCAGTGTCTTTTAGAACATAATACAAGTACAATGAATGAACTCGGAAAAAGTTTTTGAAATTGTTTTCTTTAATCTTCAACTGCCAAAACTATGCAGTATAATCAAAATATATTATTATTATTATTAAATAAAGAGTTACATATTTTAGATATTGTATTTGAGACAAGAGATGAAAGTTTTCAGTAGTTCTATCACAGAAATATTGTCATATAGGAAATTTTGTCACGGTTATTTCTTCACCTTTGTTGAATTAAATAGAGACAAAGCAAACGATCAAACAGCTTACGTTATTTTAATAAAACTTAGAAAACAATTTAGTTGGTGTTGAACTCTGCAAAATTGAAGTTTCTGTTACTCGAAGCAAGAACAAGCACCAGTAGAAGAAAATAATGTCTGCTTGAGCAAATGTTAAAAGCACAGGCAACATGGGGCACTAATTCACTATTTAGAAATATTAAATTTCGCGAATATCAAAATTTCAGAACAGAAAATAATAAACAAATATGGGAAGATACGCCAATCTGTTAATTTTCCCGCAGAATAGACGAAAATTTTCATCGTTCTAGTACCGTTCTCTGAGCCCAAACTCTTGGACCTTCCAAGTTAACAGAGCCATTTGAAAAGAGTGGCTTTTTTTTAGGAGCTATTAAAAGAATTATATTATATTTCAACTCTGAGTAAACATTGGCAAATTGTTATTGGATATATGTGGAGACCAAATTTCTATAGTAAAAACGTATAAATTTCAAGGAAGAAAAACGTATAAATATTTCCGGATGTTTCCTTTAAATATAGTATTATGAAGCTATTAAAAAGTGAAACATGGATGGTGAACGCCAACTTTTTAATGGCGCCAAAAAAAAAGTATATGTTATTTGAGGTGAGACTACCTTTACTAGGTATACGCCCTAATGTAGACCAAGACACAAAATTCATATGAAGAACTGTTTCGTGCGGTGGTGCATCAGTGCAGTGAATTTAGTGAATATCCGGACCTGTAACTATGGTAATGGATTTTGATATAGCGTAAATGCTGGCTGTAAATGCAACTTTTGGAGATTCAATTCGTTTATAGCGTTACTTTTTTCCACCTGACTCAGTCAACATGGAGGAAGGTCCAAGAGCTTGGAGTCTTAGAACGGTACAAAAGCAATGAAAATTTCCGTCTATTTTGCGAGAAAATAAACAGATTTGCATTTCATCCAATAGCAGATGTGCATCGATTAATACAAGTGACTTCGTAGGAAGAGCTGGAACTTCTGGACTATTTTGATAGCACTTACGTGTCAAACACGTATCGCCCTGTTAAAGCTCGGTCTGGGAATATTTGTTTGCGTAATGTGCCCCGTCTATATCCCCCAGACAATTGGAACGTTCACCAGGCTACCTTTAGCAGCAATTCTAGGATAATTAATATTTGTGAATTGTGGAACTAGAAGTTTCATCATCTAGTAGGAATGTCCCACGCAACTATTTGGAAGCTTATTCATGAAATTCAACAAGTTGAAGCAACGGTTTCAGCCAGTGTGCGAATTAGATAATCTATATTGGGGGGGGATAAAATTAGGCCAAAGGACATAGTCTGAAGTTCAAATTTCAAAATGAGACAATAAATGCCTTACCCCCCATATATATATATATATATATATATATATATATATATATATATATATATATATATATATATATATATATATATATGTGTGTGTGTGACATCTGTAATAAATAAGAGATTTATTAATTTAATAAATCTACCGACTATAACTATGCACATATATATTGTCTGACATACACACACCCCACTAAACCTTTTTGAACGTGTTTTAATGTTGTACTCACTCTTGTCCCCGTAGCTCTCTAAGGTTTATTTAGTTAATAATTTGGCTCGAGCGATAGCTATGATCACAAGTATATGTTAATTTTTCCACTCATATTGAAAGCTCCCACTTTGTATTGATACATACAGGTTGCGAAAAGAAACCTACTTCAGTCTTGTGAAAACCACTAAAATTATCAGTTAAACCGGACATTTTTTTTTAAAGGAAATCTAGATATTAGCCTATCAAATAAGAAATGGATTGTTGCTGGCCCCGATTTCTCACATCAAGGTCAAATCGAAGGCCAAATATTTAAAATCTCTCAATTCAAATTTCGAGCTTGTGCTTCTACTTCCCGCTAAAGCTGTGCTCATCACGACTTTTTTTCTCCAAATATCGATTCCGTGATGGGCACGGAAAGTCAACACTTAAAAATTACTTTACTGTTAAGTTGAAGATGAGTTGATTCACTATGGGCTACGTTATTCAAATAAAGTAAAACATTACACTGAAGTTTTTCAGATAACATTAATTGCGTGGACAGCAAACTGTACAGCGAAAAGATGGAAAAATGAAGGGTTAACTTTAAAAAAAAACCGCTCCAGTTGAAATGCTTATACAGACACGGACAATGACACGGAGAACCAGTCGTATTAACAAATGCTGAAACAAATCTTGAATAATTCGCTTATTCACCTAAAAATCACCTTCATTAACATGTCTGCTCACTAGGAGCGTATCCCCCAGCGTGTACGTTAACATATACTTACGAGAGAATACCTATATCTCAGATTTTGAGTACAGTTTCAAAAGTTCATTTCCGTAAACTGTAAAAGCAGTGATTACTATGCTAATTATCACAAATTAAATGCAACTTTTGAGTAGCATACACACAACCTACTAGGGAATGAAGACCATGTGCTAACAAGAGTACACTGGAAAATGAAATAACATGTTATAACAAAAATTAAAATAAGATGATAATCGATACAAATATAGAGGATGAATATGACATATCCGAACTTCGCCAAGTATGGTAGAAGAAGCTATTTGTTTACTTCTTCTTGGCCAACCGCTAAGAACATTTATAAATCTATATGTGGCTTTGTTATACGCAATTAGTACATTCAAATTCACAAACGATGACAAACTGAAGGGTACGAAGGTACAGTTGCAAGTAACAACCGTAGTCATAATAATATAGTTCTACTAAACAACGTTGAAAATAGTGGGTAATTAGGTGGTAAGTAGAAATGACCAAAACTGAACAGTTTACATCGATCATTTCGAAATACAGCTAGAAGATTAAATTTACAAGAAATAACAAAAATCAGTGAAATTTGGAGCTATACTAAGCATAGTTTGAGGGGGAAAGCGAGCATCCCCGGTGGGGATACTTCAGCTGACTTCTTTGGGGGGGAACAAAATGTGATTGAGGGGGAAAATCCCCCTCATCCCCCCCGGTAATTCGCACACTGGTTTCAGCTGTGCTTCATCAAGATGCTGTGGGGCAACCACCCAAACAGCAAACTAGAAGAGTGTTTCAGATCTTTTAGAAACGGCTCTAGTCTTTGTGCTTAAGGTATAACACCGGAACTAAATGTTTAAAAAAAAATTGCTTGTTGTTTCCTATAGTAGAATGAACATGTAAACCATTTATTGCATTAATACAAGTTATATTTTGTTTGCTAATTTTCTGTTCTGAAATTTTAATATTGCCAAAACTTATATTTGTAAATAGTGATATATAAATCCATTACTGGCCCATTTTGCCTGTGCTTTTAACATTTGCTGAAACTGATATTATGTTATTTTACTACTGTTTGTTCTTGCTTCGAGTATCCGAAACTTTGATTTTTCAGAGTCGAACACTAACTGAATTGTTTTCCAACTTGATTAAGATAAGGTCAGCTGTTTCGGTCGTTTACTTTGTCTCTACTTAGTTCAACAAAGATGAAAAAATGACCATGACAAAATTTCCTGCATGCTAATATTTTGGTGACAAAATTACAAGTGACGAAATTACTATGTCGAAATTTCCGGTGACGAAATAACCTACATGCTAATATTTTGGTGACAAAATTACCGGTGACGAAAATTCCGGTGATGAAATTACCCAAGTCCGCTAACACCCAACCTTTCAATAAATAAATATTTAAATGATTTTTAACAACTAGATAAAAACTAAATGGCAAGATAAACTTTGAAATAAAAAAAGATAGGTGGAAGCAGCGGGGAGGATCCCTTCAACTTACAAAAGCCGAGGTAACAAGTATCAAACTATTTCTAAAGAATGGGGCTGGACAGCGGCGCAGCGAGCGTTACAAGATTGGGGGGGGGGGGAAGAAATGAAACTTGAAATTGCCAAGTCTTGATTTTAAAAAAATGCCACACTTACCAACCCTGTGGAAAACTTTACAGCAACCTTATTTTCATATTCGACCCATTTCATGCCCCATCTGAGATATGAATACAAATAACCCCCCGGTTTCGAGTCCAATTTCACAGCTCAATTCAGGATCATTATCATCACCCATGATGCACAACTGTTAATTTGACAACTCATGGTTATCATAGTTTAGGTAATCCCCGCCAGCCAATCCTTACGAGAAGTGCGCAGAGCTTTTTTTTCTGTCCTCCAGTCTCCTCCCACTTCGATATCATGATTTCGCATTCTGATGAAAAGTATTAAATACCGTCAGGAAAAATACTAATATTTAACCTCCCTTTTAGGCGCCCCACCAGTCACGCGCCCGGGGCACGTGAATTGCTTTCTTCCCCATAGTTGCGGCCCTGTGAACTACGTAACATGCAATGGTTACGTAATACTTTGACTTATAAATACGTACTATAAAGAAAGGAAGAAATTCAATTTTTGTTTAACTTTCCGAAAGAAGCAACTACGGGATTAAAAATAAGATAGGAATGACAACTCATCTGTATGAAAATGAAGTGAAAGACACGCCGGTCTATGCTTTCACCCAGCAGACGTATTGTTGGCCCTCCAGAATGTGACTTTTGGAATCATGCACTTAGGTTTACAAAATGACTCGACTCATCCATTGTAGCTTCCCCCCATCGAACGCCTGAGAAACCTACTGTGGCCCCCCAGTGCCGTGCCATGGAAATAAGCGCCTGGGGCGAGAGTATACGACGGCGCCCACGTACAATATGAGTGAGATCGAAATAGCAACCGCGAAGCGCCATCATGGTTTGCGCGAAGCGTAAGAAAATTTTCAAAGTAAACCTTGCTTTTCCTTGATTTTGAGCACTTGTTATTACTTTTTCCTTCCATTTTATACATGTGCGCATATATTTTCCTCGGGGCGAGAGTACATGATGGCGCCCCCGTACATATGAGTGAGATCGACATACCAACCGCGAAGCGCCACCATGGTTGACACGAAGCGTAAGAAAATTTTCAGAAATAAACCCTGATTTTCCTTGATTTTGAGCAATTTTTGTTACTTTTTCCCTTCCATTTTATATATCTGCACATATATTTTCCTAACATGAGTAACATTATAGGACCACCTCCTAAAGCAGAAAGAGGATTTAAGTACATACTAGTAATATTCCTCTAATTTTTCATTTCTTTCTTTTTTCTTTCGTTCTCTTCTTTTTCTATCCCAATTTTGCGCCCCCTTACTTCGGCGGCCGGGGCTGTCGCCCCGCTCTCCCCCTTGTACAAGGCACTGGCTATACCATTCCCAAAACACACTTCTGTTCAGTTCTCCCTACTCGAAAAGCCCTGTGAATAGAAAGTCTTACTGCAAAACAGAACTGAAATAAAAAGTTTATACTAACCAGTCACTGCCTTGTTCTTGTTTTATTAATATCTTATTAGTTTCATTAATCTCCACAATATGCCTGTTGTCTTGTATACGCTCTTGTGTCAAATGCTTTTGTTTCCAATATAACTGCCACCGAAAAGCCTCTTCTATCTGTCTTTGTTTTAATTTTGTACGCCACCTCTATTGTGCTTTTGTCAGTGGTACAATTTCTCGATTTTTTTTATTGAAGATTCTTCAAAATGTTTAGCAATATCAAATGAACAAAAGTGAAGTGTGATCACATGCAACAAGTAAAGGAGCTTTAAACGAATATATCAATTTATTTCAAGATAGGAAACTACACAAAATTTATGCCAAATCTATAAAAGAACTGATAAGTTACAGCAACTGGGTATCTAAGAAAATGTTAAACCAAATAAGTCAATTGAACAAAACGGCATTCTTCAAGTTGCCAACTGGGTATTTTAATTTGCCAACTTGTCAAGAAATTGGTAACTTTGAGGGGGGAAACTCCCCCCTTACCCCCCTTAACGACGCCCCTGGGGCTGGAGGTAGTTGTATAAGTCTTGTTTTTCCTTTCTGGCCTATTTTGAGCTGTGGATAACATAATAAAAATTGGTATCCCGTGAGGGGATAATTTATTCTATTTGTTACTACTATATTCTTCGTTAATTTTGTAAGAAAGAAAAAAAAAACGAAAGCTGCAACCATTAATAAATCATATTTTCTTTAAATTGAATTTATCATTCAGTAGCCCACTTTTTAACCACCAAAGTCAACAGTCTAAAACATTGTATAACAAAAAAATCAATCAATTATTCAACTATCGGAACACTCCTTTACTCCCTTATTCTTTGTAAACTGCAGTTCCAAACAATAGGCTTATTTCGGAAGGTAAGAGGAAACCACACATCAAGCTCGTTCAGATTGTATTAAATCATCATTGTGTCTGTTTAGAAATTTAAATGTTTGCAATTTATATCGTAAAAAATTGAATATAACTTTTTCCCTGTCCTGTGTCCTCCTCCTTCGAAGTACGGTTTCTTCTATGCTTTCTTTTTACTTTTTTACTTAACAACACAATGTTTATAGCACCTGCACTTAAAACCATGGCCTCATATAGATCCATCTTGTTCAAGCAACTTGAGTAAACTGGTAAACGACCATGTGCTCAAACAACAGGCAAGAGGAAGAGCGAAAAATGACCGCTTCTTTTTCTTCTTCTTTTACGCGCCTATTTTTACGCTAGGTGTATGGGCCAACTTACGGACCGAAATTTACGACATCATTTTACGGACCGAAAATGCGCGCTGAAAATACGCTAGTGTATGTTGGCCTTAACACTTTCAGCCGTTGAAGAGTTTCATGATCTATCTACAAAGGCTATTATTAGATTTTCATGAAATTTATATTAGAACCACGTGAGTACTCTTTCAAACAAAACAAAATAATCAAAATCCGTACATTTGTGTCGAAGGTGATAGTGAACATCACTACAGTACATTTTTCTTTTGAGAGTAAGTCCAACAGTGAGATGTGTCTTATATACCGATACAGAAATTTTGGTTATTTCAATCCCAATAAATATTCCCAATTCGGAGTTTTCCCTGCTTCCTTAGAGCCTACAACTTCATTCTAGTTACACACAGTTACAGTAAGTCTGTAAATGTACGTTGTTAGGATATTATCACTTCATTTACTGTTTTATAGTATATACGCTTTTCTCGGAACGCACGTGCGCTATAGGTATTTCCCGACGCGCTTGGTGTTCAATGCTTTGGGATAGTATTTATGGCATTTGAAGGCTGCGCTTCCGCTTCTGTTTGACTACGCTCCTTCTCCAGACAGCAACGTTGCGTTATAGCCTTCGTATCATCTGTATAGCTCACACGCCATCGATTTTGTCCCACGCTTTACATTTAGTGAAGCAATTATCGACTTCACATGCTACTTGCTAAAATATCACATTGTATTTTTTGAAAATCTTTATAATATACAATGAAAATATTTTTTTTTCCTCTAAACTAAACATACAAAATAGGTTTCGTCTTATATGGATGTGGCTATTCTACCCCAGCAAATACGGCATGTTGTAAATTCGCTATAAAAACAAGATTAATAAGCTTACGTAAATTATTTCCACTGTATTGAGTTTCTTTTCTATTTACCTATTCATTGTTTCGTTTCAACACATTCGTCACCTTATACACGAACTTATGTATATGGTATTATCTCTACATGAGCCAGTGTACTCATGATTAGGTAAACTTCTAAAGTTGTTAGTGGCAAGAAGAGCATCAATTCTATGTTGTCTTTCTAAATACAGAAACTTCGAAATATTATCAACAAATGGAACATGTATATCTTGTATAGGCCTACTACACTTTTGTTGAAAATCCAGTAATATAGTGTTCCTGCTTCTTAGTGTTCCATACAAACGATGGCAATGAACGTAATGTTTAGAATAGAAATTTACAGTGTTTTGCTTTTAGAGTAATGAGTTTTCTCTCTGAATCTTATCTGTTGTCGTGTTGCTTTCATTGTAGACATTTTATGACGACTAAAGTTATTGAGAGCATATTCAAACACCTACTCATACTGACACGAGGAAACTGCTTTCATGAATTTATATATTTCCAATGAACTAGAAACATCTTAACAACGTCGTTGAGTGAGTTTCCGTAGAATCTGATCTCTTTTCACACATATGTTTGTGTGTGTGTGTGTGTGTGTGTGTGCGTTTTATTAAAGTTCAATGAAGCAAAAACAAGTGAAGAAGTTGCATCGTTATCTCCAACGAGAAAATTTTCTGATCTGTTTGTCACACACATCTGTGCATGTTTCTTTTTTCCCCCTAAGGATGCGCATCTCCCCCTTTCCAAAATATGTGACATATTTCCTTGTTAAAATGCTGGTAACAAGTTCTGACGATTGGAGCATGCATCTCACAATTAGTTATGTTTCTTGATAATATTGGCGTACTATATATATATATATATATATATATATATATATATATATATATATATATATATATATATATATATATATATATCGTTTTTATTTTATTTTATTATATATATATATATATATATATATATATATATATATATATATATATTTATATTTTTTGTAAATACTGGATCATCATTTTTAATGTTACTGTAATTTCACAATCTCTTCCTTATATAAGGTGTTCGGAAAGTGTTTGTGCAGTAAAAGTAACGCCATTTTGAATTACTATATATAAAAGATGCTGGAAACGAACCGCTTCGGACCTACAGACATGTTTGTATACACTTATAACCACATTTCAGCTATATATTGCCCAGATTCGTTAACCAGGTTATATAGGTATTACTACTTATAATATTATTCACTATTCACTATGTTCATAAATGCTCTTCCATAATTACTGCAAGAAATTAAACTATTTTTATTCCTTTAAAACTTTGTATTTCCTTAATATTTATCATTTCTTCTTCGTATATTTCAAAAATATATCTATCCTTGATGGCGTTCTCACTTATTACATTTTAACAACGTACACGTACAAGCCTAAACGTACAGGTATAACCACAACATTTAACAGCATAAATGTACAGGTCTTCCTATCAATAAAAGGATATTTTACGTACCAGACCATTGTCCTTAGCGACACATACATATTATCATTGCACATTAGTTAATAGGAAATCTTTGTATGCTGCACTCCCTCATAGGAATCGTGTCCGTTTAACAAGAAAATGATTTTGTAAAAGTAGCCGTTCAGCAATTGTCTTACAAAACAATACCAATGGTGTTACTAAGATGAACGCTAATCATTTCAGGTGCATGATTTGACGACTACCATTTTAACATTTTACTTCAATGTACGATGGAGTCGAAGTAGCATCAGGCGTGTGTAAAAATTTAAACAAATCTGGTGCCACAGAGCCATAGTATTGATTTAATACAACATTTTCAACGAACTTAAAAAGTTCGTTACTGAATTCTCTATGTCTGTGTCTCTGTCTGTCCATCTGTTATTTTCTTTTCAATTTTGAACCCTGCAAAAACTATCAGAGAAAGTGATCAAATTTTTTGCGTCACTCTTACCGTTCTCGAGATATTGGCCAAAAAATGGCCGATTTCCAGAGATTTAAGAAGCCATATCTCGGGAACCATAAGTCATAGAGAGATCATACTGGTGTTGATCAATATCTAAAAGTATGGTAAATATTTTGGTACCAAATAGTAACCGGTGGCCACTGGTTTGGCCAATGGCCAGTTAGCCAGTGGCCACCAATTAATATCGATACCAAAATGTTTACCATCCTCTTAGATATTGATTAACACCAATATGATATCTCTATGACTTACCGTTCCCCTGATATTGCCCAAAAATGGCCAATTTCTAGATATTTAAGAAGCCATAGCTCGGGAACCATAAGTTGTAGAGAAATAATGTTGATGTTGATCTATACCTAAGAGGATGGTAAATATTTTGGTACGAAATAGTAACCGGTAGCTACTGTCCAATTGGCCACTGGTATGGCCAGTGGCCATCAATTAGTATTGGTACGAAAATGTTTAGCATTCTATTAGTGATTGATTAACATCAATGTCATCTCTCTATGACTTACCATTCCCGTAATATTGGCCATAATATACTTCCGTTTTTGGAAGATTTAAGGATCCAAATCTCGGGAATCGTAAGTCACACAGAGATCATATTGGTGTTCATCAATACCTAAGAAGATTATGAAAAATCTGGTACCAAATAGTAACCGGTAGCCACTGATTAACTGTCTACTGGCCAACTGTTCACCGTTTCCCAGATATTGGCCAAAAAAGTTCGAATTTCTAGATATTTAAGCAGTCATATCTCGAGGACTGTAAGTAATAGAGAGACAATATTTTGCTAACTTTTGCGTGAAAGAGATGCGGATAAAAAGATTTACTTTCACATCTAGGAACAATGACAGTTATCCTTCCCGCTTCATCTTTCCTTTCTTTTTAAGTTCGTTCTGGCAATGCTCTTGGAACATTCTCAACTGGTTTATTGTGGAATAGGCATAAATGGAAGTCTTTACTATAGAATTTGTAAGTAGGAGTATGTTGTTTGAATTGGTTGATTTGGAGGTAAACGTACCTTTTCAAGCTCTTTGAGCCTTTATGAGACGAGTCTTACTGTTTAAAGTGGGTTCCGAACCAAGAGATATGATCTACTATTTAAAGTGGAATCCGAATCACTATTCATGTTTCTATCTTAGGCAGTGTGCTGTAATCCAGCCCTGTTGGAGGCGCGTTAGTGGGATGGGGAATGCTCTATACTATAAGAGTTAATTCAATCCCCCTTCATGGTTTGGATCCCACCACGTTAATAAAATTCGTAACCTCGGTATTATATAAGAATGCAAAACAAAAACTCAGACTCAAACTCGACAATCTATCTGACTGAAGCACGTATTCCCACGTAAACAGACGACTAGTATAAGAATATGGAGAGTATCATCATGTTACTAGAGATAAAAACAAAAACAGTTAGTAAAACGAAGGTAGAACAAGAAAAAGTAGGAATAAGAGAATCATATCTTATGAGCCTTCGAATTAAGAATTGTGAGTTATCAAGTGTTACATGTGTAGTGTTGTACTGTACGTAGCAGAAACTTCAAAAACGCAACCCAGGAGTTCAAAAACGCAACGAATTAACTTGAATGTGTTCAAAATAATGCTTTGAAGAAGAAATAAAGTATGCTAGTGAAGGAAAACAAAACTGGAGATAGTTATAAAATGGTTAAAACATTTTTTAAGAAAAAAAGAATCATATTAATCTGAAGGAAGGCAAAAAGAGATAAGATGATTACGATTGATATTTATATATCATATTAAAGATAGCCCTCCCTGATCATCTAATGGCTAGCACGTGTGCCTTTGGTTCACTTTAATTAATTGCCCGTCTTCTTTAGCTTAAAGTGTATAGTCTTCGGACGTTAAACTAGAGAAATTCATTGCATTTTCATTTTAAAGAGAGTATATCTTGCGCCGCAACGAAGAGCTTAGTGAATCATATATTAACGGTAATATCTCTTGTACAGGCCAGAAACAAAATAATTTCAATGCAAGAAAAGAATGATGTCAATAATTTGAAGAATTGCATAATTATTAAGTTAACTAGGATATGGAAGTAGTGCAGCTTGAAATGAAGGAAGCATTCTAGAAGAAAATATCTCGAAGATTTCAAACATTGCTATGATGCAATATAGAAGACATTTGTGTGCTAACATTTTTATCACTTTAAACAATTATTTATGAATTGCAAAACCTTAATCTAAACAAACATATCATTGTAACAACAGTTCACGATCTCGTTCTTGATTGATTTTAAATTAAAGTAGAGAGAATGATTTTAAAACCTTAAAAGTATGTTCATTTTGGATCAAAAACATTTTTTTCACGAAAGTTATCGTGGTACATATTATTCAAATCGTGGGGTAGGGAGATATTATATCATATCATATCATACCATACCATACAACACAGGTTCATACCATACCAATCTTTCAATCATGGGGTAGAAAGAGTTTATATCATATCATACCATACCATACCATACAAGTTCATACCATACCAATTTATGCCATATTAGAGAGTTAGTCCAACACTTATTATTGACTGATTCCAATCTCAAAAACTGGGGATTGTGGAAAAGCTTAAGAGAAAACATACATATTATCGTATCAAAATCGAGTTATTTTTACGAAAGTTTTTGTGGAACTTTTTTTCTAACAAACGTCATTACTTTAATTCACATTTCTCTATTCTTCAATGATTTCAGCTAAATGCAGAGGTGATGATTGGAAACCTCATTCTTGGCAGATTTTGACTTCAAGCTACTTAGGTGAGTGGTGTGCCCTGAAGAAACAATATACGTGTTTTGCAAAATCAAATAATTTCTACGTAGTTTTGCATACTGCTAAATTGTTTTATATACCAATACTCAAGCTTACAACATAGAGTGGATTTTACGCTCTTTCACCTCCATACTCTTTGTGCACATTTTGCAGGATTATGATTAGGAATTTTATTTCTGAACTTTTAGCGTCTGTGACCATTTCAGCCCGTCACATATGAGGGCTGACGACATGTGGCGATCACACAATCCTGTGAAATGAGGAAGAAAGGAAGCGACCTGGAATTCTATGTTTTAAGTGCCATCCCGGCAGTTATCTGGTACGAATTAGGAAAACCCAGGGGGAAACCTCATTCAGAATGGCTGATTGAAAAGACTTTTACACCTTTCGACCGAGTGTCTCCAGCGGGAATAGAATTCTGGACTGCTCGCACGAAAGACAAACGCGTTAGCAACGCGGGGCCATTGCATTATTTCGGAAGGTTGGAGGAATGCACGTACCAGGTTTCATTATAATCGGATACTATGTTTTACGATAGTTACTGCGGAACAAACAGATGAACAGACAAACATACACTGAAATTTCGGTCGGGTGGAAGAGCAAAAGCTCGCTACACTCACTTCAGAAAGGAATAAAAGTGTTTAAATATATTGTAAGAATCCCCACATCACAACATGAGCACATATTTATGAACGAAACGTGCTAACATTTACAAACAAGCAGACGATACACAGAACAGGAAGACATGAAGAGAACCGAAAGATGACGAGCCACCAGAAGAGGACCTATAAAAGAGGAACCACAGAGGAAGGAGGTATCAATTGACCACTGATTGCCAACCCACTACAACTCTGGAGGTCGTACTGGACTAACGGACTCAATGTATCCTAACATCCTTGGAGGCTGCTTTGAAGCGAAGGGGATTCCTCAACACAACCATATCTCACGAGCTGCTATGAGCTGAGGTTTCTTAGGACCATAACCTGGAGTCACTACAAGACACCCTGGTGGCTGCCATGAGCGAAGCGGTTTCCGTATGAAACACTATTTCCCTTCAAACTTGGTCATAAAGGAGTTTCTGAAGTATTGACTTTGTAAAACACAAAGACTATTTTGTACTTTTATAAATAATAAATAGGTTGAGGGCTAGATTCCTGGTCAATTATTGACTCTACCCACAAAAATCATTTCAATATTTAGTACCAGGTTCAATTTTAAGACTCAGAGTTGTATTCGAATATAATCGTAATAAAACACTCATACAGGCATTAACACATAACTCTTTTCATTTCTACCTGACTAACACTTCCATCAAATACATTATATGGCATAATAATACAATTTTGCATGACAACCGATTTCTTTGTTTATTTTTCTTTTCGTGTCGAAATGATTGCTTCCTGGCAAGTGCAAACGATGTTACTATTGTAACGTAACCTAAATTTGGGGAAGTATCTTTAGGTAGCAATGATGGTGATAAAAGCTTTCAAGAAATAAGTACAGTATATTACAATAGATAAACATATGCTTATGCTATATAATCAGTCTATGAGGTTGAGAGAATATGCTTAATCATGCATCGACAGCTGTTGGAGTTTGTTCAGCAGCTTCTAATAATGTAATATCAACATGATGTAGGGCAGTCTCCCAGTAAAAAAAAAAAAAGTTACGGCAATTAATAATCAGAAATCAAATTAATTTATGATTTATGACTTCATCTTCTGCAATAAGGGCGTCCATTCCTCCTATAGTCAATGATGCATCCCAAAATTATCTTACTGACACGTCTTCCTAAAGTCAGTACCATGTTTAAACTTGTTCGCAGATTTTGATCTCGAATCTACTACCGCCTCACAAATCCACTGTTGTATGTTTATCATGTACAAATTAAGAAAGTTTTTAAACTTCCAAACTATGCTATGTATAAGTATAAGAGGTCTTATAAAAACAGCTATGTCGACGGCAACAAAGCAGAAACGCTAAGAGATAGCGTGAAACAGTGTTTTTGATATGAATTCAGTGTCGCAGGAATAGGTGCTATCTCTTCTCTTAATCCTCTGTTCCAGTCTACGGGGTCTTGGAAAAAATTTAAGAGGTCCTTTGCAGGGCCGGCTCGTCCATATATGTAAATTAGGCAGATGCCGTGTAGAGCAGAAAATTTTAAGAGCGGCGTGGCGAACGATTTTGTTTATTTATTTATTTCTTGCTTTGCGGAGTTTGTGATGGTTATAGTATGTGAACAATTGCTATATCAAGCTATGTAAAAGCATGCTAGCATGATTCAATTGCTATGCTAGTGTTGCCAACGAGACGAGACGAAATAGAATTTTCGAGCCTAATACGAAATGAGAACGAGTTCTTCTAGTAGAAACTAATATATTTTTCGAGACGAAAAAGCATTTTTATTACACATTTTTGAGACAAGAAAGCCCAAAATCTAGTATCATGGGCAGTACTTAATCGAAATCGAAATGGTATTAACTTATGTTCAAGTCAGAAAGGTAATGGAGGGTAATTTTCTGTTTCAGTATAAGGTAACCAAGAAAGTTCTGTCGCTTTTTCATCCACCACATTTGAACATCGATATGTCACCTAAGACGTACCTGAAAGATTAAAAATAGTTCCCATCAACATCGACGATCTTCTGCCAAGGTTCTGGAAGGCCAAGGATTCCATCGCGGTAGAACTTGATGGGCTATGAAAGAAGGTTTCTAGTGCATTTTGCACCTTTACTAGGGATTTGAACTGGCGTCCTCTAAGGCGATTGTCCAAGGAATGAAACAGCTAATAATCGGACAGTGCAATGACCGGGGATTATGCGGATGCAACACTTTCAAATCCAAGGTCTAGAATGGTGTCCTGGGCCATCATAGCCACATGGGACTTAGTGTTTTCCTGTAACAGGAGGACAGTTGCATTGATGCTCTGACCAGCTGATAGCAGTTCCGAAGCATAATGCCACGAGCAGTCCACCAAACACACAGGAAAAACTTCTTCTGGTGCAGTGCTGGTTTCGGCTGTTTTGGAACCGGTTCATGGTATGCTAACCAATGATGATGGCACCGTGCAGCTTCGTACAGGAGCTACTTCTCATTACATGTTAGCACTCTGTCCAGAAATGTCTCTTTCCTCAGACGAGACAACAAAGAAACACAGGTATCTGCTCGCGTTGCCTTCTGGCCCTGAGTCAAATCATGTGGGATCCATGGACCCAACCTGTAGTGCTTCCTAAGTTGAGAGAGGCGCTGCCGAACGGTTTCTCCACTCACACTGAATTGTAGTTCCAGTTCCTTACATGTCTGGCCACTATTCGTATCAATTACTGACTGAAGATCTTCATTTTGTACATGTTGGTCATCCGGCACATGGTGCATCTTTGAGTTTCGTCACAATTCTTAAACATGTTAAACCACCGCAGCATTGTCCGCGTAGTTACTACACCCTCACCAAAGGCCTGGCGTATCTTCCGCCCCGCTACAGCGGCGTTTGACCCCAGTTTGAACTCGTACAGCATACACGCCCTTATGACGCTCTGTGGAGATCCCATGTTGACCCTGTCCTTACGCAAGTTCACGGTGCAACTGAACTACCAGAACCAAGTAGTATGTTGGATATACCCACACCAACAACTGACCTTCGCCTTATTTCCATTGGCATTCAACTCACGGTGTGTTTGCCAATTGAACATAGACCTCCACAAAAGCAACAGTACTTTCTTGGTTACCTTTTTGAAAAGGTGCCAAGGGGAACAACTGGTGCTGAAATTTTTCTCGCCTAAGGTGTTGAAATACTTATAGCCGGCTCAGATCTGTAGCACTACTTACATCTCATAATTTATAAAAGAAAATGTAAATAATGCCATGAATCCCCTGTGTGTATGTACTGTACGCTCTATGCTTATTACATAAAGGTTTGTTAATTTATTGATATTGCTACTTAGCTCTCAACTACTACTGCTACGCAGATACCAAAATTTAAAGATGCAAGGATGATACCTTGCCTTAAAAATAAAAACGTGCTACGCAACCCTCAAGTAATTGGCAACCAGTGCTGTGTTCAAACTTCAAATGGTAGAAATGAACCATTTTCAGTTTCAGTGTTGATGACAATAGTACGAAAAAAATGTATCTAGCAACGGAGTTAACGTCCTAATAATAGATTGAATCTTCATTTTTATTCCTCTACTTTAAACCAGAAATCTAATATTACTTAGTGTTTCAATTAAGTGTAAATAATTTTGAAAGTATACTGTGCTTTCATAATTTGGAACTCAAATCACTAGTTATCATTCAATTATATTGAGTTTCTAATTGGTTTAAATAAATGTTTCAGCTACTCTTGTTTTCGACTCATTAAAACTTCGAAACATATCATATAATCCCTACTCTGCCCTACTATTATGGGTAGTGCTACCCACAAGATGAGAAATGTATTTTTTTAAAACTCGAGACGAGATGAAAAACATGACAGTTCTCGTCTCGTTTTCGAAGGCAACACCAGAAATTTCGCGAGTCTTGTTGGCAACACTATTTCACCCAAGTCTTAGATCTCAAACATTGTTCTAGTGTTACATGATAAAGTAATTGTACGAACAGAGTGAAGAGCATTTACCAACGTTTAAGGAAACACGTGTGGTTATAAAATATACTCCATTAATATTAACTATGGTTTAAATGTTGTTATTTCACATCTTTTGTGGATTTCTCGTAAAGCTGAAGGCTTATGATCATTTCTAGATGAAATCAAGTAAAAGAAAAAAACTAAGGGCGTAAATTTTGGCCAAAAATACATGAAACGACAAAAGAAAAATTCTAGATGAGACGAGTCGAGAAGAGCTTATCCAATATGGAGAAAAGATGACAGGAATTCTTCGAGAATCAAGACGAGATTTTCACTAAATTTACGAGACGAGAAACCCTTATTTCTCGTCTCGTCTCGACTAGTGGGCTACAGTTCTTATGGATATTCCTGGGAATAGTCATATTTTTTTAAAAACCAAAAAAACAAGAACGTTAGCCCATGTACGTTTTGTAAAACTTTTTGCTATCTGGTAGCGTATTTATTAAAAGAGAATGTATCCAAGTCCAATCCACATAAATATTACTTGAAAGTGGCTTTGAAATGTAAGGAAGAATGTGAGTAGTTTTTTCTTCGACACAGGAAAGGACGTGATTTTCTGTATTTTACCCAAAACTATACTGATTTTCGTAAATTATTGGTAACATTACTGTCAAGAGATTGCGTATGGAAGAGGTATGCGTATTTAGAGGTTGGCGTTTATCCGTAGCCGTATAGCCTTTTCAGCACCGACTGTACAGGATAGCCCAAAAGTAAGTATACACCCCTGCATTGATCAAGTATAACAATCAAGTAGCTTATATGTTTATTTGCTTCGGCTGTTCCGAACTTAAGATATGAGTAAAAAGGCATTAGCAACAAATAATAAGGAAACTAAGTCAACCTGATGGATAACAAAAAGAAATTGTTAAATTATAAAAAGGCAATGAATTGATCAATACAGGATTGTATACCTAGTTTTGAGCTAGCATGTATAAGACTCGAGTACGAGTCAACGGCACCGACTTTCTAAAATTTATGTGGGTGCGTATCAATGGCGGGACGTGTTATATGTTTTCAAGGGAGTTTCAATATTTTTTGATTGATTTCCTTTTAGTTAAAATCTTTTATGAGCACTGTGAACACTTTTGTGAAAATCTTTTATGAAAGGACTATGCTATCACGCAAGCCGAAAATATGCGATTCTATTCACAATATAGTTCATTTTTTTATTGTGGGGACTGCCTTTGACTAGGTCAGAGATAGGCAAGGAAGGGGAAGTGCGTTGCTTGGTTGCCTTCGCAGAAACACAGTTGAAACAAATAATTATATTTTAGAGATTAGAAATTTTAACTTCAACCTCAATGTTTTAATTGCCTATTATTTTTTGATAGTGGCAAATGAGAAATATTTGTTTTATTTTGTTCTATCAAACTAAAAATCTTGTGGGTGCGGTGTATCCACAGGATTATTTGCGTAGGTGCTGGAGCCCCGGAGCACCCACGTAGTTGACGCACATGATATGAGTGCGAATTTGAGATAAAGAGCAAGTTCAGAGCATCTCAACCGGATTGACTCCAGTGGCTACCTTATAATTAAGACTAGAGTACCTATGACATCTTTCTTTGCATTTTTGGCACATTTTACGTGTCTAATTAAGTACACACACATTTCTGGCTCTTGTAAATACACGAAAATACCTTTTTTGGTCATATAAATGCGTATCTGCACTGAATTCTAGTTTTAGGTCATATTTGGGCTCGAAATGATATAAAGGAATATTTTCAGTCATATTTTTTTTATCATTTTAGGATTTATAGAGCCATATTTTAGATCTATTTTGTCATTTTAGCGCATAAAAAGACATATTTTCTCATAGTTTTCTATTCTAGGATATATAAAGGCATATTTTAGTCATATTTTGCATTTTAAGGATATAAATGCATAGTTGCAAGTAAATGCTTGCAATGCCATATTTAAGTTCCATGTGAAGAATTAGGCATTCTAAAATGTGTAAATGAAAAACGCAGTTTTTTGTTTGTTTATTTAAAGAATATGTTTCAACATATCACGCTGGAATTCGTGCTCAAGAGAGAAGGCATACAGGCTGAAAGTTTATCGCGGAATACAAACACATGAGCTCCCACTGGGAATCGAACTCCGGTCTTCCACTGGAAATCTCATATATTAACCATATATCTTTTCAGGAAAGTTGACAGCTATTTTAAAACCTTGACAATGTTCGTATCATTACAGTTTCTTTTTTTCCTTCCTCTTTTTTTCAATTTCTGATCACAAAAAGCTAATTAAATAAGATCTTCTAAATGAATTTAATGTAATTATACATCTTTCTCACTTTTATTATAGCAAGCAAAATAGCTTGCGTTACATACGTGGATATTGTCAAATAAATAAATCATTAGTAGCAAAAACATTTTATAGTCCAAAAAACGATCCATCCTGGTTGAAATCTGATTTTATCATTGTTGCTGGCTTGCTTCCAGCATTGACAGGCATTTAGGGAATCTTAAGCTAAGACTTTGTAGCACTCGCTGACATTTACTACCCTTTAGATGCGACTACATTACTTTTTTATGTTTCGAATTTGTGTCGTCTTAACTTCTTCTTATTAGTTAGTCCTTGGTTTATATGGCCTCCCATATTGCTTCTGAAAGATATTTCAGCAATAACCATTAAACTTTAAAAAGATTTATTTTAAAAAAACTTGTACATAAATGATGTAAATCAATTGATAGTAGCAGAATGTGATGAGTAAATAAAATTGGATATCCTGGTTGCTCGTTACAGGAGCTACTTATACAACACGTAGCTTCAGAAAGATAGCTGCATACCCTCTTGTATCTAAATGAATCGACTAATCAGTACAAATAATACTTCACAGGGTTTATTGTCAGTAATATTTCCTCAATCACATATTTTTGCAAACATCACTCCAAAGTTTCTGCACAAGAATTATACAATAATTATAGATTTCAAAACAATCCTCAAGTTAAACGAATGTAAGAATCGGCTAATTTTCAGCTACCAATGTCGACTTCTAATCTCCCTCTAAATTAATATCGGCGTTAACAGTTACAACCACTACAAATTCCAACATGTATGGTAAAAACACTAATTTGCGCATATGTAAAAAGTCCATCAAAAATAGGGCTCACAAATGTATATAACGTTTTAACAGATTATAGCTAGGACTTTTCTAGAAGTCGGATTGAACTATGGTAGTATACTCTTAATATATATCATTACTTTTCTTGAGCTTCCTCGTGGTTAAACTGTTAGCGTACGCGCCTTTGGCGTTGGGGACTCGGATTCGATTCCCAACGGGAGCTCATGTAGTTCGGATTCCACTTTAAGCTGTAGGTCCACGTCTCATATAGCGTTTCTGCTGAAAGGCACACTAAACTGAAAATCAAAAATTAACTTTTTCAAAAAAAATAGCATCCCTTTTCAGCACTGAGGCCATATGAGACGTGGTCCTACAATTTAAGATTGAATCCGAACTACTGTAATGTGTGTAATGCTCTCCCACAGGGAATCGAACCAAGATTCACGTGCACCAAGAGCGCGTTATATCTACTAGACTGGCAAGAAATGGTATGTTATTACTTATATGACTGCACAATAAACATCACACAAGCATCGTTCTCAAACTTCAAATATCATATCACTTTAAAATTCTCTTAATACTCTTCAATTAACGAACGTGCCTGTAGCCGACCATTTTGAAGATGGCTATCTATCTTCTGTGTTACATTACATATTCTTTTAACAGGCATGTAAGTAGCGGCATCTGTTGAGAGGTAACCATGCTTTATACTGTTCCTATCCTTTGATCCAAGTTCCAAACAGACATACAAATATCGTTTGTGTTAAACTATCTATATATTTTGTCGGACTCTCTTTATATATAAAAAATACAAAGAAGATGCACGCGTGCTTTCTGGCACATGAGGTCATAGGCTCGATTTGCTGTGTAAGAGCATGTAACACATTAAAGCAGTTTTGATCTCTCTTGAAAATATAGGTCTCGCAAGGAAGCACCCACATTTGCGATCCACCGAATTTTTACTCCCAAAATTTCGTTATTTTTCAAAAATTGTATACAATACTTGTATTTTGTCTGTAACAGGGGTGCACTCACGGGAAATCCATCTGGTTCAGACATTCAACTCTGGGCCTCCCTTCACCCAAAAAATTCTGGGTTAACGCCTGAGGTCTTGTCCTATGTAGCCGCTCTGTTGACAAAGGACGTAATTATAAATCAAACAATCAAGAAAGAAAAATTGACGCTAGGTCGAAATTGAAAGACAATGTAAACAAAAGAAATGTAAACAAAAAGAATAAACTAAGTACATTTTTGTATTGGTTACTCCATAGTTATTTCTATTATTACTTCTTACTCCTTACTTATTATTTACTATTCCTTCAAATTTTCTTACGTATTTTAACCAAACATTCAATTACATATGCTTAATATCATCATACTAATGAAACAAGTTAGTCTGATGTTTGCTTTGCTAAGCATTATTAACTTAAATTGTTATCAATCATTATATTGTTACCAATATACTTCACTTAAGTTGGTTTCAGGTAAATAATGTGTATATGAATTGACAAAAAAGGTTTTCTTTAACCCATCTCGTATAATGTTAAGGATAAACGTTATATGGAATGCAAATTGATTTCTAGTTATTGTATAGGTGAGCCATCCTCCAGCAAAGCTTAGCTTACTGCCATAGTTTTTTCTGTTATATCTTATGGCGAACTAATATAAGCTTGCGAACCTACAAATGAAAGCGATTTTAAATCAGTTAAATGCGATGGATAAGTTTGCCGCAAGCCGTAATGTTATCTGTGTTCTGGGTTATATTATCTGCTGTAATTCTATCATTATTTTCAACCACTTCTTGAAACATTTCTTCGATTATTGTGAATCAATTCTCCTTTCCGATTTTTAAAAACTATTTGTGAACTGTCCATAGGTTATGTACTTCTCTGGAAATATTCTATTCTATTGACCTCAACTCCTTGCATATATTCCTTTCGTCCATAAGAAAAACAAAGCCCTCCTTGCTGTTCTAATTACTAGCATACACGCCTTTGGTACACGGGGTTCCGAGTTCGATTCCCAGTGGGAAATACTTGAAATTTGAACTATTACGGTGATTCGGATTCCATTTCAAATAAAACAATCATCATAAAAATCGATGCAACTATCTTGAAGCTATGAGCGAACATACACGTAATTGTAGTATTAGCACTATCAGCCATTCAAGAATTTCACCGTTTTGCTCCAAAGATTACCGTGAGAACCTCATGAAATTTACATGGGACCACGGACAAAGTATGTTTTTCAAATAAACAAAAAATTCAATATATATAAATCGAATGATGTCGTGGTGTCTCTCAGGGCCGCCTTTCATAGGGGCCAAGGGCCCAACTTAGAAATTTTAAACGAAAATGTGTTTCAAGTGATACCTCGTTCGATAGATCTACATATACTAAATATCGTTGTGCCAAAAGATTGTTCATATGCGTCACCGTTTTCCAAATGGTCACCAAGACATGGTGCGTGTATCAGATAAAACGTCCAGTACCACTATAAAAAGGGTTGAACATAAATTAACAGAATAAAACTCGTATAGAAAATCAAAGAGGGTATTTATCATTCCACGCCTCCAGAATAATCCAACGGAGAAAAAGATTATGAAAATATAAGTGACATAATGCTAAAGAGAAAATCTAGTTCTTAGAAAATTATCTTTCCGATCTCCCTCAGTTAGTGGGTGAAACGGGAATGAATGGTAAAATCTCAAATGAGGATCCCACTTTTACTTGCAATAGGTATGTTTTGTCTGAAACACTTGTGTGTACAAGTGACTGGTACTGTAATGAACCAATATTGTGCAGACGACTTTTGAGCAAAATCAACCTTTGTACGTACACATTGTTCTAAAATTGCATTGTTCGTGGAGTTTGTTTCGTATTTCAGTTGATTCATTTTTGCACAAATCATTGCCTACAATCAAAATGGAAGGTACCATTTAACGAGGAATTTTACCTACTTTTTCCATTACAGACATCTATCTCTTATAAAAACATATTTCAGATAATTTTGTTGTGTACGTATAATTTGCAAAAACTAAGGTTTTCATTTGCAATTTCACCGTTCCTTCCTGTCCCGCTTCACCCACTTACGGAGGACGTTGGAACGATAATTTTCTAGGAATTATATTTTCTCCTTTTCATTATAGCACGTTCACTCTAATCATCCTCTTCTCTATTGCAACATCTTCGAGCCATGGAATGGTAAATACACTGTGTGATTTCCTATACGAGTTTTATTTTGTTCATCCGTTATTATCTTCAACCGTTTTCATATTAACGGTACTGAACGTTTTATCTGATACAGGCAGCATGTCTTGACGGCAATTTGGAAAACAGTGACCCATATGAACAAACTTTTGCCACAACGCTGTTTAGTGTATGTAGATCTATCGAACGAGGTATCACTTGACCCATATTTTTGTTTAAAATTTCTAACTTGGGCCCTTGGCCCCTATGAAAGGCGGCCCTGGGAGGCACCACAACAACATCATTCGATTTGCCCCATGGCATTTCTTATTTAAGTTGTTGTTTGGTTCATTTATGTTTAACCGTTTTCATATTAGTCGTACTGGACGTTTATCTGATACAGGTAACATACCTTGGTAGAAATTTTGAATACGGTGACCGATATGAAAAATCTTTTGCCACATCGCTTTTTAGTTTTTAAAGATCTATCGAACGAGGTGTCACTCGCCCAATGTTTCCATTTCAAATTTTAAAGTTGGGCCCCGACGAAGAGCGGCCCTGGGGAGCACCGCGACATCACCATTCGATTTGCCCCATGGTATTTCCTCTTTGAGTTTTTGTTCAGTTTATTTATGTTCAACCGTTTTTGAGACATTTCCGTGGAAAGATTAAAATGGGCCATCCTATATATATATATATATATATAATGTGTGTGTGTCGAATTAAGAACCCCGGCCTAGAACGGTTTCTGTGGAATGCCTAGGGAAAATTCAACAAACTTGATACACACAGTATGACTTACAATTTGAAAAAAAAAAAAAAAAATGTGAGAGTAAGGCAATCCTAGGATTGGGGAATAGGAAGTGATTACGTCTTTCATTAAATTTAACAACAACCCCTATCCGATTAGGCAACACTTTTTAATTTAAAACAATGTTGGTTGCCTACATGACAAGGGTAACACTTTCATTAACTGCGTATCTACGGAAGGAAGGTGGTTCAAGTGACTAGTCTGCTCCCTAGTTATTTCAGTTACATGTTTGACTAAAATAGTGTGGATCACTTATAAAAACTTATATTCATGTGAATGCTTCATAATAATGATCGATTTTTTACATTTCGTCTCTTACGTTAACACTAATGACGCTAAGAAGAGACCATACAATTTTCATGAACTGCGAAGCACACTAAAATTTGAATTCGTTAGGTTTACGTATAATTATACACAATCACTTGGCAAAGAACAGACTCTTCCCCATCACACTATTTCTCATCCAATAGAGTTGAATTACAGAGCGATGCATCAGGTCTCGGCTATTATGTAAAATCATGAGTACTAGTAATTTTGAGTAGTAATAACGATCAGGGACGTACGCAGGAATTTATTTCGAAGGAATGCAATGCTTTTCGGAGAGTCTAAATTCAATATAAGGAAAAATTATATTAAAAAGTCTAAAATCACCCCTAAAATTACACTAAATTTACAGAAAAGTCGAGATTTCGGGATGGTCCGGACCCTCAAGACCTATCTCCTGCGTACGTTCCCTAGTAAAGATGACGGCGAAATGATATATCTGTTGTTATCTCAGATAGTATTTAATATTATTACGTTTACAAGAATTACAATCTTAAACATTTTTCTATGTATACGACAGACTTTTATTTTCTAATTCTTAACTAGTAATGAATGGAAGAACTAAAATGCAAATAGAAATGTTAATTTTACAAACTTCTAAATTATTATGTTTTATATTCTTACGAATAAGTACCAGTATACGTGAACACCATATGAAGGAGCTTGATTTGTATAGAGTGATATTTTCTCAATTAACAGGAACTGCAGTAGATCTCCACCAGTTTCTCGCTCCCTCTTAATTGTTTTTGCTTTAATAGATCAATATTGAAACTGAAAGTAGTGATACATTTCTGTCACTTGTGGTCTCAGTAGGGAGTTAAAGATCGGAATGAAATGTATTCTTGGGGCACTTAATCGATTACAGAAAAATAACTTGTGCCACATATTATCCTTTTTCTCTGCAGCGCTCAACTTTAAAATCAGAAAATGTTGATTTTTTTTTCTATTTAGGAAGGACCTTTCATATCCAGTTCCTCAATCTACCCAGTTCCTAACTTCTAATTCTCTATACCCTGGCCAAAGTTGATGATAATCCACGAATTAGTTCCTGAGATCTTTTCTTGTCCGCCGGACCGATATACATATATATTTAAGTGTATACCTTTCGGGTTCTCGTCTAGAGATGCAAATTACATTATGTAGCAACGTCGCAGATAAAGAATCTCAGAGAGATCTACCAATCCATCAAATAGCTACATTGATTCTTTCCATATGACAGTTAAAGTCGATAGATGTTGACACTAGCATCACCTATTTGCGTAACAATTGATGTAACTGCTTGATGGATTCGTAGAGCAACGCTAATGGTTTCAAGTTAATCTGCAACGTTGCCACATAGTGAAAATTTGATTCCCCATAGCAACTGAAGGAGACCCCGGAGGGCATACCATCATATAATATTTTCGCTTTATTTTGGCCTGTAGAATAGTGCCCTGTGGTCCGTGGGAGCCATTTTTAGAACACCCGATATATATATATATATATATATATATATATATATATATATATATATATATATATATATATATATATATTGCCCGGGACAAGAATAAACGACCAAAAACGCCATTAGTTTTAATGGCATTTGTGGTCGTTTATTCTTGTCCCGCACTTTATATATATATATATATATATATATATATATATATATATATATATATATATATATATATAAAACCAAACTCTTTGAAATCTATTTTTGTGATTTCTAATATTCTGTTCTGAAATCGAGTAATTATGACTATTAAATTAAGTCAACTTTCACACTATCGTTCAAGTGGAAGTAAAATATCTCTTTACGTGCGTTATGTGCGTTTTGTATGTGGTATAAAGTATTCAAAATATGATCATTATATATTGTCATGAACTTTCATGAATCTAGAAAAACTTACTTATGCTGACCAGTTTCACTAATCAAACATGGACCTATTCAAACTAGAGATGCAAAAAAGCCGGCTTTTTTGAATCGATGGTTTCTTTTTACATAAAACGCCGGCTTTTTTGGGAAAAAACGAGAATTTTGGAAATTTTGGCTTTTTTCATTTTCATGATTTTTCTATCTAAATAGCTTTCTTATAGTATATTCTATAGTTAGATAAGAATTCCATGACCTAAATGCCATGTTTCGCTCTGAAATTCACCATCAAGATGGATGGAGCACATGTTTTACGAATTAAAGCTAACATGAAGAATGTAGTATTTGAGGGCAATTTTAGAGGCTATTTAATTTTATTTTAACTTTTGAGTTATCGACATTTTTTTCTTCTCTAGATCATTTTAGTTTGTCATCCGTGTTTCATTTCTAAGAGCTTAGTACTCTAGCTTCTAGCGCAAAAGTTAAACTTACGTTTTTCTATATATCCGTAGAAGCGTACGTTTTTCAATATATCCGTCAAACCGTACTTCCACATTTCTGTTATACTGTAGCTGTGCAACGATTTAGCAATAATTTTCCGGATACAACCTTGAATACCAATTTATACAAATAATCAGTAGCGGATTTAGAAACGTACTTTGGGGTGGGTTTCTCTGATTGTTTCGTTTTCTAAAATGTCCTAATTTTATTTGGGAGGAGCTTGAAGTTTATGAGTACAGGCATAACTAATACTGTATTTCGTTTCGTTTATATATTTAGAGATAATCTTCCGGATACAACCTTGAAGATAATTTTATTCTGAGAATCAGTGGCGGATTTAGAAAAGTATTTTGGGAGGGTTTTTTTCTTACTAATATTTAGTTTTTCTAAACATTCGTAATTTTTATTTGACGGGAGCTTAAAGTTTATGAGTAAAGGCATAACTAATAGATATCGTTTGTTTTAGACATTCCGTTATTTTGGAGAACAGGCTTCAGTCCGAAAGACCGCTCCCCCCCCCTAACCCTCGCAAAACCGTCACTACTGGTAATAATAACGATTTAGAAACAATAAGAAAGGAAGTCGGCCAACTCACAGTACACGCAGAATTTCTACTTCACAGATGAAGAAAAGCTTTGTCAGAATGGTTGAATGCTGGGTTGAATCCCGGACTTCCCGATAGAAGCGCAAAAGCTCCACTTACTCATGTTTGTTGTGCAGTTGTATTTATCTTAACTTAAATATATTCCGTAGTCCTTCTTTTTTTTTTGGTGGTGGTGGGGTGGGGAGAGTTCCGTAATGATATGAAGGGTGTGAGCCAAGAACATGGTAACCAACAAATTTTCAATTGCTGAGTTATGCAGCACCAGATAGACAGCAACGCATACCGCTTCGTTTAATCCTTCATGTATAATCTTATGTGAAAAATCAGCTTTCCGACTTTCAAAATGGATTGTGCAGCAGAAAATCTTTCTTAAAATAATAAAATTGTGGGTTACCATGTTCTTGCCTCACACCCTTCATATGTTGAATCTCTCTTGTTAAAAATTCAGAAAACTTGAGGACTGAGTAAACTGTGATGGTGATTATATAAAACTATAGAATTTCAAGAATATACAAAACCAAAAGCTCTAGATGTGCAGCTTTTAAGTGTACCATATAAATCTAAGTACGTATTTCTCTTATGTTTTATTTTAATTTTATTTTGCTCCAAAAAGAGGGTATGGAATATTTTGAAGTAAAAATACTACATAGAATTTTGCTAGTTATTTGTGTATTTTTAAAAAGAAGTATTTACTTTTAAGGTTGGCTGGTTTACACCAGCTGTTTTTTTTTTCTTTTTTAAAAAAATAAACAACTGGTTTAAACAAAAAAAAATAAAAAGAATGAAAAATGCGAATCGTGTGAGCTTCATGGTGACGTTTCCACACATCAAACCATCTGCATTAGTTTTTTTTCGTGTTCATCTTTTAATCAAGGTGTCTCATGTTAAATTCTCGGTCGAACAACAAATCTTCTTTCATGCGTAAACAAAGTAGCGGTTCGGATGTAACTTTAAGCGAAAGTCTTCTCTTTGATAACCTAGGTATTAGGTAAGGACGTTAAGCCTGAACATACGAAATGTATATTGTATATTTATGCATGCCTGAATGCCTGTTGTTTTATAAAGAAGCCAAAGTTGCTTAAATATATTGATAGAAATTGACAAAATTTATCGATTACCTACGTGCTTCCAACATTAGCTTGGATTGGACTTTCAATGATACGTACGTACTAAATTTGTAATTTAATACCTCAGTTTTAGCGTACTGATTATGATACGTTGACCTTTAAATTTTACATGCAAAACAATAACAGGATTTTTCCGTTATTATTTTACATTTAGAGTAATGACGGAATTTTCCCGATGGCTAGGGCGGGAGTTTCTCAATTTAAGAAATTTACTAACCGGACTTCTTTAAGCTTATGTGACCTCTTCCAGCATAACCCCGTTGTTTCATAATAACACCAAGGCGAAACAAACTTATTTCTGTCAATATGTAATATAAATACATAAAGCAAAATATATCTAAACCCAAAAAACCTGGTTTAAACCCCCCCAAAAAAAAACTAGTTTAAACTTCACCCAAAAAACGCGTTTTTGGCATCGTCAAAAACAACCATGGTTCTTGCCAACCCTGCTTACTTTTGTATATAGTAGGTTAAAACAATCTTATTATATACATTGGTTAATCCTTTGGAATTCATAATGTAAATATGTTGAGAAGTAAAATTGTTTGAAATATCTTTTCAAAGTTCATGGCTTATTTTCTAGGTTTTATATTATTATCGGCATCAATCACTAATTAAGTGACTTTTTGTGTTATAGAGAAGCGAAACAAAATCTGCTCTATCAATTTAAAGCACAATTTTGAAAAGAGACCAAAATTTCCCCAGAAAAAAAGCGAAGCAGAAAAAACCGAGTTTTTTTTTTTCAAAAAAGCCGCTTTTTTCGAGCCCTTGCATTTCTAATTCAAACTAATGAAATACGATGAAATTTTCATTATAACGTCGTATAGTTGTGTCTTGTAAGTTAAAGGTGAAAAATGAGGGTTGCAAATGAGTTATTATGAAAGAATTGGTGGAATGAAAATGTGGGAGGTAAAGAGGAGTAGTAATAAAGAGAGGAACCTCGAGAAAACTCACGGACATAATGTTGTTCTCCATAAAGTCACACAAAATCGAAGCAGGATCCACTCGATAGAGAGGTGAACACTCAATTACTGAGCCACCTTTCCTCCCTTAGATCTCTTATCTAAGCAATAGTGTGTGTGTGTATTAACCCCATTTGTGTCTGAAAACTATGCTGGAAAAAAATCAAAATGAAAATAAAATTATCGTTCCACGATTTTGCCGTTTGAGGGTAAAGAGGACGGAAAACTAATAAAAGAGATTGTGAAATAGTTGCTGGAAGAAACATAAGAAAGAGAACCTCAAGAAAACGCACGAATACGATGCTGTTCACCACAAACTTTCATGGTCTGCAATCGAACCAGGGACCCTTCGTACCAGAGATGAGCGCAGCTACTGAGCCACCGTGCCCCCACGTGAAACCGTAGTTATCGAGGTAGAAAGCGCGTATCTTTCTTTAGGATTTCTACAAAACACCCATTAGTTGCTCCTTTTTATTCTTGCGCATTTCTCGTCGTAGGGAGAGGATAACTGTAGTAAATTCCTTCACTTTCATCTTGCCTTGAACAATGATAGAACGATCTGAAGGACTTGCTTCAGGAGATGGAGTCTACCTGAAACCTGAACGTCTTAGCTGTAGGCTCTTACATTTAGCTGATGACAAGTGATTGAATTATAGCCGTAGGTGCTTCATAATTAAATACTTTTTGGGGACGAAAGCTTCCTTGTGCACTCTACACAAAGAGGATTCTGGAGATCTGTCAGCGGTTAGCACCAAACAGAAGAGAATGATACGAGAGATGACCCTAACACACTTCTCCCAAATCCGATTAGATCTTTCTCAGGAAGAAACACAATTCGGATAATTCCTCAGATAAAAAACAATCTTCCCTTGCAGGGTGGTTGTTGGTATGTCATTCCTCAGGTTTCCATGGCAGAGGACTGCACATTCCATTTCCCAGAGCGATTTCTATTTGGTTTGTCGTGTTCCCCCATACTCTTTTAATCCCCTTTTGATCTCCCCATTTTTTCGTCCTTCAATTCGCAGGGAGCAAAATAAAAAGAGCTGCCTACTCATTCAATTCCTTCTTAACTCTTCATTGAATTTCACTCTCTCTTTTCCATTTTTTGAAAACTGAACACCGAATGATGTAGGGTCTCAAAGATCAATCTTAAAGATTTGAATGTCCGCAAGTCACTTTTACGCATCAACTCAAAGTGAATCGTAGTAGAATGGATATTAATCTTATCAAAGGATTTAAGGATACGTAGGGGTACATCTTACCCCTATCATAGTTATTTTTCTATGCATCATTAAGAGTATGTATCCTATGTGTGACACAATTAGAAATAAGTGTGTCATTATTAAGAGTTCATGTGTCACTGTTAGCACCATATCGTTAGGAGACGACAAGTAGTGCAAGCAATCCCGGGTTCGATTCTCGATAGGGACACTCCATTGAAAAAGTGTAAAACTTTTTCAAGTCAGCTATTCTGAGTGAGAATCTCTTTGGTTTCCTCACATCAGGCAAATGTCGGGATGGTACCTAGCATACAGGTCCAAGACCGATTCCTTCCTCCCCCAATCCTTTCTTCCTTCATTTCCTCGGATACTATAATCGCCGAGTGACGTAATCTCTCATACGTAACGGGCTAACATGGCCATAGATACCCAAAGCCCAGAAATCTAAAAAAAAAGATTTTTTTTAGTTTTACGTCCCACGGTTATGCCGGTTAGGCTAAAGGAGACGATGATGATGAGAGATGAATGAAAATCATGGAATGAAGAAAGTGGGAGGAAACGGGAGAACCCCGAGAAAACCCACGCACACGGTGTTTGTCCACCACAAAGTTCACTTGGCGGGAGCAGGGTTTGAACCCGGGACCCCAAGCACAAGAGGTGAACGCTCTACCACTGAGCCACCGCGGCCCCACCCAGAAATCTAATTCCTAATTTTAATCCTAGGATACATATTTTATTTTACAATACAATACATAAAGAAGTAAACAATCAGTTCTAATGTAATAAGAAAAAGATAACTTGTTATAGACAAGAACAACATATGTTTTACCGCAATAAAAATTTGTTTTTCTCTATTATTTCGAAAATTGCACATAAGAATCTACCTTCAAGAATCTCATTTCGTTCAGTTTGATACAATCCATCGATTGATTAATGTGATAGATAAACCAAAATTGAAGTTTAAGAAGTTAATCATAAATTTAACTTCATCATATTATAAAATAATATTATAAGTTTGGGCTATATCACATTTATACCATATTGTGTATTATCGTTTTGCTAGTACTCTAATGAAAAACTTAATGAAGGCATAATTCAGGATCAGTTTCATGTTAATACGTGATGTGGTTATTGTAGAACAATTCTTAGGAGTAGAAAAAAATGTACGAAGAAATGCATGAGTATACTCACAAATATAATTTTGTTCAGATCTATCGATTCGTATATGTCATCTTTGCACATTTTTTGTTGTTATTACAGAATTAATATGTCAACGGCATGCTAATGCCTTCGTTCAAACGTGAAAGTTATTATCTTTTAATATCATCCATCAAGCAGTACTCCTCCACTCATTAATACTATAATTATTATTTTTAAGTATTCTGCCTTTTAGTAGGCCCTGGGACTAATGAGGTTTTCCCCCCTCTTTTTTAGGTTTGAGTGTGAAAAAATTTCTTCCACGATTCTCGATCTTGAGCTCCTCTTTTAATTCCCAATATTTTCTTCTATTCTTCAAATCATAGACCATTTGTGTTCTTCTTCCTATTCCTCGCTTACCTTCCATCTTTCCTTCTATGGTGATATGAAGAACACAATTTCTTCGCAAGAAATGTCCAATCCAAATTGGCCTTCCTACGAAAGGTGTCGGCTAAAAGTGTCCTCTTCTTTCATAATCGTTTTAAAACGTCTTCGTTTGTTATCTTTTCGTCCATTTTATCTTCCTCCAACACCACATTTCAAAGCTCCAAGACCGTACCTGCTATCCAAGTCTATATTTTACAATTTCCTTACAAACACTATCGTAACTAATCTTTCTTCTCTTGTAATTACCTCTGATATTACCCTTTTCCTCCACACACACACACACACACAAACACATATATATAAGGTGTTTCACTCGTTTACGGGCCTTGATTTTTGAGTAGGAAAATCGAATTATTCGCCATGATGTAATGAAAGTTGCTACCAAAATACCTAATAGGTACCTTAGTGTTTGAAGACAACCTTTTAGCGTCACAGTAATTGTTAGAAGTGGTTCCTATTAGCATCAATACATACTTGCATACCTATGTTTCTGTTGCATAATTTCCTGCCGAATATAGTCTTGCAGTTTCCTAATAGACTAGTGTTTGTTTTGATATACTTTTCCTTTCAGCATGCTTTATGAAGTCAGATGCTCTGGACGGTTAAAGTCCTTTGGAAGTTATACAATCTAAAATAAATACGATTTCTTACATGCTGGCGTTAGAAGTGTTGCAAGTGATACCATCCTGCTGAAACTAGCCATTACGAAATTTCTCATCATTCAACTGATTTACAAACTCGGGGACAATTCCATGTATATTTTTGTACCACTGTTGTATCCAAAAAAATGGATCTAATAATATGATGTCTTGCAAAGCTCACTAAGCTCCAATTTTTTCACCATATAGCTGAGTTTCGTGCACAGCGTGAGGATTTTTAGTAATTTAAAGCTAGAGAATCACGTTTCAGATACTCCCTGACAAACTGCTAGAACCAATGATATTTCACGTATCGAGGAAAGACAATGGTGTCATTTGCTACGAAACTGAGTTATTAGGTGCAGTGGGTTGGGATTGGAGTACAGAATAGTATGTAAGTAGGTTAATTTCGAAAATGTACCTGCGGCAGGGAACTTTGTTTGATATGTTTTATTGCATTGTATTGCATGGAAATGTTGAACAATCTTTTCCAGAAAGTTAGAAAATGTTACTTACTACTGTCTTTTCCGAGCCGCTCAATTATTAACCCGTTTTACTTTTTCCAAATGATGCAAATGGTGCACAACAATAACATTATATGTTATACATATCTACTAACACCTTGCTTCTCATGCACCAAGGTATGCGCGTAACATATTTCTATGCACTATGACCAATAATTTCGTTTTAAATAAACGACAAATCTGATATCCAGATCGAGTGAAACACCCTGTACTGTCTTGTTACCTTATCTACATGATAATGTGCTTAAAATGAGGAGAAATGCCCTATAAGGTCCAGTTCAGAGTGTACATTACCATGTTCTAACTAGATACAGCTAAATTTTTCAGTAGCAGTAAAAAATTATAAATTAAATTTTTTATTACGCATTTATTTGTTTCACCTTGACACATTTTAAACGTTGCCATTACCATGACACGAAATGAAAACTTCGTGGCAAATCATCTCTATTTTACTCAAGCAAGTACATTACAAACTCAGATATAAAGTAGTGGTGAAAACCAGTGATTCTACCAGCTTTCATTCCAGCAGTAATGCGGCAAAAATGACGAGATCTAGAATAGGGGTGGGTAACGTGTCACCTTCAGAGTCATAAAGTGCGACTTTCTTGGCCTGTTGTGGAAAATACTCAATTTCACAAAAACACAAAAACAGTCTCTGATTTGAAAAGAGTGTAAGTTTAATACCAAAAATACTATTTTGCTCAAACGTTCGCAGTACTTAAATAATGCGTTCCTATAAGTCATTCAGGGTTCGGCGTAGTGTAGATACATATACCAGGTCTACCAAATCTCTAGAAACGCATTAGTACAGCTATAAACTCCATTATATCGGTTACACTTCACAAGATTTGACTGGAGCCAGATTATTGTGTCGATGGTTCCTGTGTAAGAGATGGCACGCACAACCCGTGTTCGTAATTCCAATTAACATCACCCATTTTTTTTTTTTGAATTTATATAGCTACTGCGAACGTTTGAGCACAATAGAGCTCTTGGTGTGAAACTTATACCGTTTCAAAACAGGGACTGTTTTTGTGCTCACCCTGTATAAGAAATATGAAACATACGAGAAACATAATTCTGAAGTTACATATCAAGAAATATAGTGTTGTAAAATGCAGTTTTATATTTTTTCATGTATATTGTTAATGGGGCTATAAGTGTAAAATAAATACAAATTAGATCTATTCAAAACTATCATTTGCGGTCTTGTTAGGAAATGGACATAGTTCCTTTAGTCCATTTCTTTTTGTTTTGAAAGCCTTTAAAACAAAAATGGTTCCCCACCCATGGTCTACAATATCAGTATGTATGATATATTACGAGCGTGTTAGCGTGTTTTAATATGTCGGAGCAGTCTCTTCTGAGTTTACCATTATTATCAATTTCCACTTGGCACCGGGAGCGAGTCTTGGTGAGGGTAGAGTTTACGGCGTTGACCCAGAACCGTTACGCAGGCTATCTGAATTCACAAATATCACAAATATCAATATAAGTTTCAAAAGCCGAAATTCAGTTTTCAACGAAAGACACCGTGCTGGCCACTCACCACTAACTAAAGAAAGTCACCTTACCAATAATGCACTTTTCATATATTTTAACGCCTAGAATTTAGTTTCGATACATTGAAAGAATTATGTATTTTCCAGTGTAGCGCAGAGAATGTCAAATAAAGCGTTCACTTGTTTTAATTTTATTAATGCATAATCCACTGTTTCGAAACACATTTTCCCACATATGTCTGTGATCATAGAATGATAGCTTCTGGCTTTTTCTGGAATAATACAAATTAATCCGATTTTATGATAAACTGTTTGAACTTGCGAGCATTTGTTTACTTTTAGCGTCACGTTCATGACAAAACATCTAGAATAATTCTATGCAGCTAGGGAAAAGCTAGCTTTGTATCTCATTAGAACATAAAGGATGTACATGAAAATAAACTGACTTTTCTCTTATTAGGACTTACAATCGACCTAAAAGGAAGAGATCAATTGCATAGTGTGCGAAATGAAGCAGAAGACTTAACAATAGCAATATCACAGGTACACCACGTGAAGAAGTTTGGTTTGTATGGCGTGGTATTTTCTCAGTTAAGATTGAAACCAAAAGTGGTAGTAGATTGAGTAGAGAGATTATAGAGTGGAGATTGAACATATTCTTAGGATGCGTAATTGATCGCAGGAAACCGTTTATCGCTCTCTATTACCGCTTTTGCTCTATATAGATCAATATTAAAACCGGAAGTTGTAGTGTATTTTTATCTCGTCTAGTTTTAGTAGAGAGTTAAGGATGGAAATAAAACGTATTCTTGGGACGTTTAATCTATTATAGGAAATCACTGTCTGTTATCTATTACCACTCTACAGAGCGATCCCAAAGTACCGTTATCCTCTATCGCGTCTCTACATATTCATAAATGATCACATTGTATTAACGTACGATCATGGCAAAAGACAACTTTGAGGCAGTGTGGTCATTTATTTCTGACACAATCGTTATCATAATAGATTCTCCTCCATGTACGATGTGAAATTCTCCTCAACATTGCCGGCGTGATTACAGTAAATACACTTCGAATAGCAATCTTAAGTTCGTCAACTGTCTCGTTAGGTGTGGCAGCAACTTTTTGATTTATGAACCCCATAGTGCAAGTGGAGGATCTAGCTCAGGGCTGGGGGGACCTAGCACCACAGTTTTCTGAGTGACAAAATTATTTTAAGCTATTACTTACATTTTTTTAAAAGTTTATAGTAAACTCATGATATATCTATCATAGTCTGGGTTATGGCTGCCCCCCCTACAGATTGTATCTTCTAGATCCGCCTCTGCATAGTGCATTATCGCAAGATGACAGATCAAGACTTCGGGGTCCAAAGGTGCAGGCAAATGGATAGAACCACGTCCAATCCATTTATCAGGAAATACATCATTGAGATATTCTCTAACGGCTATAGCATAATTGTCTGGTGTTCCATCCTGCTGGAAATATACACGACCGAGCAGTCTCCGTCACGACATATATGTAGTTCCAACTTAGGTTACAAATAATTCAAAACCACTACACTGCAACATACCCTCCCTACTTTTTAATTATCATGTCTGGCAACACTGTCGGAGACTGTAAACTAGATGTTTATTCCCTTACAGATGGCAACTGATATTCGCCGCCGATCTAACGTTTCTTGGCAATGTTGCTGTACCGATCTTGGTTCATGTGATTCGATGCCCATGAAGGAGGAGGTCATACAACACGTTTCTGAGAAAACTTTCCGAAAGAAAGAAAAAAACTCACTGCAGGAGTAAACTCGCGTGCGGACTTTTGGAGGAGAATGGCTAATGGCATAATGTATGGTTGCTAAAGAAATATTTATTTATGAAATACGAACAAAATTTCCGCTGAGCCGTTTTTGAGAATTATCCCGAAAGAACTTACCTCCAGAAGTAAATTACCACTTTTGGGCTTTATCCAGTGAAATTGCTTATGCCATATTAAAGAGTCAGTAATGAAATACGGATTTTTGAAGCACAAACAGGATAGTTAAAGCTGCTTTAGAGAAATTCTTATTTTCACCCTCTAGTATATTCAAATTATTTATGGGAAGTAGGAAGAAAATTTAAAAAAAAAAAAAAACCCTGGAGACTTATATAAATACCTTAAGTTTAAATTTGATTCGAATGTATCAAAATGTATGCCCTGTAGGCGAGTGTGATACATCGGAACGAACAGGCGGACAGACTTATAAAATATAATGTGTAGTACTCCTTGAAATCTCGAATTGGACTTTTTTTTCCACGATCGTAACGTTTTCTTCTTTCCTACTGTCGAGTGAAATTAGAAAAAGTAAAAGTGATTGCAACATCATTGCGCTTATTAAATTGCAACTCGATTAAAGAAATTACGAACAACAATAGGTATAATTAAAATATGCATTTTGATAACTTTCTTCAAAAGCCCTTTGAAGAAGGAAAGATCGCACATAAGAATTTAGTTTAATGCTGTTGCTCTAAGTAAGACTGAGCATTTTTCAGTTTATTCTGTCTCTTTCTTTTTATTCATTTCTCTCACTCTCAAAAGAGTAAGAGCTTGGCAAGTACGTCCATTAACATCCTTACGAGACACGTTTTTGTCGTGAAGTAGCTCTCGACAGTACTTTGCCATAAGGAGGTCAGTGAGTGGAATATGGTAGAGGAATAAGAAATCTTCAGAAAAATTATTAAAAACAAAATTAAAACAATGAAGAAAAAAGAAAAGGCAGGAAGTAAGGAATTTGTAAAAAAAAATAGAAGTTCGAACTAGATTCGGGATCGGATTTAAATTAAGCACTTCTAGAGCGATTAGCCTCTAATCTCAAATGCGAGTGTAAACATTACGTACTCCCATCCCATGCAACCAACTGACTATTATGTATATCATTGATGTATATGGTTCCCTTTGCTTGAATCATTAAGCATTTCTAGGATGATTAGTATCTCAATACAAGTACTAGTATACGCATTACGTACTGCTGTGCAACCAAAAGACCTTACGTGTATCATTGATGTGCATGGTTCCGCTTGGTTGATTTAAATTATTAAACACTTCTAGGGTGAATTATTCCACATCCCAATTGCAATATATCCGCCATGTAGTGCAACCACCAGACTATTACCTGTATGATTGGTGCAGATGGTTGTGCTTGGTTGGTTAGTTTGGAGTTTAAGACTGTTTACTGAGCTTAGCCCACTTTTCTGAATTATTGTGAGAACAAAGATGAATACACACAAAAAGTAGAAAGTGAGCCAAGTAGTGTTTACTAAATGCTATTAAATAAATTAATAAATGTTTTCAAATTTTCCACCCTAATAGAGGTAGGTTATGCACAAACCGTCTCGAAATTGTGTCGTGAGAATGATATTTCGTCCCGAAAATTGTTTTATCTCGTCTCGTGCGCAACCGTATTTATAGACTACAAATGTGAATGCGCAGTTTATGTTTCATAATTGTTGGACTACCAAATTTATACACTGTACGAAATATCTTGAATACAATTATTACATCATGTAACTGCATTTTACAGAAACTTTCTGGTACATTTTCCGATTTGTTAATACTCTTCATTGTTTTTAAGTTATCACTAAAATTCAAAACAGTAGAGGGAACTAGAGAAGAGCCTCAATGTTACTTCTCAGCACCAAGCTTCTATGAGACTTGCATCTACAATGTTGCATGAGATTTGAGTCATATTAGCTTCTTTCCGGGAATCCAACCCAAACCTTCTACACCGAAGGAGTGTACACTAATTATACAAATACAGACAATACCAAGGTTATCATATAAACGTAGCTCCTATGCCCTATTGAGTACTGTGTAGCATGGCATGGTATTTGCTTGCCCGATACCTATTCCCTACTTACAATATAGCAAAATCTGCAACCAGTAGTTGCTCATGTATCCAGTCGAAGAGTTACACGTAAGTGGATGCTGTATAGTTTCGAATATCCTATGTGGCGCGTTGGGATATTCCATCAGCGCTGTGTACAAATCTCCACAATTTTTCATAATCTTGTTCTTCTGTGGCCAAAACCTTAAATTCCTAATATGTATTCTAAAGTGCTTT
This sequence comes from Thermobia domestica, assembly GCF_964235325.1. NCBI lineage: Eukaryota > Metazoa > Arthropoda > Insecta > Zygentoma > Lepismatidae > Thermobia > Thermobia domestica. The sequence continues at coordinate 90,332,910 of NC_137469.1, forward strand.
ACCACCAATGTGTGTACTAAATTAAAGAGATCGAAATGCATATTAATTTAATGGAAATGCCTAAAAACAGTGTAATTTACCACAGTAATATGATGTTAGCCTTCATAATAGCTCTGAGTGATCTGAAATGGAGTCAGAGAGGTCATAAATATTGCAACATTGAACGTGAGAACGTCACTCGGTTCTGTGAGACGGGATAGAGGCAATGATTTATCCTAGATTCTTTAAATGATGTACAGGTCCGTGGATTGAGCTGGCAAAGAGAGAAGTTCAACTTTATTCCAATGTTCCTCAAACCACACTGTAATACCTGTGTAAATGGGTGCATTATTATCCTGAGATATAGTGCCATTGTCTGGAAAGAACATATGGACCATAGGGTGTACGTGTTCCCCTAAAAATGACAGGGACCGTAAGCACCAATACATGATTCACTGATAGCAGAATATTGCTGTCCAACCATTATAGAGCCGCCGCCACGTTCCACAGTTGGACTGAGATTCTTCAAACTATACATTTGTTTGCTCGTGTACCACAGTAAACACGGACCATGATTTGAAATAAGGTAAAGGATGGCCCATCTGATCATATCACACTTTTCAGTTATCAGCTGTCCATGTTGCATATTTACAGAACCATTGGGGTCATCCTAAAGCGTTATCAACTGTTTTGCCCGTACAACCTAATCTCTTATGTCTGTGTCATGTAACTCTCGGCGAACTGGGATTGTCAACACCAGCTAGGGAAATGCTGCTTTAGTCCGTAATTTGCATAGCAGTTTCATGACTATTCTGATTTGAGTTACGCTTTAATGCTCGGTGGGACCTGCCGTTTAGGAGTTGCTTCCGATCATTGTTCCTATTCCCCGATATGGTTTTGCTGTGAGTTTTAAAGGCCGTTATCGTCTTAGAGACACCCAACACACTTGCCACTTTCATCACGTTTGCACCAAATAACTGGTCGCCAACAATATATCTCCTTTAGAAATCAGACAAGTTGCCTATTTTACGCTATCATCTTTTATTCATTTCACCTGATACTGCCTTTCTAGTCCTCCTCAAGTAGTAGAGTTCGCTCTAATTTACGATCACAAACACCTCGGCAGTGCTGTCGCCGCTTGATCATTGACAACTAAGATGTCTGACATGTTTCAAACTTCAACTGTTTCCATTAAATAGATAATGATTTATATTAGTATTTATGAGGTATTACTAAGAATATGAAATAGAGAGTGACAAAAAAGGAACGCTTGAAAAGAGTACCTGTGGCAATTCTGCGGTAGTTATCAGCACTGCATGTATATAGAGTAAGAGACAACCTTGCCATTTGGTAATTATAGATCAGTGGAATGGTCAATATAGTGCTTTAGCTATGAAAATATGTTATAAAAGCAATAATAGTTTGCAAATTGCCCAGAGGGAATTCAGATGTTTTTCAGTGTAGGAGTCTGTATGTGATTTCTTCTTATGAGACTACCTTAAAGGTTGAGTAGTGAAACTCTCTTAAAAGTCGACTGTACACAACTTGGCCAAAGACAAGAGATGAAGTGAAGCAAAGAACTCAAAACAGACATTCCACGTGAGATTTTGCAGCGACCAATGTGGGGCCTCAATGGCAGATTACAATCATACAAAGCAAGGAAAAGACACCACGTATTATAAAAGACATAATTTTCAAAAATTTACATTGTGAATTACTGTATCTAAAATAGCAAGGTATAATGATTTAATTTTTGTCAATATATGCTTTCTATCCGGCTTCTCATATGTTTTTAGTGGGAGGGATGGATTCAAAAGTTCCAGTTTTTCTGTGTCACCCTGTATATATATATATATATATATATATATATATATATATATATATATATATTATACATTTACTGTATTTTTATCATAATTTTATCTTATCTTTGCAGGTAAGTGAGGTTAAAAATTGACTTCACTAAGAAAAAGAAAGTTACTTCACACAATTGGCCAGGTAAGTGAAATATTTATATTTAAAGAGACATGACTTTTAAAGAAAGATTATTTTAATACATACACAAATATCATTACTCATGAAAGTGGTAAAATACTGCAAACATAGCGCCACTTGTATAAGATGATGAAACGTGGCAACAATGTTTTAGTAAGCTCACTTAAGAACACATTATCAAAATTTAAAAGCTAATTATAAACATATATCAAATTTTCGCCAGTGAGAAGGACACTATCTATCTAGCTAGCTATCTATACATACATACATGCATATATATATATATATATATATATATATATATATATATATATATATATATATATAAGGGTGTTAGTGAACTATACCGACAAACTGTAAGAGGTGATTCTTCACATCAAAATAAGAGGAAAAGTTCATATGGACCTATGGCGAAAAGTGCATAGTTTCAGAGCTAGGGCTATCCAAAATCGCGAAAAAGCCAAATTTCAGGAGGCCCTATTTCAAATTCGAAAGATTTTCGATGGTGGTTCTTATCAGCGTAAAGGAAGTCACGCATACGCAATCCAAAAATGCATATTTCATTAGTGTTGAATGGGTGTACAGATTATTCTCTTCAGGGTGAAATTCCCAGACATCCCATCAACCGTATTTTGAGATATGCTCTGCCTTTATGATTGATCCAAAGAAGGCAAACGATAAGCCTTGATAGCAATGAACACGAAATCTTTTGGCGAGATGTTGGAAGTGTTAAGGATCGTCAGCAGCACGGTCTCTCGTACTCGGAAAAACACATGCTGCAGTTTTCTTTCACGCTTATAAGTGAAGAAGACGTGAAATATACTGTGAGGAAATACATATCATCACACGTTATTTCGAACACAAGAAAACATGGAGCTGCCGGTTCCTAACATTTCCGCCTTCCCTCCGAAGCATTGAATGTCTATTATTGCCCACGCTTACCTCCTGCCTACTTTGGACCCTTCTTGAAATCAGGGTATATCGGAAAACTCTATTGAGAGCATATCTGAGAATTATACCCTGTAGGGAATACCCTCTGCACCTATTGACAGTTAATTAAATATGTAATTTTGGATTGTATATGAGTGGCTTCCTTCACGCAGATAAGAATCACCATCCACAATCTCTAGAATTCGAAATAGTGCCTATTGAAATTTAGCGTTTTCGCAATTTTGGACAACCCTAGCTCTGAAACTATGCACTTTCTGCCATAGGTCCACATGAACTTTTTGTCTTCTTTTGATGTGGAGAATCACTTCTTACAGTTTGTCGGTATAGTTCATTAACACCCTATATATATTCCAAGTGCTTATTCAACTGTAGTAATCGCTTTCATTAAAATGACAATAGTTGGCAACTTCACCTTTCAGTGGCGGCTCTTGAGGCAAGAGATATCGGTAAAAGTTAAAATTTTATTACTACAAAGTAAAGTTTCTTCCCTTAGCCTGTACAAATAACATTTTAATTTTTGGCGAGGTGACATTCCTTAGTAGCCATCAGTGATTTAATTTGCTGCACGTAACTTTCGTTTTACAAAAGAAATCTACAATTTAATTAAATTCGTTAACATAGAGGTTTAAAATGCGTGTATCGTTCATACTGGTTTGAAAATAAGCTTATTTAACTTGAATGGGAATTAAACTCTTATTAAAGGAGAAACCGCATAGTAGTGACAGGAAACAGTGGCTTATTCATGCCTACTCATCCATGTGTTTTGGATTGTTACAAAATATGCACTCTCACGATATTCCTTATGTGATAAAGGATAAGCAATGCCTGCTTGTCCTTTTAGGAATTCAAGAAAGTCCATTAGATAGTATATTGTAAAGATTTTTAACGCTCAATCATTAAAATATTCAGTTTGCATTCTTCTTTCGCGCAAACATTTTTTATGCTCTCTTCTTTAAAAGATATTTTCTAAGCTCAGATTACCTTATTCTGCCTTGTTTCCAAGCTTTTCTACTACTTTGCCTTCCCATCACCCAGCGATATCTTTGATATCGGTCATTTTCGATCATTTTTTTTATATACCTTCCCGCTCCTTCTGACCCCAAATTGCGGAGTTGAATTTGGATTTAAACGCCATCGGAAGTTTCACTGTTCATCTCAGCGACCCCGAAAACTATGAATTCGGCACAATTATCTGTCATTTTCGATCATTTTCTATATCTCTACCTCTCCCTTCGTAAGTTGCAGAGCTGAATTTGGATTTAAACGGCATCGGAAGTGTCACTGTTTATCTCAGCGACCCCGAAAAGTATGAATTCGGCACTAATATCGGTCATTTTTAATCGTTTTTATATATCTCCCCTCCCCCTCTCCCAAGTTGCAGGGCTGAATTTGGATTTAAACAGCATCGGAAGCGTCATTCTTTATCTCAGCGACTTCGAAAACTAAAGATTTGGCACTAATATCAATCAGTCTCGATCATTTTTAAATATATATCTCTCCTCCCCTTCCCTGAATTGTACTGCCAAAGTGAAATGATAAGAAGCATCCCAGTGAACCTCATCTATGTTGAGAATTTGATCGAGATGGGTCGGGTGGTTCAAGAGTTACTAAGTCATGTAGTTACTTCAATTTTTATTTATATGGAAGGTTGTTAAAGCTTTATAATTCGTTGTCTAGCGGACTTACAGTACTTCATTCCCGTTAGTTGGAACTCGTGCCAAAATTTCCGGTTAAAGAGTATAGGAAGAGGAATCCTTCATCATGAATAAATTGAATTGGATATGCATACTCTTTGAATTGAAATATATCTGTTACAAAAATAGCAACAAAACGATAAAAAAAAGTTTTTGACATGAACAACCGCTATGTTAATACTGGGAATGACTAGAGATCAAATAAATGTTATAAACAGAAACAATTTCCAATTGGCATCAGTTCTACCTTTTAATTAAATGCAGGTACAGTTGTAGTGTTTACTTTGGCTGTTATATATATATATATATATATATATATATATATATATATATATATATATATATATATATATATATATATAAGAGCATTATTCTATGTATTTCGTAAATAGTGTGCTCTTTGTTTTATTAAACATTGTTACACATTTAGAACCAGAGTGTTGTTATTGATTATGTGGTTCGGTCACATTCTCTCCCTTGAGTCTTCAATATATGTTCAATTGTGACCGTGTGTTGTTAATAGTATGAATTATTAATGAAACATATTTGCTATCTGTATCTCTTACATTAGGGAATACAGGGGGAGACGAGAGATAAGAGACCATGTGTTACGGCCCATACACTAAATGAAGAAGAGAGATAGAGAGACGGGTTAGTTGCGTCAATGTCCGTATGTGTGTCCGCATAGATGAGAGAGAGAGAGAGAAAAGGAGACTTCCTCGTCTTCCCACGTACACGGAGAGAATTGCTTCCGACATCTACGAATGTTGAAAGGCACGCTAACTGGTGGTCGCCTAGTCCATTACACACAGCGTCGAAAATCGGAAGCGCTGCGGAGGGGATGGAAACCTCTCCTCCTTCCTCACCATGTTAGGAAAGAGAGATCGACCTGACGAAGAAAGGTTCACCTATGAAGGGGTTCACAGGTGAATCGATTCCATGAAGAGAGGAGAGGGGACTCGTTCTCGTTCGTCGTCTTGCCTTTACATTTCAGTATATGCCAAGAGCCTTAGTCAGTAAACAAGATCTCTTTTCAATTTCGTAATGGATTTCCATCCGGCAGGGGTGCTGGTGCAACCTCTTTCCCGCTCTTTTGTTGGGTGCTGTGAATGGTAGAATCACTTAGTTGTAGTTACTCGATCCCCTCATTTTTCTCTTTTAACTTTCGGTGGTGGCCTATTGTTTGATGATGAGCTTCAGCACACTATATACAAGGTTTCGGTATTAGTGTTGCTTTTACCTTCACAAAACTGTGTTTTCAGTTCACTTGACGGATGTGTTGTCTGTACCGAGTATTGTGTCGCAAGTCAAGCAGCCCAAGGTGCATTTCAATGTACGGTTTTGTCGTTCAACGTCTTATCATTGAGTCTTTTGTCATCCTTAGATTTTGATATATAGCAACAAAATATCTATGAAACATCACGATACTGTCAAGGATATACTAGTACGTTATCAGTTGGGGATCACAGTATTTCAACAGGAAAGCACTAATATGAGAAACTTTCTGCTCAATGCAGTCGATGGTACCTAGGATATAACAATATTATGTATTTTTAATATTATTACTTGTATTTACGGGCAATACGTGCTATTAAAATATGCACAAGCTAGCTAAAAGAGGAAGAAGAAAATATAAAAAGAAATAGAATTAATTAATTTCCTTCATATATGATTATTGATGTTTTGATGTTCTATTAACATAGCAATCTGACGATATGCGTTATTAGTTGTCATAGCAACGAGAGATATATGTGATATAACAAAGGAACCAACTTATATACTCTACATGTATGTTATTTTAAAGGGTGTAAATGTTTACTTCATTACGCATTATAATAAAAGGTAATATCAAGATGGAGTGTTTAAGTGAATTTTGGTAAAATAGATTACAAATATTCGAACTGTGGGCTATAGTATAACGCTACATAAAATAGACAAAATAAGTTACGTTACAAATTGGTGGTTTCCGACACGAATTGCATTATATATAAATTGGTGTTCCCGCCCAGGATTTTTGGAGATTTTTGAGAAGATAAGCAAACAATCTCCTAAACAACTAACTTGAGATTGAGTTTAATATTAAGTAGCAGTTTTATCAAATCCATCAACACGGAATATACCTTGTTAAGGAGTGGAAGAATAATTTACAGAAATATTAAAATGAGTGTTAATGAGAGTGAAAATACACATAAAGCAAGTGGTAATATAGAAATGAATACATTCTCAGACCTAGCTGACTTTATCAGACACCTGAGGGAGCAAACGAATCAGCAGATTGCGCAAATGAAGCAACAAATGGACAATAATAATCAGCATATGACTCAACAGATTGGGCAAATGAAGCAACAAATAGACAATAATAATCAGCATATGACACAACAGTTATCACAACAGATAGAGCAATTGGATATTAAGTGGGATACCCGAATTGAGCAGACTAATCAACAGTTAACACAGCGGATTGAACAGACAAATCGACAGTTATCGCAAGATTTGTCACAACGGATTGAACTAAGTAATCGCAAAATGGAGCAGATTTTGCGTACGTTCATTGAAGTACAAAATTCTGTTGAAGTTGTGGAAACTGCAATTCATGAACATACCAATCAAATAAGTGAACATAGTAATCAAATCAGGAAATTACAGGATGAAGTAAACTCCATCAAAGAAAGAATTGCTACCACCAATGATGACCATGTCAATGCACGTGCGAATGGTGACAGAGTTCTTATTGACAATATGGAACCGATACTGTATCAACTCCGAATGAATGTGGAAAAGAGTGACTCATCTGGATATTCGATGAAGAGTGATAGTGAGGTTAGTGAGGGCTAGACATCGGAGAACAAATCGTTCATCTCACCGTGGAAGAAACAATCCTGTAAAAACCCGACATATGAAGAATATTAACAGAGGTAAATTTTTTCGTGTTGGTGAAGTTAAATCTCTTACAAAATTTAGCGGAAGATCTGCTGATATACCTACCGGTACATTTATAGAAAAGTTCGAAGATGAATGTGACCTGATGGGGGTGGATGAATCCAAATTCTTTAAAAATTTTAACTGCACGTTTTATTGCCTCCTTGTTCCACTTGGCTTAAGGCTATCAAAGTCAATTTGCGTAATTATTCTGATTTTAAGAATGCGTTACTATCCAATTTTGAGAATGACTTCATGTTAGCTAATAGGGATACATTAGTTCGGAATAGGCATTATCATCCTAAATTGGACCGAAGTATTACTGACTTTGTAATATCAGCATACAATGAATTAAAATCAATCAATCCTTTTCAACCAGAATCAAGGATAATAGCGTCCATTCTTATCTTCTTACCCTTTAAGCTACAACAAATATTAATGTCAGCTCACTGTGTCAACTTTAACCATCTTATTATGGTAGTTCAAAATTTTGAAAGTCAATCTATGATACAAAACAATAATCGAGGTCAAAGTAATCCTAATCGTAGCCAAATTAATTATGCATCTGTTCGTAATATCAATATTAAAGAAGGAGGTGTATAAAATATGCGAAATAGTAATAGATTTCCTTACAATGGCAGAAGAAATAAATTAAATTTTACCGGTACTAGAACCGAATCTAATCACAGGAATAACAACAGGAATGGTAATCGTAACACTTCTCTACGAAATCAATTTCCACAGGTGGCAGGAATTCGCAATATAGAAATCGAAATATTCTTGAAGTACCTAATGGGCAGGAAAATACACAAGATTGCGCTACGCAATGTAACTTAACTCAATCCTTTGGTAATATAACAAACTTAAGATGTGGCGTCCGAAAGAATATATTCAATTGATTTTGCTTTAATTCACTCTAAATATCGTTATGATTTTGTTTGTTATTTGTACTTTATTTGAATTCTATAAAAAAATAATGATCATTCATTTCAGAAATGTGTGAACGAAATTACAAATTAAATAAATATCACTGATAAGAATTTCATAATATATAACAAAAGGATTTAGAATATGAGTAATGCTTATCAAAGTTTTGATAAATATGCTAATTTTGAATATGGTAAAAGTCCAACGTATAAGACCATATTTATGTATCAAACAAATTAATCCTAAAGTTTTCGAACTAATAGACGTGAAAACTGGTAAACTTTTGGGTTTACGCAATATTGATGAACTTAAGTTATGGCTTCCTTCAAAATATACTAAAAGTAAATAGATACAGTTAGTTAAGACATTGGTTTCTTCTGAAGTTGTATCCACAGTTAATATGAATGACAGTTAATCTTTAAATTAATTCTTAGTATGATAATTTATTTGTTAGTTTTTGTTATGACGTGGATTATCTTGTTTTGTTTTAAACATTGTCGATATTTCGTTTGTAATTTGAATGTTGTTTGAATATATAATGTATTTGATCCTTTCTCGTTCCAAATAAAAATTATATGAATGTCATAACAATATTTTTTCAAAATCTTCTTAGTTATGCCCGAGAAAATAATATATATTTTGTTAACTTATGACTTATGACAAGTATTAAGGGCCTTGAAAGGACTTAAAAATAAATAACTTTATACCGCATTTTAAATGTACCTTTACTTTGCGTCGATGAATTGTATGAATATTTAAAATAAAATTATGAGAATTAGAATAAATAAGAAAATGATAATATAAAGCAATATGATATATAATTATATGAAATGTATTTTTTATATATACGAGGGTCATACAAAAACTTATGTAATTAATATGGAACATCTAACTGTCCAGGATTCTTTTTTTATTTATTGTAAAAAAGTCCTATTGTTCGGGCGACATTATATAACAATGTTATGTATTTTTAATATTATTACTTGTATTTACGAGCAAATCTTGCTATTAAAATATGTACAAGCTAGCTAAAAGAAGAAGAAAATATAAAAAGAAATAGAATTAATTAATTTCCTTCATATATTATTATTGATGTTTTGATGTTCTGTTAACATAACAATCTGACGATATGTGTTATTAGTTGTCATAGCAACAAGAAATATATATGATATAACAAAGGATCCATCTTATATACTCTACATGTATGTTATTTTAAAGGGTGTAAATGTTTCCTTCGTTACGCATTATAATAAAAGGTAATATCAAGATGGAGTGTTTAAGTAAATTTTGGTAAAATAGTCAATTAGACTACAAATATTCGAACTGTGGGCTATAATATAACGTTATATAAAATAGACAAAATAAGTTACATTACAAATTGGTGGTTTCCGACACGAATTGCGTTATAAGGACATATTATGTATCCATATAATCTCATGTGTTTCCTTTAATGTTCAATAACTTGATGATAATCTCAAGTACATATTACAAATTAAGTAATTGTTTCAACCTAGAAACACTTGTGCACTTTAACTAAATGTGTGTCGTAACTGTATGAATCCGAAGTATGCAATAATAGCAAGCTTTTATGCGTCAGTCGGTCAGTTAACTGTAGTGTTGAGTAAATACTACTAAGGCAAACAACATTAAAACAAATTGCTTCGATTCATAGTGATTTATTATATAGCAATTTCCGAATGTGAGAACCTCATTCTCTAACCTGTCAACTGCAAGACAAATTCTCCATCGTAAGCATTTATCACCTATGTATTCCTGTAGTCATCAAAGACTACGTTATCGTTAACACTTAAGGAGTTGATTACCGGAGTACATTATGTTTTTTTTATCTTTTATCTTTTAAAAATCTTTATTTCCTCTCTTAAATTTTCTCAGGTTTCTTTAATATTAACTGTTATACCAAACAGATCTTACCTCGTCAAATTTAGATGTATGCTCTTCCAAATGCTTATTACAGTATAACCCAAAGTCGGACTAGTATTCTAAATTATAAATACCTTATACAAACAGATATTACAGTATGGTCTTTCATTACAAGTGTTATTAGCTAAATCTGATTAATAGTACCAAACAGGAGTTTAGTCGGCAAATGTTATGGAATCTGAAAATGAAGCGAAGTACATTTGGTGACCGATAGTTACACTCTGTGTCTTATTACAGCCAGTTGATCTCGTCTCTCTACGACAAAAAGAATTAGGTCACGCTGTAGCATGTTCGTATTTATGTTACAGTTGTAGCAGTGTGTGAAACCATCACGTAATAGCAGCACTAGAAGCCACATAATAGATTCCTTAATCTTTGTCTGCTGATATCATGTCATTGAAAGCATTTAGCTATCGTCACTTTCAGTAAATAAAGCTACACATATAATAATTCCAGCTCTTCAACAGCATACCATTTCAATAAATAAAACACATTACACTTTCAGAAAAGGTATGTGCAACGACTGACGGAAGTTTTGCGTCAAAATGACGTTACAACCAATAGTGTCAGTTCATATTTTGCTTCGGGAGTGGGGAGCAAAATCCTAGATGTCAGTAGCTTTTCAGGTATATTATTACCTTATGGATTAAAATGTATAAAACTGTCACACTCAGGGGGGGCAATCGATCCCCCTTGGAGTCCCAAATGACGCCTCTGGTTACAACAAAACAGTAGGTTACCTGAGCATAAGCAATGATAACGATAACGTTCGCCATAGCACATAGTTCTGAGATTACACACGCGTCACTAAAAAAGAAACAGACTGGCTGTGAGAGAATATTTCTTACTTTCTTTCAGGTTCAGTCTATAAATTTTAAGAATACAGAATTCTACTTACGCAATTCGGTGTGTTATAATGCATTTTTCTTGATACAAAGAATGTAGTATTTTTTCTTTCGTCGTGTTACAATGCATATTACTTTTATTACAAAGAATATTGTGCTTACTTTTTGTCGTAATAAAATGTATTACTTTTGACAGAAAGAATATATTACTTCCTTTCCGTTATGTTTTTGTCGTGTTACAATGTATTGCTTTCGATACAAAGATAATATTACTTCCTTTTTGTTATGTTGCAATATATTACTTTTAAGACACAGAGAATGCTACTGACTTTTTGTAAGTTACAATTGGTTACTTTTATGACAAAAAATGCTATTTCATACTTTCGTGTGTTACAGTGTATTACTTTTTAGAGCAACAGGATTCTACGTATTTTTTCTGTTGTGTTTCAATGTATTACTTTTAAAATAAAGACAAAAGCTTCTATTGGAAGAGCAACTGTTCCACAGAATATAGATTTTTCTTCTTATAGTATGAACCAAGAATTTTCGTATAATTTACTAATTTACGACCTTTTGTTTATACCAGATGTTTGACCACTTCTTGTTTGGAAATCTTTATACACGAAATCGTTTAGAACACTTGCTTTTGAGCGTTCAATATACTCACCTGTCGATCTCGAGTAAAGTTTCGGAATAAAATGTTCAACTTCCGCATATTAACTTACACCATTGCAACCTCTTCTCAAAGAGAGTCCTTTCACTTATTAATCTGTCATTTCTTGCGTGAAAATTTCAGCTGAAAATATAGGTTAGGAACTTAACAGTAGAACACGCAAAGTTTTTTCTGTCGTTCGTGTACGATCTGTTCAGAAGATCACACGTATACTTTTGGAGAAGGGTGGAAGATATTTTCAATAATACTCTCATTATAATTGTATTTAAAACCTAAATTTATATTATTTTTAGAGGTAACTACGCAATAAAACGAGATATGAAATGATACAGGGCACCTCCAATGAAATAGATGCACTTTCCAACTCGAGAAATCATTTTCACGAAATGATTTCGACCTGAAACAGACTCAACTCTTGGTTTCGTAGACAGCTGTAGTTATTGTATATACATTGCATAATCCATACTACGAATTACTATTTCCAATATACGTGTATTGTAAACTATACAGAGTGATTCAGAAGAAATGTCACATAATTTGTGAGGTGATTCTACATGTGAAATGAACCGAAAATGTCCTATGAACATGTGTCAGATTTTCGATCGTTACGGAACTGGAGCTGGTTCAAGACTACACATATCCATGAATGATTATGAAAACAAGTGTGAATATTACTTACTGGAATGATGTGTAGGCATTTTTGTGGACAGAATAATGGTGAGACAGATGACTGGTCCATCCTCTAAAAGGTGTGGGTATTCTTCAATAGATAGCAGCACTGTGAAGATGCACCGAGGGAACAGCTGCAAGCGAACCCAGTGTGCAATCGTGAGCTGGAAATTGAGCAGTCGTAAGGCCGTGTGTCGTGCTTTTGTGTTGTTTAATACAGCAAGCCCATTGTATCCGTGAATACCAACATGCCGCATATGTTCACCCATGCAGAATACGCAGACATGTTATATACGGATACTGTAATGGCAGTGTCCGTGCCATTGTGACAGAATACCAGAGACGTTTTCCTGCTAGACAAACCCCCTGTGCCAGGGTATTTCCCAGATTTTTTTCAAACATTACGTGAATCCAAAACACTATACAGTGTACACGTAACATCAGAACGTGAGGCCGTCCAGTCAGCTGAGGAAAAGAAATACATTATTACATTGTTATAACAGAGTCCCATCACCATTACACGGCGCATTAGCCGTCAGCTCGATATTCCATAAACGCGGGTGTGGCATACGTTACATTCCGAGGGCTTGTAACCATTCCATGTGCAGCCCGTGTAACATCTGCATAAAGGTCACACAGTAAACAGACAAAAGTTTTATGAATGGTAGGCTGTACACAGAGACGTCGTGCAATGCACTTTATTTACAGATGAAGCTACATTTACACGCAATGTTTTCATGAACACCCCCAATTCTCATACATGGGCGATGGAGAACCCACATGACACTAAGGAAGCAAGATTCCAAGTTAGGTTCTCAGTGAACGTCTGGTATGGTATAATTGATGACCTGGTGGTGGGGCCTGTGTTCCTGCCAAATCGCATGACAGCCGCAGTATACGCACATTTCTTGATAGAAGACCTATCTTCACTTTTAGAAGATGTGACATTAGAGAAACGACTGTAAATGTACCTGGAAGATGATGGAGCACCGATTCACTGTACCAGACAAGTATCCCGTTATCTGAATAACACATTTCCTCAACGATGGTGGTTTGCCCGTGGCGGACCCATTAACTGGCCTCCCAGATCACCCGACCTAACGCCATTAGACTTCTGTTTATGGGGTTAGTTAAAAGGGGATGTTTATGCTACGAACGTAAATACACGCGAAGAACTTGCTGCTCGTATTACCGACGCTGTTGTCCGCATTAAAGCCCGACGAGATTATGTTCGATGTGCAACATATTACACCCTCCAACGCGTTGACAAGCGCATTGAGATGGATGGGGGGACTTTCTGAATACCTCTTGTAGGGTGGATCAGTCATCTGTTTCAGCATTTTGGTAAATAATATTCATATTTGTCTTCATAATCACTCATGGATGTGTGTAGTCTTCAATCCGCTCCAGTTCCGTAACGATCGAAAATCACACATTTTCATAGGACTCTTTCAGTTCACTTTCACATGTAGAATCACCTTACAATGAACTCCTTCGTGGCTAAGCGATTAGCGTACTCGCCTTTGGCGTGGGAGACTCGGGTTCAATTCCCGGCGGGAGCTCATGTGGTTCGGATTCCACGTTAATCAGTAGGTCCCGTCTCATATAGCCTTGCTACCGAAAAGGACGTTAAACTCAAATTCAATTCAACTCAATCACCGTACAAATTATATGACATTCCTCCTAAATCACCCTATATATTTTTTTGTGTACTATGTTTAAAAATCTATCCCTGTAACCCTGATTTTAGTGACCGTATCCTGACATTTATTTGTTCGATTGACATACTTAATGCTGTCTGAGGTTTCAGTTTTTAGATTTTATGTTTATGTTTAAGTATTGTTGCTACTTTTTGAAATATTTTTCTGTTATCTAATCAAAAAAGTATTAATCCATTTGCGCACGAGATGGCGTCAGTATCCCAAATTTCAGGATATATATGATCGCAGTGAGACAGGACTAATGCCATTTGACAGTTGACAGTTAAAGCTACTAAATGTGTAAAAAGTATTAGAATTCTTGTAGTTGGTCGAAATGTATTACGCTGTGAAAATCAGTAAGCGTTGCGCAAAACTCCATTGTATTTTATAATTTTATTTCAATGAAAGCGCAAATGGTGCACAAGCTCATGAAAAAAAATGTGCTGTTTATAGGCAAGGTACTGTATCAAAGACAACAACCAAAATATATTTCATTCTGGCGATGTCAATGTTCACGATGCTCCTCACAGTGAATGGCCAAACACAGCAAAAATAAATAATATTCTGACAAAAGATCAATATGTAACCAGTCACGACATCGCTAATTACCTAAATACCGACAGTGTTAAACCATTTGGAGGATGATGGCTACAAAAGGAAGCTTGACATCTCGGTGCTACATGATCTAACTCACTGTCAGAAACATTTACTTGATTGAATTGCTTTGTGGAAATCTCTACTTGAAACGTTACGAACTCAAGCCACTTCTGAAGCGGTTGATCACAAGTAATCAAAAGTGGATAACTTGTCTATGCCAATAGTGTGCGTAAACGATTGTGGTCGAAGGGAGAAGCTCCACAGTCTGGCAAAACGCAAACTGACGCCCAGGAAAATTATGTTGTGCGTTTAGTGGGGTGGAATTGCATTATGCATCATGAGCTGCTGCCACGAAGAAAACGGTAGATTTGCACCTGTGCAGTCGACAATTAGCGTGAGTACACCTAGCAAATGAAAAAAACGACTGGATCTGGTCAACAAAAAGAGTGTCGTATATCACGCTAACAACGCCAGACCGCATACATCATTAACGATGTATCATAAATTGAAAGAACTTGGTTGAGAGCATCCACCGTATAACCCAGAACTTCCACCGTCAGACTAAGATTTGTTTCGGTATCTGTAGGCTTTTCTGAATGGTGTTAATTTAGTTTCAAAAGAGATCTATGAAAACCATTTTTTTAATTTCTTTTTTAAACCAGAAACCACTGACATCCTATTGCGACATAATTATACCGTTGTCAGAAAATGACAGATGATAATCGAACAACGTGGTGCATATGACGTTTCATAATGTTATTTTCAAATAACATTAAATGTGTTCTCAATTTTGATCTCCAAAGCCTCGATAATTTTTAGACAACCTGCGTTTTCTATTGATCATTTATTCTTTGAAGTTTCATATATATATATATATATATATATATATATATATATATATATATATATATATAGATATATATAAAATGCATTTTAATTCATCTAAAAGAGACAGAGCATGCAATAAATAAGGATTGAAATACCCTTTATCTTTTATATGGAACCGTGCTCGTGGGTTTTCTCGGGGTCCTCCCGTTTCCCTTCATTCCACCATTTCATTCATTTGTCATCATCATCGTCTCCTTTAGCCTAACCGGCATAACCGTGGGACGTAAAACTCAAAGATTTCATTTTCTTTTATATGGAGTGTCACTTAACATTCACTATTTTTAGGGTTACTTAAGTGTACATTAGTCTATAATTTTTACCTATATTTTGACCAAATATTAAACCAACATATTTTAATTTAGAGCGTAAAAGACATCAGGAGAGTTTACATAAACAGTCTAAATGAGGGAAACTGGAATTCTGAATTCTGAATCGGCAAAGAAGAGAAATTCCAGATTCTAAATAGTACGAAAAGATAAACTCTTACTCAGAAAAGAATAGGAATTTTGAATTCTAAATCAAAACAGAAGAGGAATTCTGGATTCTAATTTCCAGAGGAAGAGAAGTTGTAGATTCTAATTTGAGAAAGAAGATGAATTTTGAATTCTAAATTGGGAAAGAAAAAGAATTTCGAATTCTAATTTGGGGAAGAAGAGGACTTCTGAAGTCTAATTTGCAGAAGAAAAGTTGTAGATTCCAATTTGAGGGAAAATAGGAATTTTGAAATCTAAATTTAGTAAGAAGAGAAATTTTGAATTCTAATTTGGGGACGATGATGAATTGTGGTTTCTAATTTGGGAAAGAAGACTAATTGTGGATTCTAAATGAGGAAGGAAATAGAATTCTGAGTGGTGAATCGGTCTTTCTTGACAGTTTTCCTGAAATATGATAAATGTACCATTTTCGGAAAGGAAGAACAATTTAGGTAGGCCCACAAGCTTTTCCAGGGAAAAACCGGAGCGTTGCTTGTATTTCACATACGTTTTCTTTTTAGTAACCTTATCTTTATCTAACCAGAAAAAGAGCTTCAACCTTTCTTTGTGTAATAAATTCATTTTGATAAAAAGTAAACATTTTTTTAATGTGGCATACGTAACAAAATTCAGCCAAAAGTGAAGTTTTAAAAAATCAATATCCATTGTTTGTTTGAGATCTGTACACCTCCAATCACTAAATGTATTTTTTTTTTATTTTTTTATTTTTTTTTTACATTCAAAAAGCGGGGGAATCCTGAAATAGAAATTGTCGTACCATCGATTAATTTGGTTTAATTACTTTACATTGGTGCTTTGCAGAGGTCCATGCATTGCATTACCTGTGCACCGCTTACCAACAATTGTTAGTTTTACTCTCTGATAGAGCAGAGGATGCAAAGAGCTTTTGTACGATTTCTAAACAAATTTCACGCTTCACGGTTGTGTTAATTTTGCTCGCTCTGGACATTTCATGCTTCTTAATTTTGCATGGTTATATGAAAATGTTGTTGTATTTGGTATTATACATGGTTATATGTATAAATGTTGATGTATTATGTTATAGTAGTTTTTTTCTGCAATTTGTTGCAATTGTTTTGTTTCTATCCATATTGTAAAAATCATTTAATTTACTCACAAGTTTATATTTTGTTTATGGAAAATTTTCAGTAAATAGTTCCAATATATTTGGAAGAAATATTTATATGTTTAATGAATATATTCGCTTTTCCAAAGGTATTAAAAGTCCATTAGCAAGACAATAGGGTCAGGAATTAGCATTTTAATTAAATTTTATTGCAAAGGGAGTATGAAAAAATATGTTATTTTGCATTTTTTTTCTTTTGTACTGAACCAGGAAAGTTCCATACATTTTTACAGTTTTGTCATTCATAGTTGTGTAGCTTAACGTTATTGATTTGGGAAGTCCAATGATGGGATCTTGGGGAAAGTCTCAGTGCTAAACAAAACTTTTAATACTGGAAATTAAAAGAAGAAACCCCAATCAATATACTGATTCTTGCATATTAACTAACAAATTAACTAACTCTATGGCCTATGGAACCGGAGGTAAAATGCTGCGTTTACAAACACTCTTCATTGGCTTCCGTCCCTTGCTAACTGGATGCAGTTTCTACTTTGTATTCCTATTTCTGCGAGATCCATCTTAAGATTGTCCTCCCATCTGTGCCTAGGTCCTCGTAATCGTCGTTTTACGATTGGATTTCCAGTTAAAACTTTGAAAGCGTTTCTACTTTCTTTCATTCTGGCTACATGGCCTGCCCACCTTAGCCTCCTAGACTTGATGACCCTAATAATGTTCGGTAAATGGTATAAATTATACAGTTCCTCGTTATGATGTTTCGCATTCTCCATTCCCGTCCCTCTTGAGTCCAAATATGAGTCTCAGAAGTTTATTCTCAAATACTTTCAGTCTGCATTCTCCCTTCAGAGTAAACGGCCGTGTTTCGCAACCATATTGTACAACAGGGATGATTATCGTTTTATATATTTCAACATTCAAAATTCTTCGATAGAATTCGCGACGACAAAACAACACAAATTTCCTGCTTTTAGTCAACATTTAATTTCTTCGTGAATATAGTTTTGGTCTGTTAATATTGATCCTGGATCTTTGAAGGTTTATGTATCTTTAAAAAAATGCATATGAGAATTAGTACACCGGGCAAGCGTTTCCCCCTTAGTTTGTAACGATAAAAGGTTTGGATTTTATCGATGTGGCTTCCCTCAAAAGCCGCCTCTGGGCCAATTTAATTTATGGAAAGGGGTATGTACAGAAATACGTTTGAAACAAAACATTTGTATGTATTTATACGATATACGTAATCAAAATTCCTGCATTGGATTTAGTTTCCTATCAGATGTAACTAAGGCTACTGTCCCTGCTTATGATTTCAAACGGCCTTGAGATCAATAATTGATCCCAAGCACGTGTGAGTAAGAACAGTGAAGATTTGAAGAGTGAAAAGTGATATTACGGAAATACTGACAATCTATATTGAAAATTCACCCCCGGACTTCCCCCTGAAATCATCACTGAGCACAAAGTCTATAAAGTACATAGCAAGCCAAAATACATTGCATGCTTAACTGAAATTAATGAAAAATTTTAAAATATGTTTAAAATAAGTGTAATTAATACAAGAACAATACGTTTCAATCAATACCACAACTATAAGTGAAATATTGGTGTATATGGCATTGAATCAGTTTAGAAGCAATAGCTGACTTTAAGTGTTTTGAGGTTCTATGTTTTATATTCTTCTTCAACGTTATGATTACGAAAGATGGGGTTAGTATTAACGTATTATTTGAATCACTAGTCCAGCTTCAATCCGATGCAGTTTGGACTGTACATACGGTCATGCAAAATCGATCTCTATTTGTACAAGCCTTTTCTCATCACATCATCTCACACCTTACAGAGAGTTGGATTACAAAATCATTATTAATCGACTTTAATATGAATATGTTCATGCTTAACTTCGAGGTGGATATATCGATTTTTATTATTTTCTTCTTTTGCCTTCCAAACTATGCCATGCTTAACACTTGCATACTAATGCTATTTATGTACCCTTAACACCAATGGGGGTGTCAATGAGTGACCCCAGGGCAAATGTTTTATTTTCTGGATATTATTGTCAAATATGATAAAAATATTATTGATATATTCATTTAATTACTTTCTATAATTCTATGAATGAATGAAATCCCATACCTAAATGCATTTAATTTTTAGTGTTTTTCAATCTTATATATTAATTCCAAGGAACATTTTATTTTAGCCTTTTTCAGTGACGAATGAATGAATGAATGAAATTTTTGTTTTATTGAAGGTAATCTTACCTTTATTAGAATTCATATGTTCTATATTTTATGAGGTTAGGTTGGGTTAGGTTAGGTTAGGTATGAGGTAAATTTTTCAAACAATAATACCAATTATTTTTTAATGCTTCATATATTTTCTGTCCTTTTCACGAGTACGCAGACAGCAACGACCTTTTGATGGTAACTTTTGACAACTTAACCGAGTTACTTTCCCACGTGGCTCTGTAAGCACAGTACCTCTGGATACGCATCCTTCTCCTTGATTACAACTGTACCCAAAGCTTTCAATACTTATAATGTACTTCTTGTGAAGACCGCTGGCATTTTCTGCACACTTTTCAATGTTGAATCTACATAACTGACGTGCAAGGTCTTTGAGAAAATATTTTCTACCTGGTGCTTTACGTGAATGTACTTGAGCGAATTCTTCGCTATTTTCTCGAAAGATTATGTAGGGGTTGTAAGCTGATATGTCAGTTAGGTTACACAAAATTGCTATAGGCCATCGACGTGTTCCTCTTCAGCAAGTGTAGAATTTCACACATTGATCAAGTGCTTCTACACCAGGTTTCGTTGAATTGTAATAATGGATTATTTCGGGCTTATTATCAGACAATTCCATTTCATGGTGCTGAGTAGAGAAAACTGGAACAACTTTCCCTTTTTTAGGTATATAACTAACCGAAGTTAATTTGTGGGAAAAGGCAAACCTGACAGTCCCAGGTAATGCACCTTTTAGTGCAGGGGGACGAATTTCTAATGGTAAGTCTTTCTTGTTACTTCTAATTGTGCCAACTACTGTAATTTTCTTTGCCAGCAATTCAGAATAGATGTATGTTTTCTATTCATAGTAATGTTCCTACCAGACATCTCTAACTGACCTTTTTCTACTAATCTTTTCACTATTTCTGGATCACTATTGTACCCACTTCCCAGTTTTCATCTTTCCTGCATAAGGTTCCCCAGCAAGACAATACCTGGTATTAGAATAATAGACCAAATTGATTTTGATGCCATATTTTCCAGGTTTAGTAGGAATATAAACTTTGAAGCGACAACGGCCTCGAAAAGGTACTAGTTCTTCATCGACAGTAACTGAGTCATGAGGATAATAATATTTAGGAAACTTACTAACCACCATATTCCATAACTCTCTAATTGGTGCAAATGTCCTTCTTTGTGACCTTCACGGGTGGTCATATCGACAAATTGCAATCATTTCAATAGTAACTGCAATCTGTGTTCCGATAATGTGGCTTTGTACAAGGGAAAATTATCCATACTAAAAAGATCCCGGATACTGTCTTTAGTCTGTCGATATACACCACAATTCAAGAGAATTCCTATAAGTGCAAATATGTCCTCTCTTGTAAACTCTCTGGAAATTTTAATAAATATGTTCTTGCCTGGTAGCTTGAATATGAACAGCTTTTTATTCGTATGTTTTAGTACGCAATCAACATTATCATCAAAGAACAACTGAAAAGTTTCTGCCGGGCTGTCAGGATGAACTCCTCTTCTAACACCAGGTTGAGTTCTCTTAATATTTTCTGATTGAGATTGTCTTTTATTTTTGAGAGGTTGAGATTTCCAAATCATACCGGACGGAGCTTTTATATCACCAGAAACTTGATTTACTTTTATATTTATCTGGACGTGAGCGCCTTCGTAACTGTTCAGTAAATTCCTCGCATTCTTCCGATTCACTGCTTTCCCTTTCCCTCTTTTCAACAATACAGTCATCTTCGCCACTATCAGAACCATCAAAAACATCTGCATCACCATCGAAATCAGAATTTATGAGTTCATCTTCAATTTATTCAAACATAAGTGTTTTCTCGTCTTTTCGCCATGGCTTTCATTCCAACTGAAAGGCAAGCCACTACTACTACACTTTTTCATGAAAAGCATTGCTGCCAGTTATATAATGTACTTCCCCCTTATGCTTAAATTATTACTTGGGTTCTACCTTTAAAATAGCAGTAAAACTCATTGATATTGTTGTTTGAAATATTTACCTCATAAAATATAGAATATGTCTATGTATTTTAGTGCATTTTATTGTATTATCCTTGTAGTATAGTAGTAGTACTAAATTAGTATAGTAGTAGTACTAAATTAGTAGTACTACTACCACTACTAGTACTAGTAACATCAACGTACTATATTAGTACTATAGTTTCTATAGTACTAATGTTTTTGTGCGTTTGTGTAATTTGTAACGACATGTAAATTCTCGTTTTTTACTATACTCTAGCATATGACACAACATAGATCTACTTTATGTAGCATACTACTAAAACCAGCTACACAAAAATAGGTATTCTATTACATTTTGAAGGACAAAGTACCAACTTTAAATGTCAGAAAATTTGATATTGATATTTTAAAAGATAGCGGAGAAATTGAGGGAAATGTGCAGTGAGGTTAGTCCCTGACTCCCTCCCATTGGTATGCGAGTGTTAAGTGTCGGAAGCCTTATAGAATGGTTATGTCCGTTCGTCCATCTGTCGACAAGTATCAGAGCAAAAACTATAAAAGATATCGAAAAGAGGTTTCTCGCATTCGATTTAGCATTTCAAGAATAGATTCCATCTCATCTGTTAACCCTCTATCCAAACCGGGAGTGATTCAAATTAACCACTTCCGGTTTCAAGTTTTATCGCCATAGAATGAAAAGGGGAACAGATAGCGAGAAGTTTTTTTTTCAAACAATTCAGTGTTCCAACACAACATATTGTGAGTTCTGCAACACTCCAAACCCGAAAATTGTTCAAATTTACTATTAATTCCTGTTTCATTCTAATTTCAATAGAGCGAAAACGGTAAAAGATATCAAGAAACATTTTTCTGGAATCGGTTCAGGGATATCTTTTACCGTTTTTACTCTATCCCCTCCGTTAACTCTTTGCGGCACGAGGGCCAACTTTATTTTGTACCCCTTGCTGCACGAAAAAGTTTTCTTTTGATTTTTCTTTAAAATTTTCATGAAAATTATACATGAAGACAATTTCAAACACACCAAATAAATTTTATTTTATTTTTCAATTAATACTTGGACGGAAAAATGAATATCAAAGGTGGTAAGCACAACTTCCCACCGTACCTCAAAGAGTTAACCATCTATTCAAAGCGGAAGTGGTTCAAATTAACTATTTCCGGTCTCAATGTTGGTCTCGATAGCAGACCATTTTCTTGGAACGGTCCAAAGGTTGGGAAGAATCCAATACCACTATGTCTGAATAGTGTTATTCTGCATCCAAAAATACTATAAGTAATTGTTAAGTGCTGTCAAGTATATTGTCTGAAAAAAATATAGGACAAATTGTTTTTAGCACTTGAAAAGCAAGAGTACAGATAAAGTTTAAGATTAAACCTTTAGGCTACAAGGCTACATCAATAATTCCTCTACTAAATGAATATAGTTTTATTAAGAAAGTGTACAAATGTATGTCGAGTGGACCCCACGCGTGGAGGCACTCTTGGAGAAAAAAATGATAGTGGATAGCGAGAAGCTGTTTCAACCAATCAATTCAGTGTCTCAAGAGAACATACCACTATCACTTACAACAGTCTACAAAAACCAAAAATGCTTAAAATTTATTAGTACTTCTGGTTTCAATACTTATTTCCATAGTCTCTACTTTCGTCTTTCTATTCAAACCAGAAGTAGCAAGAATTTACGATTTCCGGAAACAACACTGATCGCATAATGAATAAAACGGAAATAGATTGCGACAAGTTGTTTTTGATATGTACGGTACTAAAAAATTACCGCAAGAATATGTTTTCCTTCTGATTTTATTATTCAATTGGAACCGGAAACAGGCCCGCAGCCAGCCCCAAAACGTAGGGGATACGGTAGAAGTTATGGGGAGTCTGATCCAACCATATTATAGTTCATTTGCAAGCCCACCGTGAAAATTTTAGGGTAGGCAGTAAAAATTATGGTGGCCGGTCCCTCGTTCCTTCCACCCCCCGTGGATACGGGCCTGACTGGAAGGAATAGACATCAATTTCAATTTCAATATTAATGTCCATAGGGTAAAAGCAGCAAGAGATAAGAAAGTAATGGCTTTTTGATATGGATTCAACGTCCGAGGTACTTCTTTCTTTCATCATATTCTTCTGTGCAAGTAATTATAGATGTATTAGTTTGAGTATTAAATTCACATAGTTTGAAAGTTTACCGTAGCTTCACACTGTAAAACGAAACTAGCTTGTTGTTTGTTTGAAAGAGTAATCTTTCGCCGTGGTCCCATTTAAATTTCATACGGATCTACCAGTAATCTCCGGAGCTAGATCATGAAACTCTTAAATGGCTGACAGTTGAGTTGATTTTGAGTTTAACGTCCCTTTCAGCTACGAGGCTATATGAGACGTGGACCTACTGATTAGCATGGAATCCGAACCACCTAAGCTCCCACAGGGAATCGAACCCGGGTCTCCCACGCAAAAAATGGCTGACAGCGTTCATACCATAATTGCGATTTCGCATAACCTCGACTTAGGTACACCACTTTTATTCATTCATTATTTTTTGAAAGAGTATTCTTTAGCGGTAATTCCGTATAAAGTTCATTAGAATTTGGTGATAGTCTTTGAAGCTAGACCTTGAAACACATTAACGGCTGATACTGTTAATACCGTAATTAACCGACTTCATTGTGTCCACATTCACGCATAATTTCAATATTGAAGTACCAATTTTGATTGTTCTTCGTAAGTTTCAAACAGTACTTTCTCGCAAACTACATATAAATTTTGTGAGAGTCTTTGGAGTTAGACAGTCTTTGGAGTTAGACAGTCTTTGGAGTTAGACCACCCTCGACAGTTAATAGCGTTAATACCGTATGTGTGTTCACGGATAATTCCGTAACGAGTAGACCGATTTATATATGTGTGTGTGGCCACGCGTTTTTGGTAGGCCGACTCATTTAATCAAAAATTAATGTTCTACGTTTAGTTAAGGTACCTAACTAAACTACTAGAGTAACGGAAAAATGAATAACCGACTTCAAAAACGCATTTTAAAGCAGACAATAAAAACTTTAAAAAAATATGTTAACTTCCTGTGACAAAAGTCCTAAAAAGTAAAACATAGTAAAAGACATAAACAGCTGAAAATAATAATAATAATAATAATAATAATAATAATAATATATCTATGAAAATGTTACATTAGGAATTAAAAGCGGCTGAGCTCCAACCTATAATTTTGGCTTTCAAATCTTTCAGTTACGGTTATGTGTTATTTCACGTTTAACAGAGACAAATATTTTGAGTATGTGTACTTTAATTAAGTTAGTTAACTAGATCTTTTTCATAAAGTTGATGATTTAAAATTAATGTTCAAAGCCTTTGTATTGTAATAAGCCTTCTCCAAAATCAATGCAAGTGAATTGTGCTTCCATCTTCCGAGTTCTTTTAAACTGTATGTTGTGGACGTTTATATGTTTGTGGTCAATCCTTTCGACAATGAGATCTCGGAAACTACAGGCTTTAGAAAGATGACGTTTTCACTGATCGATTGGAAATTTTGTGTAGATTTTGTCTAATTGAATATTAAAAAAAAAAACATGGCCACTACTTCTTTATCACATTTTTAAGGGTATACTAGAAGCGTTGAAATTAAACTAAAGCATCATATCCTACGCATTATACATCCCAACACCACACTGTTGGATATAGGGGTTGCATATGTCTCAGGCGTTTGTTTGATTGCCAAATAATAATAAAAAGGAAGGATATTTTTCTAACCTTTCTCTAGTGTAAGATGAATCTTTATTTTTGGAGTGTTTTGCCCAATGAACACCATATATAACTGTCATTATGATTAATTGTGTATGTAATGTATTTGCTTATTACATACTGCATGCAAGAAGAAAGAAAATACTGGTCATGCATGAATTAGAAACTCCAACCAGAAGTAGGCTCAAATCTTGCAAACGGTGCGAGATGTTGAGAAAAAATAATCGAAAAATCTCCCCTCTATGATAACCCTTGCCGATTTTGTTTTTATCAAGATGTCTTTCACTTGTGTTTGGAAAGGAACATGTACAGATGTTGTGAGGAATGAGAAGGATACTTATGCTCATATGCGAATGATTTGCTCTGTAGAGAGCGCAGGTTTAGCTAGTCTATATATTAAAATGTTTATATGTTATATGTTTGTCCGCAATTCTTTCGGCAATGAGATCTCAAAACCCACAAGTGCTAGAAACGTGCTGTTTTCACTGGTTGATTCCAAATTTTGCGTAGATTGTCCAGTTCTCATTGAAATTTTCAAAAATCATGTTGTTATTGTTCTATTCAACATTTTGGAGGCAGTTTTGAGCCCATAAGAATAACATTGTTGCAGGCCAAACTTCAGTGTTAGGCAACCAGTAAAGAAGTTGCGTAGCGCGGTTTGAGGAACATTGCAGGCACTTTGCTTAAATCTGAATGGCAAAACCTATTGCATGATGGCAACTTTCAAGGTCTCAAGAGACGCAATGAGGTGTATTCGGACGCATATGAATTTATTAGAAAAAATATTTCCACTTGATATCATGTTACTTCTACAAATTTGCTACAAACTCACTCCAACATCTATACATAGCAATTCACTTTCTTTCTGAGTCTCATATCCTTTAATTGTGTGAGTAAGGAGACATACACAGTTGGAAGGAAATTCATGGTCATAACAGAACGATGCGCTGAGTACATAGCGTAGGTTCAGCTAATAATAATAATAATAATAATAATAATAATAATAATAATAATAATAATAATAATAATAATAAATCGCTTAAAAGCAGGAAATAACTCATTTATTTAAAAAATTCTGAAATTTGCTCCCAGCCAAACAAATTAATGCCTCATAGAATTGCCATCCAAAGTAATTTCATGTTAGGCATTAATTTGTTTGACTTGACACAAAATTCAAAAATATTTATAGGAGATAACAGTAATGAGTTATTTCCTGCTTTTCAGTGCTTTATTTTTATAATAATAATAATAATAATAATAATTATTATTATTATTATTATTATTATTATTATTATTATTATTATTATTATTATTATTATTATTATTATTATTTTCTACTTTTAGGGCTTTTGTTGAATTCAGTTGATACTGTTTCTTTAAAACATTTATTGTTATAAGCACTTCTGAACGTACAAGTTGATGTTCATTTTGAGTTTAACATTCCTTTCAGCAGCAAAGACTATATGAGACGGACCTACTGATTAACGTGGAATCCGAATCACGTGAGCTCCCGCCGGAATCGAATCTGGGTCTCCCATGCCAAAGGCGCGTACGCTAACTGCTTAACCACGAAAGAGCTCTGAACGTACAAGTATATAATATAAAATTTTAATATTTATTATTATTATTATTATTATTATTATTATTATTAATAATAATAATAATAATAATAATAATAATAATAATAATAATATACAGGGTCATATTCTCATTCTGTTGAAAGTAGATTTTCTCGCATTTTTGAAGACAAAAAAAAGACTTAAGAATATGTAATCAATGAACTTAAGAAGTTCAATACAAAATTTCTCTCTCTCTCTCTCTCTCTCTCTCTCTCTCTCTCTCTCTCTCTCTCTTTCTCTGTGTGTGTGTGTGTGTGTGTATTTGTCTGTCTGTCTGTTTGTCTGTTATTTGCCAATTTTTTTCAGTTTTAAGCTCTCTATTCGATAGAGCATCTGAAACTATTTGAAAGAAGTGATTGAATTTTTCGCGTCATTCTTACCATTTTCGAGGTATTGACCAAAAAAGTTCGGATTTCGAGAGATTACAGGAGAAATATATCGGGAACCGTAATTCATAAAGAGAGAATATTTTGCGATTTTTTTCAATTTTGAGCCCTCCATTTTGAGCATGTGTCCTCGTAAAACAACATATCGTAGAACGTTTTAATAGAACCCTCAAACAAAAGTTGTGGAAAAAATTTAGTACTGAAGAAAATTATAAATGGATGGATATATTGTAAGTATTGTTTAATGAGTATAGTAATGAAGTACATAGAACAATTGGTATAAAGCCAGTAGAAGTTAATAAAAATTTAACCTTAAGTTCGTTCTGCAATTGTCTTGGAGCATCCTCAACTGGTTTTCTTCTGTATTTATATGAAAAGGGGAAAAAGCAACTTAAACCCAATACATATATGTCTGTTGGTTAAACCGATTGTGTTTAGCTTTAACGTTGATATGCATAACAAGTTGAAGCAAATGAACAGACAAATACATGAATAAATGTAACTATTCCCATTATATGGATGATCCTTTTGCTTCACAATCAAATCGGAATTATACCGTGAAGGTTTCTAACTAACCTAACGTGACGTTTTAATACCTTAAGAATAATGTAGTTAATTCCATTTGCGGTTGTGTACTAGTGTGGAACATGTGGATTGCGCAGTGTTAATGGATTGGCATTATATATTGGGACTAATGGGAATAACATCCTTCTATCTATAGAGTGGTTTAATTCCAATCATGCTGTCCTCATGTGACTCTTGGCTGCAATAATTATAATTGTCGCTATTATCACTTGGCATCTGTGTCCTATATTCTGCCTATTGCATGCTGTTGAGTCACGCTTTATAGATATATTTCGGTTTTTTTCCCTTAAGAACATATATGGTTGCAGTAACTTCTATAGCATCCAGAATTACAGATTTGCCTTTCATTTGGAACCAAGAATTATCCTTCTTAGCATTAGATACAATTCACATATTTGACTCCTTGTTATTGTAAAAATGCAAATGTCAATGTCGATCTTGTTCAGTGCTGGTTGTTTTCAGGTGAACAATAATGTGTATATATAAATGAAATCGATGTTGGATATCGCCTTTTCATGTCAGTATGGTTAATTCGCTTGAAATTAAATTTTTAATAATAGTTATGAACTGGGTTCACCTGGGTTTTTATCATTTCACTTCGATAATCAACCATCCATAAGTTGATATATTATAGTGGTGCATGATCAAAAGAGATTAAGTTACTTTTTGACCGTTTTCAGTTTTCAATACACTACTGACCAAAAAAAGACAATATTTCGTATGGTGTTATAGACTTAAGTTCGGGTTCAATGATCAATATTCAATAAGCCATATTTCACTTAACCCCTTTTGATAATGAACCAAAGAATTGATAATCAAAAAGTGGATTGAATAGGATGATGAAATACGAAACCTCTAGAATGTTAGATAACCCACACGATATTGTAATAAAACGGTTGCAGACTCCTGGCATATTCTATTCATATACAGAGTGGCGCGGAGCCGACTGACACATTTCAAACTTGAATATTGCGCAGGCGCGATAGCTTAAAGTCTGTTGTGGCTGAAGGATGGAAAGTGGATAGGATGTAACTTCGTAAGAATACTGCAATGGTTCAATGGACCTTTAGCGTAATGTCATGTAGCAATGAAATGTCTGAAAAATAGCTGGACTTTAATGACTTACTTCGTTTCATAACAAGTACAAACACAGAAAACAACATTGTTTAACGCTCTAATGATGTCCATGGTAAACGTTATGGTATTCCTATAAAATGACATCCTATTCTCTACCAGTCTCCTACCCATAACCCACCCCTAGGTATCGTGCCAGCACAATATTCAACTTTGAAATGTGTCAGTAGCCTTGGCGCCATCTTGCACGAACTCAAGTAATACAATGTTCTGTGCTCCACTACGACTGATCATATAGCGCGGCGTTCTTTCCTCTTTTGGTTCACACTCCGCCAACCAATATAAGTTATTACGCCTGCGGAATATTCAAGTTTGAATGTGTCAATTGGATTGGCGCCATCCTGTATAACCTACTTCTTCCTATTTATCTTCTCAATCTGTTTATTTTCTATAGGTAGATGGATATCTTCATCTACCTAGGTGCATAGGTGTTGTAAAAATGAGAAATACATTACGTTACACTCTAACGGAAAAACAGCAGAAACGTTAGAAATTAATATTTAAACATAATTAATAACTATCATGCCGTTTTAAGGTGAGAGAGGTTAAAAGTTTATTCCAAACATATAAATTCTCAAGAACTCTTCACGTTCAGGAAATTAAACTCGGTACGGTATATAAACTTCTCATTAAAAAGAACTTCTCATTAGACTTTTCATTATAAACTTCTCATAACGTTAAACTCTGACGGAAATGCACATCCTAATGAGGAAAGGATATAAATATTTCGTAAAGAATAACGGCTCCACCGTTTGAAGTAAATTTTTCGACATAAAATTATTATAGAGCTAGGTTTCTGATATTTCAAATGTGCATCCTAAAGGGTGGAGGAAGAAGGTTCACATATACAGGGCGTTTCAAAACAACACCGACAACGTTTGGGAGGTGATTCCTGACACAAAAAAAGCACAAAAATTATAGACCAACCTGGGTGCACAAATACTTTCTTTCGGAGTTATAGGCTGCCGAAAATGTGAAAAAATAAACTTTAAAGGTCCATTGCTCCAAAACTATGGGACCTATCGTAGTCGGGTCAAGACTTCACTTAGAAACTAGTATGTGCTCTAGCCAAACATCCAAGTTTGAGAATCCTGTGGTACTTCCGGAATATTTTTTATAGAGGTAGTTAGTTGGTGAGTACTTCAAATTGTATGACAAACTTCCTCTATAAAAATTGCTTTGTGAGTACCTTAGGACTCTGAAACAAGTATTTTTGAATAGCGCACATATTAGTTCCTAAGTGAAGTCTATCACTATGTATTCTCCATATAAATACACACTTACTCAATGCTTACCAAACATTAGTGCTCACGAGGCGAGATGAAAGAAGAAATAATGTTTTCTCGTCTCGTCTCGTAAAATTTTAAAGAACTCTCGTCTCATGTCGATCCTTGGAAAGCCTTTCTGGTCCAATCTCGCTTTGTAAATTTATGTACAAAATTTATGACCTATATATTTTTTAATATCATCTAGGAGTTAGAAAACTTCCGTGTCAGGAGAGGCCCATGAAAGTTGTGATATAGCAATATTTTAACCATAACTATTATTGAAGTATATTGTTTAGCCTAATGACTTGCATGTCTATAAATTTTAATAAATGCTCTTCATT
Organism: Thermobia domestica; assembly: GCF_964235325.1. Taxonomy (NCBI): domain Eukaryota; kingdom Metazoa; phylum Arthropoda; class Insecta; order Zygentoma; family Lepismatidae; genus Thermobia; species Thermobia domestica. Next base: position 90,363,596 of record NC_137469.1, read on the forward strand.
ATGTTCGTACAACCAATTTATCAATTCTTTATAATTGATAAGGTCTTCATAATATGAATCCTGTACCACTAAAACAGTGTTTAAGATCCAAGACTTGAGTGAACTAGTGTTGTGCCCACGAGTATCATGAAATGTCTTGTCTTGGCTTAAAAACGAAACAACAATTGTCATGTTTCCAATCTCATATTGAATTTGAAAAAGCACTTCTCGTCTCGGAAAGAAGACGATAAATTTCTCGTTCCCTTGATAACATTACTAAACATGTCTTGTATTTATTTTTATTTAGGGCCTATTAATTTATTTATTGGGCGCAAATATCTTGACCATCGTTGACTGTTCGACTTTATATAGTAATGCTGAGTTGAGTTGAATTTGTGTCTTTCTTCTACTAATCAAATTTCGGGTATCAAACATATCTTACTTCTGAAATGAAAATGAAATGAAATCTTTGAGTTTTACATCCCACGATTATGCCGGTTAGGCTAAAGGAGACGATGGTGATGAGAAATGAGTGAAAATGGTGGAATGAAGAAAGTGGGAAGAAACGGAAGTACCCCGAGAAAATCCACGAGCACGGTGTTTGTCCACCACAAAGTCCACAAGGCGCGAGCTGGTTTCGAACCAAAAACCCCAAGACCGGAGGTGAATGCTCTACCACTGAGCCACCGCGCCCTCATCGTACTTCTGGTAAAAGCAGCAAAATTGCAATATATATGCAAGGTGTTTCAAACCAACACCTGCAACGTTTGGGAGGTGATTCCTAACATTAAGATAAGACAAAAAGTATAGACCAACCTGGGTGCACAAATGCTTCCTTTCGGAGTTATAAGCTGCCGAAAACATGAAAAAATGAAATTTAAAAGTCCATAGCTCCAAAACTATGGGACCTACAGTAGTCGGGTCAAGACTTTACTTAAGAACCAATATGTGCGCTATCCAAAAACAGATGTTTCAGAATCCTAAGATACTCATGAAACAATTTTTATAAAGGGAGTTTTTGTACGTTCATATAATTCGAAGTACTCACAATTACCTTTATAAAAATTGCTGCGGAAGTACCACAGGATTCTGAAACTTCGATATTTGGATAGGGCACTTACTAGTTCCTAAGTAAAGTCTTGACCCGACTACGTTAGGTCCCATAGTTTTGGAGCTATGGACTTTTAAAGTTCATTTTTCCATGTTTTTGGCAGCCTATAACTCCGAAAGGAAGCATTTGTGCACCCAAGTTGGTCTATACTTTTTGTCTTATCTCAGTGTTAGGAATCACCTCCCAAACGTTGCCGGTGTTGTTTTGAAACACCCTGTGTATCGGAGCACAAATTTCGTATGGGTGACTTCGTTTAAAATTATCATCGATGTACACTGATGTCCAGAATGATTGTCGCATATTTATAACAGTCTCGTTTTAGAAATACAGTATAATTTGACAGTGATTTTGCAGGGTACTTCTAATACTGTTACTATGTTTATAATCGGGAAATGTGTATTTGTGGTAAATTTCATTAAAAAAAAGAATTATAAATACGAAAATTAGAATGAGTAAAACAAAATGTTGCTAAATGGACAATAATTTTGTTTCGCCATATTGTTCTTATTTGCTGCTCTTTTGACACAGAATTTAACACATACATGTCTTTGCCGATTATACACATAGTAACATTATAAGAAATACCGGGCGAAATAGTTATCAAATTATATTCCTGCAACAGCATATTTATAGATATGCGACAATCATTTTGGACATGACTGTGCCTAGTCTCCACCCCAGACTTCAGCAAATCAGGGGTTCAAGCAACTGTTTCCATGGCAACGTTACATTAAAACAAATTGAATCTAAACAAGACTGTGAACATAATTTGCTTATTTTAAATAATCATCGAAGTTTCTGAATAATTTTGAAAATATTTATCACAATTAATGAAATCGAATATTTAGAATACGATAATACTGAAATAGTAGTAATTAATTCACATAATTAAGAAGAATTTTCCTAATTATTTTGATTTGGATGAACAACAAACTTGATCATTAGTATCACTACGCCCACACATAAGCCAATTAAACAACAACATGGCTAACTACAGATAATTGAAGTAAAAAAAAACTCTTTGAACAATTAAATAATTATTATCATTATACGAAATTTGCACCATACTTACGTATATTATAAATAAAATTAGCCTATAGGAAAAAATAAAAAATGAGGTTCTTACACTCTGCATCTCCACTGTGTATTCACTTTATGTCTCTTCAGTATACATGGTGACAATAAATATATATTTTTAATTTAACGTCCCATGATTATTCTTATGAATAGGGTAAGGAAGAGAGTGGTGATGCTAATGAACAAAATTGTGGGAGAAAACGGGAGCATCCCGCTTAAACCCACAAACATGATATTTGTCCATAACAAAACCCACTTAGCGATAGACCCCTAGCCAGAATACTAAGAAAGGAGATCCAAGTTCATTTCTGGGGAGGGGCTTAAATTGAATCCACCTTACATTCATTCATAGATATCAACAAGTAACTGAAAGTTTCGTGAGGGCTGAAGGTGGTCCCAGAGGGATTGAGCCTCCTGGCCACCCTCTAACTTTGGGCCTGTTTGGCAAGGGCTAGAATCGAACCAGGTGTTCCATCCACCAGAAATGAGCGATCTACCACTGAGCTACCTCAACCCATAAAATATTTTGTACAGAGTAGTAATTTGTTTGTGCCCATTAATTTACTTTCGTGTTTACGTTAATTTTAAATCTCCTCTATCAGTTATTTGAATTTTTCACCTCTTGTGCCTTATTATTGTTATTGATCATAATATTTTCATTGTTTATTGTGAATATGATTTCGACTTGTCATTATGTGTGTCTATACCTCGTTTTATTTATATAGCAAATAGGTTACATATTATCACCTGCATATGTGCCCTATATTCTGGTTCTCTTAATGTTGCTGTGTCATACTATATGATACTCTTTGTGTTAAACAACATATGTTTCTATATCAAGCAACTTAAGATTTAAAAAGTTCTTTTAAATGTAAATGTCAAGTTCTGTCTGTCGTATTTTTAAGAACTTAATAAAGCTGGGTAAGTATTAACTTTTTTGCATTGGTTGGCGTTGCACAGCTATCCAAGCTCTTGCTCCCTGCTTGGAAATATGATATTAAACGTTTATATCACACTTTTATGTAAGATTTCCGTGAAGTTTTGCGCGTCATATTGCAATCCCATGTTGCGGAGCAAAATGATAGATCATACCGTCCAGACAGTTTTTTGTATATTCGTTCCTCAAAAGATAAACGAAAAAATCAAACCTCTTTTGGGTTACCTCTTCTATATCTTCTTTAAAATAATAATAGTACGATAATCGACAGCGAGTTTAATAGGCCATTAACGTCAGGAAATAAATATATGAACTACGAATAACACTTTTGAATTCCGTTACGAGATGAGTGGTATTTCAATAAACGTCAATCTATGGGCAAATATTAAAGGACCATTCCATGATAAATGGTATCTATCAACATAAGGAGTATTGCTCTAAATATATCTGTAGAAGGTATTATGAGACTCTCCTTGTGAAACCTCCAGTAAAAATTAACAGTATTGAAACAAGCACAAACAATCTTCCGTCATTTGACTCAAAATGTATTTGGTAGATTTGCTGGAATTTAGTATCGCTTTTACAACCGAGGCTATATGGGATATAGATCTACAATTAAGATGGAATGCAAACCATAGTACATTCAAATCTCAATACTCTCCAACCGGAATTAAACCTGGAATCACGTTCACTAAAGATGCGCACTCTAACCCTAGATCAGTGGAGACGGTACAACTTGTGTTTGATTGTCCATCTCTCCCCTTCATGTAAATTTTGTCGTATTTTAAGAAACATAACATGCTTTCTTCGAGACTTGGGAAATAATTTTATTACTTCAAATTGAAATCTGGGGAAAAGATGGGTTAGAAGGAGTCAGAAATCACTATCAAGTTAATAATTGTTTGATAACATAATGTGATAACACATTATTTCCATGATAAAGTTTGTAAAAGTTATTCGAGTGTAATATGATCTATATTGTCCTTATTTTAATTATTATTATGACACTTCCCTATTTGTTGCTGTTGTTGAAATCGCTCAAGGGAAAGGATAAAATTATTAAATCCACTCCAACTTGCAAGTTTTTACATGTAGGGGAGACCGAGATTATTTAAGTCAAGAGGCTATTTAAGTAAAAAATATATTTAAAAAAAATCATTCATTGTGCATTCACTGTACGCAGCAGTGCCATAAACTTCTATCTATTTTTCAGTTTGTTCTTCGTGTACAGATTGGTGTTTTTTATTATTCTCAATTTATTCAACAGTTATCGGGTATTTTCTTTTCTTTTTCTTTTTTTTTTTTTTTTTTTTTTTTTTTTTTTTTTTTTTTTTTTTTAGCAGGATGACTTGCAATCATCTATTTTCTTGGCCTGACACAATGTTGTGTATACATCAAATAAGATATCAAAACTCTGTGAGAGAGTATATTTACTGAAGCATTTGCATGTGTTTAGGACAGCATTTTTGTGTATTTTGTATGCCGTCTCTATTGCCTTTATCTGTCACTTCTGCGAGTGGCACTTCTTTATTCGCAAAAACAAATACCAGAACTATTTGAATCGATTGACTTTTGAGAGAAGCATGAAATTGATATTTTGTGTTTAAATAATGATATCAAGAGATGTATATGCAGAAGTTTTGTGAGAAAACAATTCATTTGTAGCAAGTGGTTGTGAAATGAACATTTCTTTAAGAACTTCTAAGTCTCTTGGTTCAAACTTTCGTAGTGATTTTGGTTTCTGGCTTACTGATAAGTAAAAACTAATTTGGATAAGATACTTGTTTCTAAAATAATTATTCTCATTAGGCTTTATTCAGTAAGCTACGTAGTATGATGCTTTTATTATATTTTTATAAATATAATATAATAAAACTGCAGAAGCATCTCAAATAGTCCCTTCAAACACCCAAATTGTCCCGTGTTCTTTTTCAAAATTTTAGTGGCTCGAGCAAACATAATGCTAAGCGTCACTTTAAGTGAAATTGAGTTATTATGTTGAATACGTTATGATCGAACCACAGTAAAACATGTAGGTTGTCTAATTTTGGGAATATACCTGTAGAGGAAGCTTGTTTGGTATGTTATAACATTGAATTACATGGAAACGGTCAACTCTCATGGTCATGTCTTTGTCGAATCCGGTAATCCTGAAAAATGTGGTGAAAGAGAACGTCAAAGTCGTGATTTTTTTTATTGTAGTAGAGTGCTCACCTCTAACTAACTAAACTAACTCTATGGTCATGAAACCCGAAGGTTAAATGCCGCGTTCACAAAAGTTCACCATTGACTTCTATCCTTAGCCAACTGGATCCAGTTCCTACTTTGTATTTCTATCTCTGCAAGGTCCATCCGTCCTCCCATCTGCGCCTAGGTCTTCCTAATGGTCGTTTTCCGATTGGATTTCCAGTTAAAACTTTGAAAGCGTACCTACTTTCTTTCATTCTGTCTACATGATCTGCTCACCTAAGCCTTCTAGATTTGATGACCCTAACAATGTTTGGTGAATGATATAAATTATGTAGTTCCTTCTTATGAAGTTTCCGCCATTCACTATTTCCGTTTCTTTTGGGTCCGAATGTTCGTTTTAGGATCTTTTTCTCAAAAACTTTCAGTCTACATTCTTCCTTCAGAGTAAGCGACCATGTTTCACAACCATATAGCACAATAGGCATGATTATCGTTTTGAAAGCTTCAAACTTCTCTACAAAATTCGCGACGAAAAAAAAATTTGAACTGAATAATAACACGAAATCTTCGTGAATATGGTTTTGGCTAAAATGCATGAGAATCCTTATAAGATCCCAGAACATGCGAGTTTGTGTTAAACAACATAGTGTCTGAAGGTTTTTCCTTTAGTTATTCCATTTCCTCTCATATTTTTCACTTCACCAGGTCTTTCATAATTCTTTACTCTCATTAATCATGTCACCTTTAGCGTAAAGAGCATAAACGTGGGACGTTAAGTTAAAAAGTTCATATTTAATGTTTTTGTGGAGAATAAGTAATACAGATTTTTCCGCTATTAACGTACTTCTCATCATATTCCTCGGGAATGTTTGTATTTATTATCACTATACATATAGTAAGTGATCATAATATAGCATTTAGTAGTAATTACTCATAGTATTAGTATTATTAGTATCAGTAGGAGCCGTCATGAAAATGTCATATACTAGAAACATACATTATCCGTCGTGAGTGTGTGTGTGTGTTTTCTTTCTTTATATACTCATTAAAAACATTATTACGTCTTACTACCTCACCTAACCACTGACAATTTTCATCACTTGTATACATTACCACGTGAAATGTCCCTTCCTCGGACGAGAAGAATATGTTTATGGAAAGAATGTGAACCCCTCCCCCCATTATGAGATCCATTTCAGTGAAAGTGTAATGACAAAAATCCGTAATAACACCTTTTTCCTACTTCTGGCTCTCATCCTTGATGCCGACCAGGCCGAACTAGCACTTAAGTGGCATTAAGTTTGTCACTATGTATCTCAGTAACCTCGAGAACTATGCATTGGGCACTAATATCGGTCATTGTCGGTTACTTTTACATGTCACCACTTCTCATCCAACATAGGTGAAAATTGTTAATATAATATCATAAAATACTTGGGAGGTCTAATGTTGATTATCATGCTAAGTATCATTTAATTAGTTCAGTATTTATTGTGTAATGAGGTAACACATAAACTCACATTGTGTATATAAATAGATTCTATTACATATTATTAATGCTTCCCTCACTTCAGTTACAAGAATGTTTGTTTTACACATCTAAAGTGATACCTCAAGACGTATTACTTCTTTCCAGAAAGTAGTTTGTACCTTAACATTTTGTATCGTGAATCGAATTTTCCGTAACGAAATAATAGAAATCACATTAATTCATTGCACATTCCAAAAAAAAATGTTTAAAAAATCAATTTCCACTGATATTTTATCCAAGATTTATTTTACTAACAGCAATAACAAATGCAGTACGGTAATTAGTTCATATGAAACACTAACTACTAGAACAAGTGAAGACTAATCAAACTGCAATTTACCTTTCAGAACAGTCATGGTTACCTTGAGAGCGAGATGTTGGAAGGATATAAAGGAAAGTCCTTAGAAGGAAAAGCTCTTCCCACGAAAGCTATGGGTAACTCTTTTTCAGGGACGTTTTACCCGATTGTGACCTGATTGTGACTCACTCGACTTCGTAGGACTTAGCTTCACTGAAAATCTATCTAAAGAGTACTTGCTTCTGCCTACTTTTTTCCTCAGACTTTCACTTTCTAGCGAAGAAAGTATGGTGATGGTAAAAAAAATTGAGATTTCAATGGAGTTACATGTTTCATGTCCCCTGCACTGAAAAAGGGATTCATTCTCTCCATCAGGTCGTCCCGTCATATGTACACTTATATATAGGGTATATCGTTCAACGCATGCGGATTATATTTTAATTTTAAGATTTGTATAAGGTTCTTCAGGGATTTTTTCGAATTTTCTTCCTATCCTTGCAAAATAAGAGCAGTTTAATGGAAGGGAAAAATTAAAAAAAGTAAAGAATAAGATATTCTTCGAAACGACATTAACGATCTTGTTTATATTTCATAAATCAATATTCTCTTAATAGACCTATATTATAATGGGAGTCGTTTCTCTAGAAAAAATCAAGAAGGTTCTTAGGAACTTTTTTGGACAATTTTCTCAGAAATGACTAATTGTTTCATGAACATCTCTATAATATGGCTGTTCATAAGAAGAAATTTACTCATTAGGAAAGGGTAAGTTTTTTTTTCAGCATTTTTTTGTTTTAGAAACGTCTCAAACTATTTTGTTCATATTTTGTAAGTGAATATTTTAGCATTAACAACGAACTACTTCCTCTGAAAAAGTTTGCATCGGATAGCGTGGGTTTTATTCTTGGCGCGAGCTTTTATTCGGATGATTCTTTCTGAAATTTCTGAAGTAATTTCTGCATATTTTCGTAAATAAAATTTTTCATTGGCATGAGTAAGTAAAAATATTTTTTCACGAAACAGTATAGCATAAGTAATTTCTCCTGAGAAAAAATCAACAAGGGGTAATTTACTCTTGGGAGTGATCTGATGTGAGAGACCCAGGTTCGATTTCCGGCAGGAGCAGACGTAATTCGGATCCCATATTAAATTTCTATAGACTTGTTCGAATTATTAGACTCAACATTCAGTTTCTGAATATTTTACTGTTCTTACAATATTACGTGAGAAAATACGTTCGAACTTAGTCCAAATTACTACTTTGTAACTCTGTCCTAATTTCTAGTGGGTGTGGCATATGCTTTTCAATATCAATAAAACAAATGTGTACGTAACATTCAAATATAATTACTATAAAGTGTGTATATCCAAGTTGGAAACAAAAAATGAAATGGAATTACAAGAAAATTATCTCTCACACAAATATTACTATTTCTTATAAAATCCCTTATTCTTTATTAAGTCTTTTATCCTTTATGGCATCCTATGTACGAGTTTAGCACATTTTGCCTTCAATTCAGCATCGTGATACCACAAATTGTTGATTCCCTTGATCAATTGAAGTTTGGTTCTAATGTGCTTCTTCTCTAGCTTTTCTTTTGTGAATCTCCAAAAGATTTTAATCGGGTTCATATCAGGACTAGTGCCTGGCCACGGAAGAACACTAATTTCGTTGTCCTCAAAGAATTTTATCACAGCTTTGGCCCGGTGGCATGGGGCTCCATCATGTATAAAGATGAATTGTACGTCATCAAACTAGAGTGCAGTCTGGAAAAGCAGTTCTTCTTGAAGAACTTGTAGGTATTGGCCGTGCTTCATTGTCCTCTCTACTATATACAGTCTTCCAGGCCCGAAGACAGATCACACCCCAGACCCTGACTGAAGTAGGATGATTCACAATTTATTAAAGATATTCCAATTTGAATTCCTCCCAGGTCAACGTCCCACATATTGTGAACATTCATAAGACACAAAGATACATGATTCATCACTGAAACACACTATTCTACAATCGTTAGTAGTCCAATATTCTAGATCTCGTGCCCATTCGGGGCGCTTCTTTGCCATGATTGGAGTAGACTCTAATTTTTGTTTTCTTTCTTGACCGTGTGCTTTTATTCCCTCGATACAAAGAATCCCTCGAACACTTTCAGGCCAAATGGCTGCGCCACACAGTGGCCAAAACAGCTATTCTAGGTGGACAAAACCCAATTTTCACATTATGTAGAATACAATGAGACAAGTGGGATTATCAAGTCAACTAATCAAAGCAACTGAATCCATAAAGATAAGCATCCACAAGGCCGCGGAAAAGAGTTCAATTGGCAGCTGAAAGTGACATAAAAGTGATTACATAAATAAATGAACCTGCACATGTGTGCTGTAGTTTGCTTAATAGAGCAGATAATTTTGCTTAACATTGCTGTTGAAAATTACTGAATGAAAATCCCTCTAAGTGGGACCCTAAAATTTTATGTAATTCCAACTTTCCATAAGCCTATGATCTGATTGCCACGGATTTCAACGTTCATTTTACATTTTCTTACATTAAATATACATTAGTGTACGTAATGCAAAAACATTTACTTGCCGCAACTTGCCGATTATCAATTTATGTTTTTTTTATTTCCAGTGATGTGTGCCATTTCTCGTAGAAGCCTATTTGAGGTATGGTTGCAAGCACCGGCAACAGATGCTAAGAACAGGGAATTGTTCTCACATATCTTGAGGCATTTCAACATAGATGATGTAGATGCAACACTAGAAGCTGCTGTGATGGTAAAAGTAGCAGATTTTCCCCATAAACTCTCGCAAAGATGGGCAAAGAGTCATCGAACAAGCAGACAGTTTCTGAAAGACTACGCTAAGTGGCTGGAAAAAACATAGAATTTTCTAGAATTGCAATGGTATCTAGAAATCGTTGCAAATCAACTCTCAACCTCTGGCATAACTGGACGTCCTCGAAAATCCTTCGAAGAACTCAGTGACAAAACCAAAAAACGGCGTATTCAAACCATAATGAGTGAATCGACCAAGGATAAACTAATGTATGCTGCAAAAACTACCTTACAATTCGATGGACAGCAACGCTACTACAGGAAATGGTATATACATCTCCAAAACGTGCAACGTGTATTAAGAAAGCCTTTCATGCCCCACCATCAGAACTACGAAAAATAACTAAAGAGGAAGCTCTAGCAACGTTTCTAGACGGAAAGATGAGCAAAAGATCTTACATTGCCGTGCAACAGCGTCGGTGCAAAGGTTTTCCCTTCATATCCATTTCTCACAGAAGCAAAAAGGGAATGTTACCCTGACAACGTTGTAATTACTGAAATCTCCGCAGAAATGAATTTGTAGTCATTAATCGATCACACAACACAGATAATTTGTAAAGTGCAAGAGGCAAACACAAGTTAAATAATATGGAAATGATCTTTAAGTGGGGGTGGGACGGGAGTTCCGGATTCAGTCAGTATAAACAAAAATTTATAGAAGACCCAACTGAAGAAGAAAAGGTCCCCCAAACTAACAGTTCCATGTTCGTCATATCACTTGTACCTCTGCAGTTGTCTACCTTGACCGAAGATAATCACAAAGAAATCCTGTGATACAATAATACTCCATCTAGTACGAAGTGGTGTCGTCCAATTAAGCTCTTACTAAAACCTGAGTCTAAAGAATTAGTGAAGGTTGAGACAGCACATATTGAACAACAGATAGCTGCATTATCTCCAGTTCAAATAATTGTTGATGGGACTGCGTTTTCTGTTAGGCCGAAATTGCTATTTACGATGGTAGATGGTAAAATTTGTAATTCTCTTATGAAGGTTTCATCTCAAAAGTGTTATATTTGTGGATGTTCTTCAAAGGAAATGAACAATCCCTCAACGTTTGTGTCAAAAACAGCCAACCCTGCTAGTTATAAATTTGGTTTATCATCACTTCACGCTAAGATTCGCTGCTTTGAGTGTCTGCTGAAAATAGCGTACCGCTTAGATATCAAAAAGTAGTAACTTCGTGGGACAGACAAAGAGGAGGCGAACAAGAGGAAAGCAGAAATTCAAGAACAATTTTGCACACAAAGGGGGCTCCTCGTAGATGATGTGAAACAAGGATTTGGAACAACGAACGATGGAAATACGGCTAGACGGTTTTTTGAAAACCCTTTACTTTCAAGCTCTATTACCGGACTTGATGAACACCTTATCAAACAGTTTTCTGTACTATTGCAAGCAATTTCATGTGTATATGAAATCAATGTTGATGCGTTCAAGTCATATGTTTCTCAAACATTGGACAGATATTTAGAATTATATTCATGGTATGTTATGCCAGTAACTGTCCATAAACTATTAGTGCATGGGTATGATATTGTGAAACACGCGCTTCTCCCCATTGGGCAGTTATCGGAAGAGGCAGAAGAATCTAGACATAAAGACATCAAGAAATATAGAGAGAGTAACAGTAGTAAATATTCTAGGAAAGCTACTATGGAAATGCTATTCATATGCTTTTTGTTTCTTCTGATCCTGTCGTTAATAGCCACAGACGAAAAATTCGAAAGCCACTCAAATGTATTCCAGTTGAGGTTCGTTCTCTTTTGGCATGTCCCTCTATGGTACCAGCAGGTACTCATACGTATGACGAGGATAGTGACTCAGATGATGAGAATGGTGATGACAATGGAAATTCAAGTGATTTTAAAGTGAATTGACTGCATGTTACGGTTTTTGAAATGTTCCGTAGTTTCTGTTGATCCTGTGGATTATACTAGTTTTTCACAACAGACATTATAATTTGTACATTGAATTTCTCTTCCAGTTGATATACGATGCATTTCTTGATTAAAACAACTCTGAACATTACTGAATAAATCATTGTGAGTATAAGTATTCGGACATATTGTTCTGCTACTTTTGTCCCACTAGAATCACGAAATTGGCCACTGTGCGCCATACTCATCCATTTTTATGCTTAAGTCTATTAGAAGTTGCATTTCTGTTTCCCAGTGCCATTTCTTTTAGTTTTCTGATACCTCTTAGCGATAGCTTTGGTTTTCGCTCACACTTCCCAACCCTATTTTGGCTCTTGTTCATTTCAACAGAGATTCTACTCACAGATTTTCGTTCTATCTCAACTCTACTAGCAATGTGTGGCCGTATATATCTTATTTCCACCAGAAGTATTTTGTTAACTTCCATTTTACGCGGAGAAAGGTCTTTTGCGTTTCCCATTATGCTGCAATTACAGGTCTACACAGAATAAAAGATTGATACACGAAACACGTCACGATCATTTTAAACTGGCCCATTCGAACTGTTGAACGCTTTGAATGTCGTTAACCTCTTACGACAGCAACCACAACACTTCAGACTGTAACTTGTTGATAGGAACCACAATAACTATTTACAACTGAAACACCACTTTCAGAATCCCACCCCTCACTAATACCATCTGCTGTTCAACGGTGATATCACCATTTCTACTGTACAGTAAACAAATGAAGGATCCTACATTGGTGGTTTAACCATTAAATTAAATGTTCTAGGACTCTGAAAATAGAACTCGTACATCAATTTTGCATTTTTCGAGCGTGAGTCTAATAATTTGAACACGTCTGTAGGTCCACGTCTCATATAGCCTCTGTGCACAAACTCATATACAATTCAATATCGAATGCTTGGAGGTGAATTTTCTTCTAAGCTTTCAGAAAACTCCTATTACAGTTTTGTTTCTGTTTGATAAATAAATGTTTCGATAATAACTGTAGCATAATTTTAGATTTAATTTACAATACACCGATTGGTGCAATTAATGTACAATACTGCAAATCAATTACAATATTTTATATGTAATTAACAGGTGAAATAGTTATATTGAAAGATGGAAATCAACTAGAATTAAGTATCGTCTGATAACTTTGTATCCCTAAATTGTGTGCAGAAAGTTCCAAGTGATAATTAACTCTAGTTGATTTCTGTCTTACAATATAGCACTATTTCACCTGTTAATTACATATGAAATACGCATGGATTACCGTAAATCACAAAATTTTTCCTGTGATTATTCATTATTCATTTCCTGGGACTTAATAATAGTGGGGTTGAAATTACGAGAAGCGGTTCTGTCTTAATCTTCTATCGAAACTAGAAGTGGCAGAAACCAACTACTTCCGGTTTAAACCTTGATTGCTATAGTGTAAAAAACTGAAGTAGATAGTGAGAAGAGGAGATTTCTGCAATCACTTAAGTGTCCAAAGAATGTATTCCATCTTCACTCTAATCTCTCTACTGAAACCGGAAGTGGTAAAAATCTACGACCATTTTCAGTGTCAGTACTAATTGAGAAAATATCATGCGATATAAATCAAACTATCTCATGTAGTGTATACACAGGCGCGTACCCAGAAAGTTTTTTTTTTTTTGTTTTGTTTTGTTTTGCTTGGAGGGATCCAATACTAGTACAACCAATTACATCTATGTAGAATTGAAGGGTATTATTCTGCACCCGAAAGGATGATAAGTTATTGTTAAATACCTCCACCTATATTTTCAGAAGAAAAAATGATAGAACTAGATAGCTTTTATAAGAGAAAGAGTACAGATGAAATGTAAGATAATTTTTTCATGCTGCATGGATCATTTTCCTGTTAAACAAGTATAGTTTTATTGAGAAATTGTACAAATGATGTTGAGATAGGAAATTTGGGGGGAAGGCGGATCCAGTGGATCTCCCCGTAGGTGCATCCCCCGTATACACGTGACACTGTTAACTGTTTTATATAACGAATATGAGACTAATTCTACAGCTAAATGTTAAAGTTCGAAAACATAATATAAAGGTAACCAAGAAAATTCTGTCGCTTTTTCACCCACCACCTTCGAAGATCAATATGTCACCTACGACGTAACTGGAAGATCAAAAATAGTCCCCATCAGCATCCACGACCTTCTGCCTACGTTCTGGAAGGCCATGGATTCCATCGAGGTAGAACTTGGTGGGCCGTGAAGTGAAGAAGATATCAAGTGCAAAATGCTACTAGAGATTTGAACTGGCGTACTCTAAGGTGATTGTACAAGGAATGAGACAGGTGATAATCGGACGGTGCAATGTCTGAGCAGTACGGCGGATGCAATAGTGTTTCCAATCCAAGGTATAGATTGGTGTCCCAGGTCATCCTAGCCACGTGGGGCTTAGCGTTGTTCTGTAACAGAAGGACCCTTTTGCGATTCAGAAGTGCTGGCTCCAGAGTTTTGAGTTTTTTTTTTTAACACGGCTCAGCTACTGATAGTACACAGTTGCATTGATACTCTGACTTTCTTCTGGTGCAGTGCTGGTTTCGGCTGTTTTGGAACCGGTTCATGGGATACTAACTTTGATGACGGCGCCGTGGAGCTTCGTACAAGACCCACTTCTCATCACATGTCAACACACTGTTCAGAAATGGCTCCTTCCTCAGACGAGACAGTAAAGAAACACAGGGTGCCTTCTGGCCCGGAGTGAAATCATGTGGGACCCATTGACCCAACTTGTAATGCTTCCCAAATTGATTGAGGCACTGCGATATGGTTTTTCCATTCACACTGAATTGTAGTCCCAGTTTCTAACATTTCTGATCACTGTTTGCCTCAATTGCTGAATGAAGATCTTCATTTTGCACATGTATTGGTCTTCCGGTACGTGGTGAATCTTCGAGTGTTTCGTCCCGTCCTGAAAGTTCTTAAACCACTGCTGCACTGTCCCGTAGTCCCGACACCCTTACCAAAGGCCTGGCGTATCTTCCGCCCCGCTGCAGCGGTGTTTGAGACCAGTTTAAACTTGTACAGCATACACGCCCTGTTGAGGTTCCATGTTCACTCTCTCCTTACGCAAGCTCACGGTTTAACCGAACTGCCACAACCAGGTAGTATGTTGGATATACCCACACCAACAGCTGACCTTCGCCTTATCTCCATTCGCATTCAACTTAAAGTGTGTGGGCCAGTTTAACACAGACCTCCACAAAAAGTGACAGAACTTTCTTGGATACCTGTATACCATAAAATTGTCCAATCCACTGGATAGTCTGAAAACTGATATTGTTTTGAACTTCAGCTTACCGATCACGATGTCTGTGCTATTCATAGGTAAAACATATTCTGTAACAACGTTTACAGATGGAAACAATAGAAATCCTTGCAACTTGCCGTTCTGACTTCTCCAACCAATTATTATTCTCGTACATATTTGAAAGGTGAATTCTATATATTGTATACATAGTTGTATTTGACATAAGGTTTTTTGTTGTTGTTGGAATGAAACACAATGGCTGAGTAAGCAGAGCTTGTATGGTTAACCTGTTAGCACATCGTGAAACATTCAGCACTATCGTAATTAGCTTGTACCTGAACGTTAAGTACGAAATTAATAATATACTGATGCATCTATTAAAACTTGATGAGGATATTTGGACGCATTATTAATAGGACTCATACACATATGAAATATTCATGACGCTGTGCTGCATGAGCCATTCTCCCCGGAATGGAAGTTTTAAAGCCGCAGAAAATTAATCATGACCCGGAATAATTCCCTCGACCCAGGAAGTTGGGGGAGAGGGGGAGCGGTAGATTTAAAACTTGAAGCGAGATGAATATTGCATTGTATTCATGTACTTAGTGTGTTTCATATAATGATTATATACACAATGGGTACGTAGGAAAATACGAAGGACCTGCTTATTGTAGCACACTTTTCCAGGGAAAGAAGCTGTTAGCTGGAAGTTGTGCTTCCAGTGTAGTAGCTTCTTGTGGAAAACAGTGGGTTGTTTTCCCTTTCAAACGTTCGTATTAAAAATGTGCCATGTTATGTATGATAGTCGAGTATGTTTCCGCTGGAAAACGTAACATTTTTCCCTCCAATATTTTTGTGTTGTCCTTAGAGCAATCCACAGTATGTTTTATTATTCCAAATTCCGTATTTTCTTTCTATTTATTAACATTATTGTTTCCGCTGTACACAATACGTTAAAATTGTGCTTAATTAAAAGCTATAATTGTTTACATTTATCAAATTTATTTATTTATTTATTAGTGTATCCACCAAACACCCCAAACTCCATACCACATTTACGCAAATATTCAAATACTTCTTTATATACATTAAGTGATGCCAATTCGTAAGAAAATCCAATTTTGTGGGATTTTTTGACATTAGTTTCTCGAAAAGGGATAAAGGAAATTTTCGTCACAATTGGCTGCAAATATGGGATTTTTCACCGACAGCAACAAATTCTCTATGGGAGGAAAGTAGACGAATAGCTCCTCAATAATCTTGAAATGAGTGCTAATTGTCAAATTTTGATACCGGAAAACACATGCTAGTGCACTAACTTCACTGTAAAAAAATATAATAAAACAGCATTTAATAAGTTCTAGTACAGATGTTGAGAGGGAAATATATCAAGTGTGTGTTTATAAAATGTGCTTCACGTGTTCATACACTTTGCACATTTTGTACATACATCTGTGACATACTTGGACAACACAATATCTACAAGGGATGAATATGAGTCATCTGAAGAGTGTCGGTAATGTATACAGTGTCCTACTGTGTCTAAAAAATAGTTTCTGTATTTTTGCACTGTTGTAATGATCAAAAACAAAGCTCCGAGAAATGTAAGTTATGATCCGTATCCTTACGTTCATTACAATATGATGACACAGAGAAATTAAGTACATGATCCTGGCGACAAAATGTACTTGGATTCGCCAACATTTTCAACTGGTTTTTTCAATCAATAAAAATGGTTATTCATCAACTACCTGATAAACGAAGATGATCAAAATTTACGGGTAGTTTACTCATATATTGAAGGAAATGTGTAACATACAATAGTTTCATATGTCATTTGCTTTTTTTAAAAAAAATGTTATTAGTAGGCTATAACGTCGGAAATCCAATAGTAAAATGGGAATATCTGCCTAAGGATGTGGGAATTCATAATGTTTCAGTTTGGCATCACTGTACATATTGTGTTGATTTAAATCATTAAGTAGCAAATGATGGCACAGGTAGCGACTGTTTACTATTATGAACTAGCTTGGTATACACACTGACGACTTTCTCTCTTATTACTAAGATATTATACATCCCAGTTCCTTTCATACCAATAAACTGGAATCAAATGCAGTTTATCATTAGCGTAGAAAATCCTTCAACTGAAGCATATGATAAATTTCTGCGATTCAAGGCATGCACTAACCAAGAAACCGTTAAAACTTCGAATACTGCAATTTACTTTTTATTGTTGTTTTGTTCCTCACTGAAATGCAATTTATGGCCGCTGGAAGCAATTATAAGAGGGAAGGAGCAATTATCCTTCCTGAATTTTCGAAGAAGTCTCAGTTCTTCGAAATACATGTCAAAATATGTGTCTCATTAGATTTACTTACTCACAGACTATAATAGTTAATAAAAGTATTTATAATAAACGCCTTATACAGTAGTACTATAGTACTTATTGTAGTTAGTAAAGTTATGTAATATGTTTTTTTTTTTTTTTTTTTTTTTTTTGCTTCATGTGGTACAGTATTATGTGAACGCGTACATCAAGATGTCCGCATATTTCGCTGCACTTGTGAGTCAGTCGTTTGCTCTCCTACCCTACCTCTTGGAAAGAAACTATACCGATTCTAGCCCATGGTTATATATCGCACTATCCATCTATTGTTCATAAAAAAATCAATCCAAGAAAAAAATTCGATTCGAATCCGAAGTTCGAAAGATGCAGTTGTCCGAGTTATATACTCCTAAAAATGTCCCCCTGTGCCTAATGTGTATCTCACATTCAATGAAACTACATCTATGTGGATTTTAAAAATTGCTGTAGAAGACTTTTGATACACCCAGTATACATCAGTGTAATAAATAATGTATACACACTTTGAACTTCGTAGAAAATTTATTTTCTAACCTACACAGTTAAATTGCTGGAAAAAGTAAGGCTACAATTAAAAAAATAAATGTACTTTCTAATCAAATTGAATATTTCAAATGCCGGTTAAATTAAATGTTTCAAGATGGTGGTCTTCACCATCAATACATTTCTGAGTACAAGTCACGACTATTTACGTATTTTGTACCGAAGTATCCCATAGGAATTCTTCCTACGCTGTTTGAATTCCATCTCAAAGTGTGTATCAAGGTTACATGGTTGACAACAGTGCACCTCATCGTTCACTGTTCTCTATAAGAAAAATCGAGTAGCATAAGGTGTGGAGAGCGTACAGGAAACTCTTATGATAGTGCGGTAGGGCTTTATCATGTTGGTATTAAGACATGTCATTGCTGTACATTGCACGAATGGCAGGAAAAATAGACTCAGCAAGCTTCTTTAGTACAGTACTGTCAAATGGAAAGTCCCAATGAGTGCTCTAGCAGAAAAACCACACCCCACATTTACCTAACGAAAGTTGGCAGTCTTTTCAGTAGTGATGTGGTCATTATCTTCAGCCCACTATAAACAATAATTGAGCTGAGCGAAGCGAAGCTCTTATACTCGGGTTAGCCGTTTGGTTGTCCGCGAACTCCTCCTAGACCGTTTGGCCGATCTCAACCAAACTTAGCACGCTGATAGAGTATGTCGTGCTGAGTGACAACATAAGTCGAAATCAAAAATCCGATGTACCATCGAGGAATAATGACCGAAAAACGCTTCCTCCTAGACCGTTTGGCCGATCTCAAGAAAACTTAGCACGCTGATAGAGTATGTCGTGCTGAGTGACAACATAGGTCGAAATCAAAAATCCGATGTACCATCGAGGAATAATGATCGAAAAACGCTTCCTCCTAGACCGTTTGGCCGATCTCAAGAAAACTTAGCACGCTGATAGAGTATGTCGTGTTGAGTGACAACATAGGTCGAAATCAAAAATCCGATGTACCATCGAGGAATAATCACCGAAAAACGCTTGCATAGACTTTACATGGGGAAAAAGTTTTCACGCGATTTTTTTGTCAATAATTAAAAATGGCATTTATTATTGCATAATGGCCAGGAATGATTACGTAGTTTAAGCTCGCTCAGCTCATTCCATTGCAATCGGGTACATCCATTGCATTCCTAGTTATGTCTATCGACATTTCCATTAAGTTTGAATCGTACTTCATCCGACCAAACAATGCTACCCATAAATCTTAGTTCACGTACAACCATATTCTGAACTCATTCACAAAATTTCCACCCTGATCAACCTTTCTGTATATCACACACTGTTCCACGAATTGGTCTCGTACAGGTGTATTTGTTACCCTTGACGGTGGATCAGTGCCCTACTTACGTCTCCACTGTCTTTAAACCACAACAACATTTTTAAGCTTCGAATATCACTTAATAACCTGCTTCCGCTCTTCACAGCTCTAACGTTCTTCCGCGATGTTGTTACTCTCTTGTTGCTAATTAGCTTACGTAGCTAGGCCGACGATTCTACTGGTAGCTATTGAGAAAACATAACACTACTTTTACTAAGAAATTTAACCTTATAGGTTGGAAAATAAATTTTCTATGACAATCCAAAGTGTGTACCCTTTTTTTGTTGCACCGGGTAAATGACAAAGTTCTTCCACAAAGTAGATTGTCTAACTTTTTTAACAAGGGACTAATTTATTAATAAAAATAACTATCATATAAATAGTTTAAGTAGTTTAGTAGTTAAACAGTATGGTATAAACAGTTTAACTTTAATCCATTAAATCATGTTATGACGTATGACGAAGTTTTAACTTCGGACAATCATTATTACTTTTATGTTCATTTTGGTATGGAAAATTGATTAAGAAACTTAAGTGATTATATATATATAATCTTATTTATTCAGCAGTTACAACAGTTACCCCTATATACCATTTGAATTTCATATTACTAAGTGCAAAATTCTATCAAGACAACTTCCAAATGTAAAATACATACATTTACAAAACGAGACGAGAAATAATCCTTGGTGAATCGAGATGAGACACGAAAATTTCCTTCGGTAATCGAGACGAGACGAAATGATTCTTCAAGAATCGAGAGGGGACAAAGAAACCTCATGGGCAACACTAATATGAACTGACTAATAATTGCATCTTTATACCAGTCAAAAATTAATAATCCTTCAGTGTAAAGAATTTTAACACCTGTCAACATCAAAAGGACAGTTCCTTGTTGGAAAGGTACCTTAATCTCGAATGAACAAATATTTAGGTTACCGGACAAGGGCTTTTAAAAAAAATCCAAAGACACGTTGGTCTCCGTAAAATGAAACATTTGTGCCACTGAAACGTTGGATTGAATGTTTAACGTCCCATGATTATGACCGTTATGTTAAGGGAGATAGATTAGGGCAAGTGATTGCTGATGGAAGAATCAGTGGGATGAGAATGTGGAAGGAAACGGGAGTACTCCCAAAAACACCTACGGATACGGTGTTGTCTACCACAAACTTAATTTGGCCAGCGATTGAGCCAGGGACCCCACACACCAGAGATAAACGCTCTACCCACCATGCCTCCTCAATATATTAACACTCGTGATTGTTGGATGTATGTCTAAAAAGAATATCTTTACTCCATTTTCTTGATAATGGTCCATTGATCACTCATTTAATTGATAAATTCATTTACTTATTAGTTCGAGCAACGATACAAAGAAGTTTGATAATCGTAACGAATTTACACATTTCATGTACACTACCTACCAAAAAGAAGTGATTTCTGTCCGTTCGTTCGCCCTGGTATAGAACTAGAGATATCACACTTTAACGTATCTGTACCAACTCTTGAACTTAAGATTTTTTTATAAGATTATGTAGGGATATTGTTGTAATTCTCTTCCTACCTTCGAAAATAAAGGCAGATTAAGAAACGTAAAATTCTCGAGAACTTTTCGAGTGTCTTTTATAAATAAATAAACATTTCATTAACTATACTATAATCAGTATTTGGGAAAGGTAGGGGGCAATTACCCTTCTGGGTTTGGGAATCGCATTTTTTTATGGATTTTATACTAAAATACTAATAAAAATCGTGAAACTCTTATGTCAGTGACGCCTCTTTGGTAAAATCTGAAATGATGTTACTGACTATAATATTGTTTGTTATTGTTTTGGGAAAACTCCAGAAAGAGTCAGATATACAAAGTGGTGTAAGCGATTTTTCATGATAGCATCCACAATGGTTATTTTACTCTTCTTCTTTTTCTTCTTTTTTACAATTTTGTCAAATACGAAACATGATATCGATTATATTTCATAAATAAACATTCCATTAACAACGCTATAATATGGCATAAATCATTATTACGAAAATATCCACAAATGGCAGTTTACTCCTGGGTATGAGTTTCTTTTCTAAGATTTAAAAAAAGATTCCTGCGAGTTTGTTATTATTTCTTAAGCAAATATTTTATTATAGTTCCTCAATATTGTTTAATTTATTTATTATAAGATATTCACTTTATTTTCGGATATGTGTAATTTTTGGACGATTTTCTTAACCACGGCTCGGACGAGTTTGTTCATACAGGGTTAGTCTAAATAATTCATCGGGTTTCAAAGCACTGTTTATTTACAAGTATACGACGTACATGGACGGGCTAGACGTAAAAAGATACATCCTCTCACCAACTTTCTGATACATTCTACAAATGTTCAATGTGTGCGCCCTTGGTCAGTTGGCACTCATCCAAATGGTAATCCAGTTCCGTCCATATATTAACTAGCAAGTTTCCGTCAATATCCGTCACAGCAGCAGTCCTGCAGTTCTTGCAGCATTGTCGGCTTTGAGGTACATAAGCTTTGTCCTTAACATAATTCTCAGGAAGAAATCACATGGCGTGAGATCTGGCGACCTGGAGGGCCCTTGATTGAAACCCGATGAATCATTTTGGCTAACCCTTTATTTCGTAAATAAATACTGTATTAACAATACTACCATCCAGTGTAAAGTTATTGCTCATGAAAAAATCCATCGTTTATTCTTCACGGCGAATTTTCTGAAGCCAAAGTTTTCCGAGGGCTCCTAATATAATTTTGTTCATATTTTATTAATATTTGTGGAGTGCAGGGGAAGAAGAGAGAAATCCCCGTATTGAACTCTTATGTAAATCTCTCTCTTACTACCCCTTTACCTACAGGAATGTTGTATCATCCAAATTTAAAGAAAATCTAATTTCTTTAAATGCCAAATAAAAAAAATAGAAATTACTGAAATTTAGGTAAAAGTAGGTAAAGCTAAGATAAAAAATATCTTTATATAATTTCTATAATGCCATTCCTGTAAGTGTGAGTTCCTTATTTAAAGTCCTGTAGCCTCTTTCGGACTTTCTTTGATATTATAACGAAATACTTTGGATAGATTAATAATTACCTGCACCTTGGGCAGAAAGTGCTCATACATAAGCAATATACTTAATAGAATGTTAATTTAATAATAACAAAAGAAGAATGTTTTTAATATATGTAAAAAAGATATATTATGGGATAGTGTTATGTAGTTAGTTGCTATGCAGTTTTTTATGGATACCTAATCATCATGTCTGTGTGCATGACAGTTTGAACGAAAATATATTATAAAGTGTATCAACTAATAAACCATTTAGTACCGTTCATCGACTTTATAATTCTGATAGAAAAGGTGAGAATAGTATATGTAATTATTAAAGATATTTTTTTACATGCAAACAATTGCTACCACTCGAGATTCATATATCAACGATCAAACCAGGTTGACGACTACCCTTGGTGAGTCGTTATAAAAATTTTGGTGCCTTCACACCGGGATTAGCTAAAAATTTTGGTTTACCTCACCCGGGACTTTTCATAAATTCATATCCCGAAGCAAAGTAAGGGTGAATTTACTTTTGTAATAAAGTTAATGAATACAAATTTCACCAGACTAAGAAGTGGTAGAATAATTATAAGAAAAATGAACGGTGAGGCAATTGAGAAAGAATCCAATAATAGTGACAACGGTGAACATAGTGTAACACCAGGAATGACATCAGAAGACCGAATCTTGCTAGCCTTACAGCGACAATTGATTCAGATGTCTACCGAATTGAAGCAGACGATAGAACAGAAGATAGAACAGAAGTCAGAAGAATCTAACAAGCAATACGAGGAGTTAAAGCAGACGATAGAGCATAAGTCAGAAGAATCTAACAAGCAATACGAGGAGTTAAAGCAGACGATAGAGCATAAGTCCGAAGAATCTAACAAGCAATATGAGGAATTAAGTAGACGAATGGAACAGAAATCAGATGAAACGAAACAGACAATTGTCCAAGCGATGAATGACATCACCTCGCAGTTCGAGGAAAAGTTAAAAAGAATATCCGAGGATTGTCAGGATAAGCACAACCACCAAATCCAAGAAATCAGTGGTGTAAAAAAGGATTTAGAAGTAATAGAATCTTCTGTTCAACAGCAAAAGATTCAGGTCATCAATAATTCTAACAACATACGTGCAAATACGCAATTGATAGCTACTCTACAGGAAGAAATTAGAACGCTACAGGTTAAGGACAACACATACCACAATAATATGGGTAGTGATCGCTTGGAGTTTCCCCACTCACCAGAGATGACTTCGCCTTCACCTGTGTCTGATGAGGATATCATTTTGGAATAAATTCATCCGAAGAGGACAGATGTGCGTAAAAGGGATGGTGCAACGACACATCACGTCATGGATAGGAATTGTCACCCAATAAGTACACGGAATGATAAAAGGAAGGTAAAATTAAGTGTTAAGATGAGTGAAATACGGGCTATGAGTAAATTCAGTGGTAAATGTAATGAGAACGCTACTTCTTTCCTGGAAAAATTTCAGGACGAATGCAATATAATGTGTATAGATAGATCACAATATATGAAATTAATCCTTCATGTATTACTCCCACCATGTTCTTTATGGTTTAAAGCAGTACGTGATCACATCAATACATATGAGGAATTTAAGGCAGCACTGATCGCGAATTATGAAAATGATTTTTTGCTTGCAAATCGAGATGCCACCATTAGAAATCAACATTTCAATCCTCGTTTGCACAAATCTGTTGTTGAGTTTGTTGTAAATACATACAACGAATTAAAAGTCGTTAATCCATTGCAATCGGAATCTAGAATAATAGCATCGATTCGAAATTTGCTCCCATTTAAGTTACAACAGATCTTGTTTTCTACACAGTGTATGAGTTTCAACCATTTATTAATGCTTGTCCAATGCTATGAAACTCAATACCATGCTATGAGTCAACAAGCAGGAGTAGGTAAAAGTAAAAATAATTCAGATCATTTTGTACCTGTTCGGAATCTGAATATCAGAAGTGTGAACGATACGGAACATAACCTAAGCCGAGTAAATTCTAACAATCAAAACGAACGAAATAGGCAAAGTTATGTAGGGAATCAGCCTAACCTAATTAATCGTGATAATCCTGATGTCAAATCACCCAACAGAAGTAGACATAAAAACAATTGGAATATAGGGCGAAATTACAGGAATACAACAAGCTACATGGATAGACGTAATTGGAGGTCAAGAGATGGCACTTCGTATCAAAATCAGAATCACGATGAAATACATGTACAAAATATTGTGGAACCTAATCATGATTGTGCAGTACAATGTACTTTATTAGAATCATATGCAAGTACGAATGTAAGCTGATTACCGTTAATGAAATTAGGTTAAACCCATATCAGTTATAGATTCTTGTGAACTTTTATTTTCAATTTTATGAGTTAATGTTGATAATGAAAACGACTCTTATGAATACTTGAAGTGCTTAAATATAGTTTTAGATAGACTGGAAAAGTTAATTTTCAAATGATTTTTATTTTTTTCTTGTTAATGTGAAGAATCATAATTCGATTCATAATTGATTAAAAGCAAAGATTATTTATATTAGATTGACTTGTGTTGAAAACTTAACTGCCAAAGATTATGTTGAGTATAAGATTCATTCTATTAAGTTAATTATTCAACGACTATCTTGAATGAAATTCTTCTATATTTTATGCCTTATTGATCCAATGTTTATTTTAAAATATCACCCAATATAATTATTATATAATGCGCCCTGGATAATGGTAACTCATGTTTTAACTGTAATTGCTTCTTACGATTTTGACTTCGCACCCTTCAAAGATTAAATAAATAGGCGACGACGTTTTAATAATAAAATATAATAATAATGTAATGAATGATAATGAAATAAATATAATTAATGTAATAAAAAATAAGTATTAATGAAATGAAAGATTTGTTATAAATGTATCTATATCTATGATATGTAATGAAGATACATACGAGGGGCGATCAAAATGTGATGAACATATGTAATGTAAGACCATTATTGTAATCGGACCAGTGGTTCTTGAAGATAAAAGCCAAGCTTGCTTATGACTTTTATATTCAGTCCAATTGTCGGGCGACATTTTATATAACGAAATACTTTGGATAGATTAATAATTACCTGCACCTTGGGCAGAAAGTGCTCATACATAAGCAATATACTTAATAGAATGTTAATTTAATAATAACAAAAGAAGAATGTTTTTAATATATGTAAAAAAGATATATTATGGGATAGTGTTATATAGTTAGTTGCTATGTAGTTTTTTATGGATACCTAATCATCATGTCTGTGTGCATGACAGTTTGAACGAAAATATATTATAAAGTGTATCAACTAATAAACCATTTAGTACCGTTCATCGACTTTATAATTCTGATAGAAAAGGTGAGAATAGTATATGTAATTATTAAAGATATTTTTTTACATGCAAACAATTGCTACCACTCGAGATTCATATATCAACGATCGAACCAGGTTGACGACTACCCTTGGTGAGTCGTTATAATATGTGGACTTACGCATGAAATATCTGCCACCTTGGTTTTATCAAAGAATAGGTGTGTGATTACCTTATTAGTTTCGAACATCTGATATTAAAGAACATGGAATCGAGCAAGCCTGCAAGAAACAAACAAATTATTCTGGTACTTACCATACCAGCCGAAATTCTCTTAGGGAAGGTGATAACTCCATGTAGTTTAATAAATACTTTTTATTTTAACACAACACTTAATCACTTAAACCAAAGCACTTAATTTATATCGATATACTATGTGCTCATAGATGGACTGAAAGAACTATCTTATGATTTTTTTTATCACTAGTTCATAGTTAATAACATATATTTGTATCCACTGCACAGTTCATCTTCTTTAATTCCAGATAGGTATGTCCGTTACTTCACAGCGTTAATTCCAGTTTTCGTGTTTCTTCTTTCTTGTTGATAATTTTCTTTTAGAACGGTTTTCGTAGCATCCTAACGTAGATTAAGTCCTTGGTGCCTGATCATAACTTTAAGGCCACTACTTTTTGACCACTTCAAACTTGGTTTTAGTTGCACTTATATATATATATATATATATATATATATATATATATATATATATATATATATATATATATATATATATATATTAGTTGTTTGTTGCTGCATACGCAAGATGCGTGAATTTGTTTCCAGTATTGTCAGATTGGATCTCAAAATGCATATAGTTTAGGACATTGAAGCAGTTCATTCAACTGATTTTGAACACCAATGATGCAACTTATCGCACTTAATTAAACTCAACTTGAATATAGATATATTCACCTATCTTCCATTGCAACTAACTCTGTTGAACCTATAGTGTTCATGCTGAAAATAACTATTGTCACACGAGCAGTAGCTCCAGAGACTCGATCTAACCGCCAACTGCCCTATTCTTCTCCAGATTTTCGGTTTTGTAAAAGGAGTTTGACGCACAAGAGTCGTGTCTCGCATCAATCCTACTGGATTTTCAATAGAGATATCCTTTTCTATTGTGATTTGCCTGCGAGCGGAACTTTAGGATGAATTATGCCTATTTTTTTTTACATTGACTTTATACTCAAATAGTTCACTTCTTATAGATTGTCACCTCATTTCGAATCAAGCACTAAAATCTGCATGCTTTGGCCTTTCATTAGATACCAAATATGTTAAGGTCCCCTTCTAATATAACCTTAAAATTTTGCATTTAAAATAGGTCGGTTAATATGTTTTTCACTACTTGACATTTTCTTTTCTTATGTTTGTCTAGTCACTGGTGCCCTCTAGCGGAAAGAATTCACAATGTCGCTGACAGCCATAACACTTCGGAGTTTTCTGCTTCCGGGTGACAATTTTACAAATTATTAATCATAGAATGAAATTAAACATACATCTACTTTACTTACAAGTATATACATATATTTGCTACCATATATATGTGTGGTATGGAGTTGTCATCCTCTATTAACTTTGTTTGAATCAGTTTCTTAGGGTAAGGATTCCCAGTCTCCGTCTGTCCCCAGCAGAAAGCCAAAACTCCACTCTCCAATACCAGACATTCCTTTTTTTCCTCACGGCTGAAAGAAAGTTTTATGATACAATATACGGAAGGACGGAAAAGGTAAACAAACAATAAGGGTACACGTAGCTTTCCAAGACATAATTGACTCTTAATCACACTAATTCCTACATATTTTAATCATTATTATTATTTGATATTACAAACTGCTTCATCTGGTAAACCTGGAGCGAATTCACAGCCTGTTTAGATAGATTCGCTACGCCAGCCAGAATTCTTGTGAAATCGGTGGTTATCCCTTGATTTTCACACGTCTTTGTCCTTCTGTTTTTATATGTATGTGTTAAATTTTGACAATAGACAAATATCAGTCTTTCTGTCGCCTTTTCAGCAGTGTTACAACTCAGGGTGTTTTATAGTTTTTTAGTTCTATATAGTATTCTTATAGGTGCTTAGCAGAAATAAAACAGTAATTTTAGTTTCAACCCACAATTTAGTTGGTAAAGCTGACCAAGCATAGGTGACTGACCTTTTGGAGCTTAGTTGTCTTCTACAAGTCCACCTTTAAAAAAAATCTCTAATTCACTAGAGTCTATCTTCCTATATATTAAATCCAATATCTATCGTTACATCCTCGATATAAACTTGAATATTACCAATACTTATGAAATAAAAAATAAATATGATTCTAAGTTAATTAATAATATAAATAATATATGAAAATAAAGAAAACCATTTCTATTTTAATATGCAAATTAATGAAAAAGTATAAATATACTACTATATAAAATTTATTAATAAAAATAATAAAGACTGCGTTTTACATATTTCAGTAATAACTGCAAAATGGCATATACAACTGAAGAGGCATAATCACTGCCAAATTAAAATACCACTAATTTTATAGTAATTACCTGATATCTTCAAATAGTTAAAAGATAATCGAAATGTAGAACAAGAGCGCCCTAGACAATATTACTTTGCATGAGGTACCGTTATCACGGGTCATCTAGCAGCTTTCCGTTTGCTGCCATTTAGAAACATGAAAATAAATGCTGATTTTTTAAATGGCTGGAAATCGAAAGCAGATAAGTGAATCGTGATAACGGTATCACATGTTAAATAATATTGTCTAAGGCTCTTGTTCCACATTATCTTCTATCTATTTGGATATATCACATAATTACTGTAAAATTAACGGTATTTTAATTTTGCTGTGATTAGGCCTCTTAAGAACGAGAAGTACAAGTATCTTACTCATTTCCCGCTTGGATTATTTTAAAATTGTATTGAGGACTACTTTTTATGCTCCTTCTTCTATATGCAGTTAGTCTTGTTAGTTCAGAGAAGGTCATTTTTCCTAACCCTCCCTCACCCTCACCCTCACCCTCAATTGACGTCCCTCACCCTCCATTGACGCCCTCCCCTCACCCTCCCTCACACTCACCCTCCATTGACGCCCTCACACTCACCCTCCCTCACACGCACCCTCAATTACTTTATCGCCCTCACCCTCCAACGCCCTCACCCTCAACTACTAAAATGAGGGTGAGGTGAGGGTGAGGGCGACCCTCATGAGGGCAAAATGAGAGAGAATGACCATCTCTGTGTTAGTTAGACGCAGCATTAGGTAGTTAACATTACAAAATACTTTTCAATACGTAGTCGTATAACAGAATAAATATTCCGTGAGGTTATTTATACTTCAGTTGAATAAGAGAAAAACACCGAGCTAAAAAAAAAATAGACCTAATATTATGAATGCAATTAGGCATTCATGAATGTTTAAACGACCAGAATTTCAACTAATCTATCTCATAAATTATCAAACTAACGGTTTAATTGGCATATTGATTATTTACGTGTGCTAGCCTCTAGGCATCTCAATGGGAAACACAAGACCCAGTGCTAGGTTGGTATCGATACAAGGTTTTATTTGGTTATAAATAAAATGAGATTTAAAATATAATTGATTTATGGATTTATTTAATTCAAGAAGGCAGTAAATGTAGAGATAAAGCTGTACATTTAAGTTAAAACAACTATCCTTAATATTGTTGGATATCTGTAGCATTTTTTTTTAAATTTTTTTTGAGGCCATTAATTTATAGGGGAATTATTTTTGTTTTATTCTAAATTAAATGTATTGGAATTTTAATATTTTGATTTTACTGACACAATCATAGTCATACGTCTTGCAAATAAAATCAGAAAAATAAACACACTGCTGAACAAAACTGAACTCTTGAATAAGATGCAGTCTTCTTCAGCAGTGTGTTTATTTTTCTGATTTTACTGATTTCGTTATCGAGTCCAGTTAAATGTCCTTTACTTTCTCAAATGCATTTTGTATCTCTATGTAAAAGAAACCCTGCCTGACTTACTGACTGATTTATCAATGCTCAGGCCAGTCCATTTAAAGCTAAACTTGAAATTTGGTCAGGGCACAGGATTTGTGATGTAAGGTTCCACTAAGGAAGGAACGATTTTTGAAAATTGGACGGGTCAGAGGGAGGGGAAAGAGGAGTGACAAGTTTAATCTTGGAGTGGTCATATCTCCGAATCTTTGAAGGTTAGAGATATGAAATTCGGTATTTGGACTTCTGATTTAAAGTAATTAGATATGTGTTTCATCGTTGTTTGATATTTCACCTGGAAGGGAAAAAATGGATGAAAAAAGCATGGATTTACAATTATTATAACTGGATGGCCATATCTCGTGATTCGTTAAGGCTAAAGATATGAAATTTGGTATTTAGTTGTTTTTTTCATTAATCAAAGATATGTTTCAGCGATTTCTGATATTTCTCCTACAAGGGAAGAAAATGGCAGCTAGGAAAAAGGATGGGGTTGCAATTATTAAAATAACATGGCTATATTGGTTTAGAGGCATGAAAGTTAGAAATTAGGCTTTTAATTTAAAATAATGAAATTTATACTTCAGCCTTTTTAGATGTTTCCCTTGGAAGGGAAGGAAAAGGGTAGGGTTGTAATTCTTAAAATAAGATAGCCATATCTCGAAATCCCTTTGTTAGAAATATGAGAATTGTGAGGTCGTAAGCCGAACAAATGCGTAAGTGTGAGGGCGAAGTGTCCAGCTAGCCGAAGACTAGTTATATATTTAAAATATTAATATTACTTAAATGAGACATTAAAATTACGAGGTGTGTTCAAAAATGCTGAACTTTTGCTACTTTTGGTTTATTGCTCGTAATACAAACTTTCAACCAATATTCCTTTCTAAATCTTCCCTCTAGTGTCAATACGCTGTTGCGGTTGTTCTTTCAACTTTGGAACGTCTGCTCAAAATCACTTTTTTTTTTTTAATGATGTGTATTTTAGTGTCCTCGTATTTTCCTAAATTTTCTCAATGGACTGGAAATGACATCATTTCAAAATGTTTTTAAGATTAAGATATTGAAGAAGTCTATCGGGGGCAGGTATACAGAATAGGTTGCGTGAACCACAACGAAAGTGCAATGTTTTTCTAAATAATTTGCGAGCTTTTTCCAGTCAGGATTTGATGGCAAGATCGTAACTTATGCCAAAGTATTTACATCCTCGTAGACAGTTAAACGAAGATTTTCACGGATTACAGCGAGCACAATCTCAACATGTTGGTCGTCTGTTGACGTGGAAGGTCATCCAGTCCTTGAATTTTTGGCACTTCTGCTCTCCTGAATACGCTTAAATGAATCACAGCACAGCGTGCGGCTCATGCGGTCATCCTTGTATGCTTGGTTAAAAATTAGGCGTGTTTCTGCAGTTCAAAATTTCAGTTTTACTCAAAATTTCACTCAGATGCTTTGTTCTTCCAAGTCGTTCATTGTTGCTTTCTCACTAATCCGAGGAGCATGCACGTTATTCAATCAGTGACCAATTTTTATTATCATTGTTCAGTAACACACAATGATAATCGCATACGTTAGCAGCATTTTACACAGTTTGTCTTGAAAACCAAATAAATATAACTTGTGCATTAGTTATTTAATAATTTATTTCAAGCACACTGTAAACACACTGGTCTAAGGGACACATCAGAAGACGATCCGCTGGGGAGAGTAATACTCTCGGAAGGTAACTATTTTTCGCGCGCTACCCTAGTCAGATGTTTTAAGTTCGTCACAAAATTTATATCATGGGGGTAAAGGTGGAACAAAACGAGTCCTGATGGGGCATCAAACCACATTCGCTCGCTGGCGCTTGCTCAGCTATCTTTCGTAAGATAACTAAATCACTTTTTATGCGTTATATATTACGTACAAGAGCAAATGAGTATTGTTTTTATATTATTTTAATGATAAAAGTGTTAAGAAAATTTTAAAAATATACAAAAATTGTTTCCTTGGGCCGGGTTTCAACAAACGCCAAAATTATCATTGTTAACCCATTCACTAGCACGCTCGGCCACGAGGACCAATAGCAGCTTGTGTTTGATTTGTGATATGTGTATATTACACGGCAAGAAACGGATAACTTTAACCTATCAGATCCGTGTATTTACCTCCTATGACTAGGGTCGGGCGTGATTAAAATACATGCTTCCATATAACACAATGCGAAATTCTTTCTGCTGTTGGAGAGCAGGAGTTTCAGCGGCAGTCAAGTATCGTGAAACAAAAAGAATTTGAAAGGGACATCATCTTATTTGTGGGTTTTCTCAAGATTGTCCCGTTTCTTCCCAGTTTCTTATTGCACCAATTCCTTCAAAGATGTTCATGTAATTAACATCCGTCTCCTTTAGCCTACAGGACATAGTCATTAAATATAAAACTGTAAGATTTTGTTTTGTTTTTACTATTCAGCCATATCAAAATGGGAATGCATACTACAGCATTATTGAATAAGCAATGCCCTCTAAATTTGCATGTATGTAAACTTTATGATTCTTGTTTTTAGTTTTACGTTAATAACTTAGCGTGTTCAACCAGAACGTTTACAGGAAATAACAACAGAACGAAAGTGGATAAACCGACTCGGGACATTCTTGCTTAGCACTATAAAGCACAGACTCTATTAACGCTAGTTTTAGGGATTTCGATTTGTTATTAGCTCCGCATTTACATGCTGGTAAACAACCAACTGGGATACACGTAATTATTAACACACGTGTTTTCCACCCCAATTCAATTTTAGTTAATAACAAGGTATACAAAATTCATTCAATAGTAGACTGTATCAGCAAGTAGACTGAATGGAAAAGCTGCTTATAGTGATAATGCTGTTACGTGTTTCATTGCACAAGCGTATTTGCGCTTAATCGTCTTGTCATATTACTAATAATTAATCTGTACAGTTGGGCAAAAGGTGAGACAACTGAAATCAGCTAATCTAGCTGAGCTGATGCAGTGTTGTTGAATCGATAGCTTCAACAATGAAAAATTAATAGTATCAACTCTGATAATAATTAGCTCTTTGCAATTTTCTCCTAAATATTTACTTTCTATGACAAGTACGCCTATTATCTGTACCCTTACAACAGGATAAACAAAAATAGACACAACGTGGTAGTAAATAACGTACTGGTTTACTTTTGGAACACCACTAGAAGGAATTGTTGAAAAATTATAATTCTTTCAATAATTACATTCCAATTTAATACGGTAGATAAAAGGGTGAACCCGGGAAAAAATGGTACAGAAAAGATTTATAGCTTGTTTGAAAGATCAAGATATGACGTCATCAAAATGGCCAGTCATGAATTTCGCCTCAGTACATTGAAAAATGAATAAAACCTCTACCGTTCATTAGAAAAGTTAAATTTTCGGTTCATTTCTTAGAGAATATATAAGAAAAGAACTGAAAAGTACCGTGCATATATTGCCACCATTTCTTAAATATAGCGTCTAACAATAAAAGAAACCGACTTTTCTAAGTGCGATTTATATAAGGAATATTTCTTTACAATGCTACTTACTGGAGAAAATATCATATCAGAAAAGTAAAAAAATTATATGCAATTTTTTTTATCTTCGTCACCTTCTAGCACATATGTTTATTAGCTAGCAGGTCGTATGATAAATTTCAAAATGGGGAAAGTTGAACCTTTTCAAAAATTTGTAATTTTCTCTATTATTAATTTATTCCGCAATTACTAACTATACAAAACTTAGCATAAAGATGGATATATATGCAATGGCTCAGTTGTGCATTAAAATCAGCACGATTCTGCAAAATCTTTCAATATGGCAGCTATTTTTAAGAAACATACCTTTTCTTCTGGCTTTGTGTTAGAATGTTTAGTAAAATCAACGAAAATATCTATAGTAACTGTTTATCTCTATCCGACAAAATACTACAGAATCTTTTAACAGCTACAATCGAGGCACTTACTATCAACAACAAAATATCCAAAATTCGCCAAAATCCATCAAGGATAACGGCATTTTTGCTGCTCGTAAATTTCTTTTTATTCAAGAAATACATTCCACAACACTTTTATTTGCAAATCAGTAATTACATTTGTATGTTAATCGTCACCATGGACGTTCATTTTATTCCGACCTCACTCACCCTCGCCCTCAAAGTAACAGTTGGTTCTCGCCGTCGCGAAGGGAATTGTTCATCGCCATCGCGCACCCTCGTCCTCGTAGTGAAAGTTAGCCCTCGCTCTCGTTCACCCTCGCCCTCGTGCTGCAAACTTGTCCTCCCCTCGCGAAGGGAATTGTCCATTACTCTCACCCTCGCAGTAAAACTTGACCCTCGCCCTCGCGATGGGAGTTGTCCATCGCCCTCGCAAAGAGAGTTGTCCACCACCTTCGCTCTCACAGTGAAAGTTGGCCCTCGCCCTCGTTCACCCTCGCACTCGCAAGGACGGTTGTCCATCGCCTTCGCGGGGACGCGGGGGCTCAGTGGTAGAGCGTTCAACTCCGGTGCTTGGGGTCCCTAGTTCGATCCCAGCTCGCGCCGTGTGGACTTTGTGGTGGACAAACAACATGTTCGTGGGTTTTTTCGGGGTTCTCCCGTTTTCTCCCACTTTCTTCATTCCACCATTTCACTCATCTCTCATCATCACCGTCTCCTTTAGCCTAAGCGGCATAACCGTGTGACGTAAAACTTAAAGATTTCATTTCATTTTTTTCCATCGCCTTCGCTCGTCCTCGCTCTCGTACTGGAAACTTTTCCTCGCCCTCACGCACAATCACCCTCGTTCTCCCTCGCTCTCGCGAAGGGAATTGTCCATCGCCCTTATATGAGTGAGGGCGAGGTTATTTGAAGGTGAGGAAGCCCTCGCGAGGATCAGATCCTCAATTTTGCAGCATATTTGCTGAATTATTTCCTTAACATAGTCCTAAACAAAGAAAACTAAGCATACCATCGTATAACTTACTCCGGATCACCTAAAATGGAACAAATCATTGATTACTCCACGCTTAATATTACTACAAATATGTTCAGATAAAATTTGAATAGAGATTCCTTTATATCTTTCGGTGCAAACTAGTGTTGCCCACTAGTGAGACGAGACGAGACAAGACTAGAAATAAGGTTTATCATATCGTCTTGTAAATTTTATAGAAGTTTCGTCTCGTCTCAGTTCTCGGAAACTTCTTTATTGTCTCGATTCTCGGCGACTCACTTCTCGTCTCATTCTGTAAATTTACGTACAAATGTATTCCCTTATCTAGAAATTCTCAGAATCCTTCTGCCTCACGAGAAGTGTAAGAAGAGTGTATAAACGTACACTCATGTCCAAAATTATTGTCGCATGTCTATACATACGTTGTTGTAGGGATATAATTGGATAACGAATTCTCCCGGTATTTCTTATAATGTTAGTATGTGTATAATCGGCAAAGACATGAAAGTGACAAATTTGATGTCAAAAGAGCAGTAAATAACAACAATAAAACGAAAATAAAACTTTCTTGTCCATTTAGCAACAGTTTGTTTTACTCATTCTAATTTTCGTGTTTATAATTCTTTTCCTATGAAATTTACCACAAATATACATTTCCCGATTATACACATAGCATCAGTATTAAAAGTACCCTGCAAAATAATTATCATATTATATTCTTGCTAAAAGACAGTTATAGATATGCGACAATCATTTTGGACATGAGTGTACGTTTATACACTATTTATATACAAAACCTCTACACTCATGTTATTGAACACGAGATAAATCGAATATATAGTATGTGCTGTAAGCCATGAATGATTGTTTTAATCCGAAAAGAAGAAAAAAAGCAAGAAAATTGCATGCACGCAGTGAAATAAAATTATTTAATTATATAAACTATGCATTATATTAGAATGGAAGGTCTTTCTTCGATCTTTTGGGCTTCAAATTTTTCTATGACCTTATTGAAATCTGAAATGCTGCTCGCCAAGTTTCTCTGAATAGAAAGCATCGCTACCGCAAATATTTTCCGCTTTATTTTCTTTAGAGTCCAGAAACACCTCTCTCCGACAATATGCATTTTGTTAGCATTTCTTTGTATAAATATACGGTACAAAAAGTCCATTTTCAGAAACCACGTATTTTTGTCTGTAAAGAAGCATGAAATCTAAGATGTTTTCCTTCGAAAATAATAATAAAAAAAAAGTTTAATATTCCAGCAAATTAGGCTAAAGAAGACAGATGAGTATTGGAAGTGAATGATTTGATATTAATTTATGCTTTCCGCCGGAAATCGAACACGGAATCAAGTGCACGAAAGACACAGAGCTAGGAATTAGACCAGTAGTAAGACATTTTCTCCTTCGAGACTCGATCGACCTCCCCCCCAGAATAGTTTTTTTTTAATAAATCTTATCCCAAGAATTTTCACTTTTGTATTATAAATGTTAAATAAAATCTATTGACTTCGAACGACCGCCCCCTAAACTTTCAGCTTGGATCCCTCCCTGCTACCACCAGACTTATATTTGTTCTTTGCGAGTTTATGTTTTGTGAATAACTTCTTTCTTCCAAGCGTCTGTATCTCCCTCACCCTATCAATTGAGTCAAGCGCTGCTAAGCGGAGGAATTCGTAACTATTACAGAAGCTGACTAGTTGCGGAAGAAAGGCAACCGCATGAGAGCTATACGGGAAGATAGGAGCGATGCAAGAATAAATCCACTTCCCCATGTTAAGAGATAGGAGCTTGCTGCCATATGCTCAATGTTACTGCTTCCAGTGGCAACGTTCGCTGCCACCGGAAATGTAAATCTCTCTCTTTCTTTCCGTTTTTTAATTGACTTTTTTCAGAAATGCATCAATACTGTTTTGCGCTCAAGAGCAGTGGTTTATTTTTTACTGATACACTACTTTAATACTTAAAAATAGTTTTAGTATTAAAAAAATATCCGGTTGCACAACCATGCAACATATAGTACCAGCCGCCGCTGGGAAGAATATGACCAATCTTTAATCTTGCTATGACATCAACTTTTCATCTGGGGGACATGGCAGATGTTATTTTAAATATTATATTCCTTCAAAAATGGTCAAACAGCAAATTCAAAACAGTTGTTGTTAAGGAAGCTTGTCCTCTCCCTCGCGTGTCCTCGTTCTCGCGAAGGAAATTGTTCCTCGTCCTCGCGTGCCCTCACCATCGCAGTGGAAGTTGACCCTCGCCTTCGCACACCCTCGCCCTCGCAGTGACAGTCCTCGCGCTCGTTCACCCTCGCCCTCGCGAAGAGAGTTTTACATCGCCCTCACTCGCCCTTGACCCCGTATTGGGAATTTCTCCTCACCCTCTCAGTGACAGTTGGCCCTCGCCCTTGTGCTGAGAATTTCTCCTAGCCCTCGCGCACCCTCGTCCTCTCTGTCGAAGCTTATCATCGCCCTCGCGTCATTGTGGGCGAGGGAATTTGAGTGTGAGAATGCTCTCGAGAGGGTCACCCTCGTGAGCGTGAACATCTCTGATCGTCACTGACAATTTCCTCACAATAAGTGCCATTGTACAAAACGCATATTTAACAATGCAGGCAATATATGCATGATATTTTTATAGAAATTCTTTTCTGATGTATTCCCTAAGAAATGAACCGAAAATTTAACTTTTCTAATGAACAGTAGAGGTTTTATGGACTTTTCAATGTACTGAGGCGAAATACACGAGCGCCCATTTTGATAACGTCATGTCTTAGTATTCCCAAGGGAAATTTTGGTGGATTTTGGTTATGTTGAAATGCAAACATAAGTCTTTCAAACAAGGCAAAAATCATTACCGTACCATTTTTTCGGGTTTCATCTAAATGAAGGGTGCTGCTAATATACTAATTACCTTATAAGATTTCCCCTAGGCGAAATGAAGATATCTCACTTGGCAGAGATAAAATTCAAAAGAGTACCAGAAGTAATTGTCAAAATTTTACAATTCTTTTACGGTTTGCGTATAAGTACAGCTTTCTGATATGTGGCATTAAAACTACAGTGGAAAACACACAAACCAACCTATGTTATGTGGTCACTAAAAAGCACGAATGCTATCTAACCGAGGCAGACTACAGCGAAGGTGGTGGGCCCACGCGGGGGTGCGTCTGAAGGGAGCAGACGCGTCAGCGATGGTGGTGTTTGCGTAAGCGAGGATAGTTTTGGGAATGATACGAGTTCCAGTAGTATTTGTCATTGTTTCATACTAGTAACGCTTGACTTGCAAGCATAAAATACAGCTTCCGTACACTGAGGAAAAATATACCACCGGTGGAAAATAGCATCTAATAGACTCATCTTTCATAATCACTCACTTATTTCATGCGTCGTAAAGCACTTGTAATGATTTTACGCTAGTAACTCTATACTTGTAAACCTAAAATATAGCTGTATTACTTTGGATTTAATTCCGTCGCCTGGAGAAATTTGTTCCTTATGAACATGTCGTTTCATGCAAAGTATTGAATTTTACCTGTAAACCTTCTAAAATGTGGTGCGCCAAAACTACAAAAGCACCATAAATAATGTTTCTTTTTTTATTTTTACAGAAGCAGTACATAATTAAATAAAGAATTTATTTCAATACAATAAAACTATCAGTTATTATCGAAGGACATACTTTTTAACGCCCAAAAATATTTTTAAAAAATCGCAACTACGTATGAGAATTTACTCTGTCAAGCATCTAATTTTGTTCAACCCGATATGGGGACTGCTTCCACATCAGTCTTCACAAGAATTACGAAGCGTAACGCAATGCAAATATTCCAAAACAAGTACTTATTATAGCAAACTAAAGCACAAATCTGCATTGTTTTACGCAAACCGTTACGGAAGAAGCCCCATGATATGCCAATTGTTGTATCTCTTATCTTGGGACAAACGGACAACATAAACAAACGTTTAAGTTCGATAGTCATAATTTTTAGCTATATTGTACACTGTCATCTTGCCCATGTCGTAATGCAAAGCTTCATGAAGGTATACAGTATTTCACATTAGTTCAGTTTTAATATGTGTGTATGGTTATCAAAAAGCACCAATTTCGAATTTACTATTATATATATATATATATAAAATTTTATTTCGCTAGATTGGTATGACTCAATTTGACTCATCTTTGAACACTTTTTTTTTTTTTTTTTTTTTTTTTTTTTGCTAAACGCTAATGTTGGTGTAGAATTAGTATACATTAATTATAGTAATTAATAAGTTTAAAATTGAAAACAGAAAATGAAAAATAGTTTCTAGAAAATGTTATAGTATAGTCCAGAGTATTTTTTTAGAAAGCAGTTTGAAACTTTTTAGTTGGACCCCACCTGGGATCCTGTGGGCACTCTGGGACAAAACGCTTTAACTTAAATTGTTGTACTTTGAAAATAATTCCACACTCCCTTTCCTATTTTCATATTTGTCTCACCGTTTCCGCCTTATACGGGTGACCATGGACTTTTCAATTAAGGTTTTGTTTACATTTTGACCCTCCACCATTTTGCACAGGGTTGTCGTAGAGAGTCGAAACTTTCTGCATTTTCTTTCATTTTACAACAGCTTTCAAACGATGTGCTACTTAAACCCCTTAAACCCCGTCTGGGACCCTGCGAGGACCCTGAGGCAAACTTTTTTTTATCCGAAAAAGTGTGTCCTTGAAAATGATGGGATACGTATTGTCCAAGTTTTGCATTTACTCAACGGTTTTCGAACAAATGACTCGGTTCAAACTATTCTGCCAGCTAAGTGGCTTTTATATTACAAAATGTGCTGTAACTCACGACATTCCACCCGGTGGCACGTATAACTTTGGGATTCGTCTATTTATAACATATCAAATGCAAACACAATTGTCTCGTTCGTATCTCAGCGGAGTCACTGTGTGACCCTTCCTTGTGAGTATCAGTTTGAGATATTTATAATGATCATAATTTATTACTGAAGTGGGATAGAGTATTTTTCAGCGTTTCAAACCATAATTCAATGATTGGCTTTCGGCTTCGTGAATCCAGTTTGCACGTCAAACTGTACTTCAGTTCTCTTCCCGAAGTACACCGAATTACAGTTTTCAGTTCCTTGATCAGAACCAACGAGTTAAAACTTATTTCGGTTCTCTTACCCAAAGCACACCAAATTAAAATGTTTATTTAGGTCCCAAGACTGGAACTTGAAACATTTTCGGTATTTTTAACACTTTCTAAAAACAAGACAACTTGTCTTAGTGAAAAGTTCTCCTACTTCTTCCTCGAAATGTAGGCACACGCCTTCATTATTCGGTATTACTAATCCATTCAAACGTTCATCACTTTGTCGCATTTCTCACATATGTTTCAACTACCTCTGCGAAGTTGATTACGATCTCTTACTGCTTGTTGTACATATTAATACCAGACATAGAACTTGCAGTAACATTTTATTGCTGGAAAATATTATTCTTGACAAAAATATTTCCGTCTATTTGCAGCTGTGCAGATTGGTTCTTGCTAAGTAACAAACTTATACGTAGTCTGGTCCAGAAAATCTTATGTGTGATACAGAATCCTGCTAAATTTCGTCTCTCCAGATTTTCTAGACCAGAAATTAGCTTTTAGTTTTTCCTCAGTGTAGGTAGGTAAATGTTTTCCATACGAAATGTGTGTACTACTAGAGTATTCTTTCTAGAGTTCCTTCAAGTATTTCTTAATGTATGTGTCTTCTCGGCTTAGTAAAGTGAAACAAAATGGATAGAACATGGGTACACCTATAGACAACAAAATTATATGTTATATAGACGTACTTATTCTTCCTATATTCCCTGTTGCAATTCGAGTTCAATCAACTTTAGGAGTAAATTTCAATCAGATTTAGGCAACGTCGAGAAAGTGTAGCACTGTTGTCGCCGTTTCTCTTGATATTACAAGCACATAACGAAGAAGGCTGGCTTTCTACTTCAAGTGTACCCCTGCTGGCACTACTGTCAATGTGTGTTTTCCGGTACCTCCCTTGAAAGAAGAGGAACAAGTTGCTGTGACGGAGATCCTCCAATCGTGGAATATGGACAGTGTTGCCACATTGAATTACTTCACGGGGTACACTGTGCGCTGTTTTGTCAACCATTCTAAGTAGCCTACGATCTTCACTCGCCAAGATCAAACATCTGAATGGCAAATTGGCAACATAGTCGAGGCCATTCACTTGTTTCACATATTTTCCGAGAACACACTCGAAATACAAAGGCTAGGAGCTTTAGGAGACTAAATGATGGAAGGAAACTAGAAAAATGTAATAAATACATTAAGTCACAAAGTACCATTCTCTATCGAAAATGTAAAATCAGTTCAAATGTTTGGCTTAATGTATAAATGAAATCAACATTTAAGTATGACTAATCTCAGATTCAGAATGAGGATCAAAAGACAAAACTAGGTCAGTATATTCATTTATCATTTGATATTTTATTTAGAAAATGCCTAGGTACAATTGTAAAGATTTAATACTGTGTTTTATTTTTTTAAAAAAAATTGCTCTTTTATGGGGATTAATTTCACTAAAAACAATATGCGTGGGAAAAAAAACTGATTACAGGGAGCAGTAAAATGGAAGAACAGAAAACTTGCGATTGTCATCACCTTATAACAACAAAAAAATTAACTGGATTTCAGAAAAATATAGATATAGAAGGAGGGAAAAAATGGCTGATTCCATTGTTTTTGGACATAAAATTCATTTTTCTCTTTCTGATATGAAGTGTATGTCAATGACAGTTGGTTTTCATTTTTCTATCAGCTAACGTTAAGAGAATTTTGGGGGGCGCGATTTTATCGAATGTTATATCCATGAAATAGAGAGAATTCTTCTCCCCCTTCAGCCTTCTTTTTACCGAGTGTTTTGGAGTTGTGTAGATTTTCCATCATATCTAGATTCTATCTTTATTTTTCCAAAACGTCCACGCTCTATTCTCAGTTTTGTTGGTTTTCTGTGTGTTTGTGTGGGGAAGGGAGCTTGCAGAAATTGTTTTAGATCAAATTAGTAACTCTTCCATTTTTAGTTTTATATATATATATATGTTCTGAGCTGAATCTGGCTTTAGTACAAAGATCGATCAACGTTAAAATACAAACACCTGGATCAGACAATCCGAAGCTCGAAGCAAGATCTGTTTTAACCCTAGTGAATCATTTTCCTTTGTTGTTATTTCCGTTTGTAAATTGAACTGTAATGCACAATTGTTCTTACTCTATTCTGTGCTCTATACTTCCTATCAAATATGTTTTTACTATTGTTATAATAGAAACAGATTGAGGTCAAAATCTTGAATGGTTATTCTAAACTTCAGTAGGCAAGGGGTACTATTCAAACCCTAAGGCCAGGGCCCATTTATTATTTTTTCATATTACAAAAAGTAGTGTGAGTATTACTGTTAGGATTATTGAATCATTATTAGAAGTATGAGTGTTACCGTTAGAAAAGAATAACATATGCAATATGCTACTTAAGAGTGTAATTTTTTTTACATACACGATAAACACCTAAATAAATAATCTGTTTCACCAGAATAAAAACTAGTCGTTTTCTCAATTTTATCAAAAACTGCGCATGAGAATCATATTTTATTCAGCTTGCTGTGACCTATCGATTGATATGTATGGGGGTATCAAGAAGTTCGTACAATCAC
The DNA here is from genome assembly GCF_964235325.1 of Thermobia domestica. NCBI lineage: Eukaryota > Metazoa > Arthropoda > Insecta > Zygentoma > Lepismatidae > Thermobia > Thermobia domestica. The sequence continues at coordinate 90,406,143 of NC_137469.1, forward strand.
CTAGAAGAAATCTCCTCTGGAGAACTCTTACTCACTATGATATTAGTCCTTCTCTGCGGTCTGCGGTAGTCATGTATTTAATTTGGAATTGCCGTTTCCACTTGGAAACCATCTCAAGGGATGGGCTTTCATCATCATAGACTTCTTTTTCATTGATATTTTCATTAGAGATGCACACGAGACAAGATTTGTGCTGTCTCGAGTCGAAAATGTGCTGTAAGAGTGATGTCTCGACTCGAAAAATATATATTTCACTACTGGAAGAGCCGTGTCACGACTCGAATTTTGTCAGGAAAATCCGGTCTCGACTCGTCTCGTGCACATTCCTACTTTTCATGGATCTGCTTTGCTGATTTCCCCCTGAAGATGGAGGAACTTAATTACGCTCCGTGCCTCAAACTTGTTAATTATCGCACCTCAGTGATTTACTTGAAAAAAAAGAAAAGAAAGAAAAAGAAAAGAAAAGAAAGAAAGAGTTGTTCTTTCGAGTCCAGAATTCCCATGGTTAACTTACACGAAACACCAAACTATAAAATGCATGTCCGAGGAGCTTCGTAGTTCGTCAGCTTCGAGGTGACTGCATGAACTTCTCGATACCACCTCATATATGTCTCAACTTCGGACCATATTATAGGTAAACAAAAATTAAAATTTAAGAATTAAGCATAATTTTGCGATCTACTTTTAATTACAGCATTAGGCTAATTGACAAAATACCACGTCATACGAATCAAACTTCTTCACGTGATGTACAAGTGACAGTGCTACTTGTTTCCACTTTCTAAAGTTGCTAAACCTGAAAGGTAACCGATTCTCTTTTTCCTTTTCTGTTTGTGACATCAAGGATAACACCAAGGATATTTCCACTCTTTCATGACATTTCCCGTATGTGATTGACTGCTAGTCGAGTAGCTCATAGAACTGTAATTTCAACAAAAAAGATATATACGCCTCGTGTATATATGTTTATGTTATTTAATGCCTTTTAATGGGCTTTTAAAGTCGATTATTTTCGTTTTAAGTTTATTTACTTTTTCCACCTTTTCGTTACTGCAGTTTATTTACATACTTATGCTAAAGGGAGGATTCTAACATCCTAGAAAATGACTTGACCCACAAGACATACATGATTAAACACACACACACACACACACACACACACACACACACACACACACACACACACACACACACACACACATACATACATACATACATACATATGGAAACTATTGTTAAAGATCAGCTATATAAATATATGACTGAGCAAAACATAATTCTAGAAGCTCAATTTGGATTCAGATCTGTGAAATCCACAATTGATGCAGTAGAATCACTAACGAAAAAAATATATGAAGTTTTTGAAAATAAGGGTTTTGCTCTAGCTACATTCTGCGATTTAAGTAAAGCATTTGATTGTGTAGATCATAAAATTCTATGTGATAAGTTAGCGTATTACGGATTCCACAGTAGCAGTTTAAACTTTGTAAAATCCTATTTAAAGGAACGTAAACAGATAGTCAGTGTTAACAACATGCATTCAAACATCTTAGAAGTGAAATATGGGGTACCGCAGGGTTCTGTTCTGGGTCCGGTACTATTTTTAATAATGATAAATGATTTGCCTCTAAATACTAATACCACATCAATTCTATACGCGGATGACACTACGCTACTTAACATAAATACAAGCTTTGAAGAAGTGTATATAGAAGCTCAAGCTGCATTAAGAGAGGCAGCGACCTGGTTTAAAAGAAATGGTTTTGTGCTAAATCAAGATAAAACAAAAAAAGTAACCTTTAGTCTCAGTCACTGCAATGATAGAGGAAACTATGATGTATCTGAGGTTAAATTTCTTGGTATACGTATAGACAGCCAACTAACCTGGAAACAACATGTCAAATATGTATGTACAAAGCTCTCCCGAGTGCTCTTTCTGTTAAGAAAATTGAAAGATACAGTTCCTTATGAGTATCTGAGGAATTCATATTTTGCATTTTTCCACAGCATAATTGGATATGGGATTTTGCTTTGGGGTAACAGTAGCCAAGCACATGATGTTCTAGTTTTGCAAAAGAAAGCCATCAGGATTATTGTTGGAACACATGATAAAGAACACTGCAAACCACTATTTATCAGGCTTAAGATAATGACAGTAGTTAATGTATATATTTATCAAGTGCTACTTTACACTAAGCAAAACCTGGCAAATATGACACTCAGAGATGAAGTACATACATATAATACTAGATTGTGTAAGAAAATTGATATACCCTTCACTAGATTATCGAAGATCAAAAATAGTTATTTAGTTATAGGACCAAAGCTATTTAATAAACTAACATCCTCCATACAACAGCTGCCATTTAAGGTTTTTAAGAAAAAGTTATATGACTGGTTAATAACGAATCCATTTGACTCGATTCAAGAGTTTATTGAATGTCAAGACATTGTGTCCTAGTTTACAGTATCACTTTATTTCAAATATTATTAGATTGTTCATAATAATAATAACCAATAACTGATTGTCTGTATGTAATGATTATTTTATATATATATCTGTATCTATAGCTATGTATATTTCATTCGGACGTTGTCTATTGCTTGTAAAGCTCAATGACAATAAAATATTCTATTCTATTCTATATATATATATATATATATATATATATATATATATATATATATATATATATAATCTGCCTACGCTTTGCGGAATTATATTAGAATATACACACGGTATTACGGCTATCAACAGTTGAGGAGTTTCATTGTCTACACTGTACGAAATTTTATAGGTAAATTTACATAAAACGATGGCAATCTGTTTTCCAAGCCTCTATGTAAATCAATTTACATCCATAAAGCAAAATTACTAATATGAAATGGTGTAAAATTACATTTTTATCAATAAAAATATCATTTTTTAAATATAAATTTACTGTAAATTTGTAAGACCAACTACCAAATTTTGTAATTTAATCTAAAGAAATGTATATCAACTTACAAAATAAAGAATAATTGATTTTACATTGATGTTTGCCAATTTAATTAAATTTTTTTCAATATAGTTTTGGAGATTGTCATCATAGTCTGACAAAAATTTATATGAATCCTGCAACAAAGTTCACTCTTTCAAACAAAAGAGGAGTCGTCAAAATCAGTGCTTCTATGTCGAAGTTCCGCGTAAACATAGACTCGATTTCTAACTTTAGATCCTCTGCATCCTGGCGAAAATTAATCGTGATCCATCAAATGGCTCTTGAGATTCTTTTTGTCTCCCGGGCGGACAGACACACGGACAGAGTAAATACGTATTATAAAGGAGTTTTGTAAATCAAAGTACTTAATATGTAATGATACTTTATTTTTTAACTTCTTCGATTATGTACTGTAGATTATGGAAGACGTGAATGCTTATGAAAGAATTGGTGAAATGAGAATGTAGGAGAAAACTAGACAAGACATATTATTGTTTACTATAAATTCACATGGAATAGGATCGAAACAAACATTCCGTTCCTATATCACAAAGAAATGTTTAATCCGTTTACGTATCAGACACTCTCTCTCTGACGCATAGTTATTTATTGTGGGCGGTTTCAATCGTCCGTATTGTGAGGAAAGTATTGTCCTACTGAGTATTCGGCACATTCTTGTTCGAATGTCCTGAATACTCAGAACTCAGAGAGCATCACTGATTACTGTCACTTCCACTTGATCGTGTATTGGGCAATATTATTGCTATTGTTGAGCGTGATCTCTCTTTTTGTGCATAATTGTTACATTTCTCACGTTTTCTGAGCTTTCTTTCAGCCTTTTCCTTGTGTATTTAGTGTTACTGCACTTTTATCTTTATTCTTACTTTTTTATTGTTTTTTCACTATTTATTGATACTGTTATATGCTCTCTCCATTGTTTCCATTACTAGTATTTATTGTTATTGTTCAATTTTTACAATTTATTGGTATTGTTCTATCTTTACTATTTATTGTTGATTTACAGGATGACCAAAAAGTAGATATACAGTACCGTACTGATCAGTTCAATGTATTTTATATCATTTCTTATTGTTATCCATCAGCTAGACATAGTTTCTTTATTATTTGTTCTTAATGTATTTTTACTTGTATCTTAAGGTAGGAACCGCCGAAGCAACTAAACCCATAAACTAGAATGTTATTCTTGATTAATGCAGGGGTGTATACCTACTTTTGGGCTACCCTGTATATTCACTATTTATTGTTATTATTATTCTCATATATTTAATATTTTATCTCTTCTTTTAGTTTTTTACTTCTTTTTTCGGTAGTATTTTAATATATTTTGATTTTTTTAAAATTTTATTTGCGTCAGTTGAGTTGATTATGACGGGGACAAATAGCCTCTGTTGTGACGTCCTCATTAAACCTCAAGTAATCAATAAATCAATAAATAGATGTTTCAGTAATAACTGCAACATGATATAATTTAACAGTGCAGTGGTCGCGAGCCAACTGGAACGGCATTAGTAACGTGGAGGACAATGGTTCTACATTTGAAATTTAATATATTTTACTGAAGTTTTGATACATTTAATGGTTATTGTGTTGAATTCCATGTCAATGGATTATTTAACTGCTTTTATATGAAATATTAATATGATCTATTTAGATAATAAAACATAATAATAAATTATAATAACAGAATTTACTGAAATGGTGAAAAAAAAAACTTGTGGAGGATATTGTCTTCCGCGGGACTACTCCAGTGTTAAGAAACCAGAAGGAAAATGTATAGTACGATACTAGCACCTTTCATTTACAATAGGAAAAAAGAATCGCTTAAATTTAGAATCCACTGATGTTAATACTTTTTCCCCGTTAAATTAGAATAAGGTACGTTAAAGTTTTGGAACACACAGACTCACACACACAGACGCTAATAATATATAAAGCTACCAAACCATGATATCTGGAATTAATATTGACGAACCTCTTCTGGGAAGGTATATTGAACCTTCATTTTGCAACTAGAACAATCTCCCGTCAACGAACAGAGTTCACAGAACACCTCAAGTGCTAAACAAACAATCGGGGCCGCCACAACAGTAACTCGTTTACATATTTAATCAATGTGTGCTTTTGAAACTCTCCTGTTTTATGTATACTAGTGATAAGAAGTTGGCACGAAGTGCGAGGTTTTTTTTAGCAGAATGAAATACTTTATTTCGCTTTTCAAGTATACTTTACGCGGAATCTCTTTCATTTACCAAACTGTAAACGTAATTAGTTTGATTGAACACGTCAACTTCCAGTGTCACCTACAGGTGACACTACTTTAAAGGCGTCTTCTTGTTCGCCAATCGTCTACCAGAGAGCCCTAGTGAACCTCAGGAGCATCAGCAACTTACCTATGTATATGAAAAATTAAATGAAATCTTGAAGTCTCACGAATATGCCGGCTAGGGTAAAGGAGATGGTGATGATGAGACATGAATGAAATAGTGGAATGAAGAAAGAGGGAGGAAACAAGAGAATCCCGAGAAAACCAACGCACACGGTGTTTCTGTCCACCACAAAGCTCACCTGGCGCGAGCTGGGATCGTACCAAGGACCCCATGCACCAGAGATGAACGCTCTACCACTGAACATCCATATATGTGTATACTAGCCTTCAACTGCCTATGTAAACTTCGCCCCAGATCCTCGCACTTCTCATATCCCTAACACGTTTCTAATCTTAAGGAATTTTGAGATGTGGTTAAGTTATTATAAAAATTGGAACCCCACCATTTTGCTTGCCTCTAACGGAAACATCAAAAAAGTACTGAAACATGTCTTTGATTAGTATGCCTCTATTCCTAACGGATTTCGTTCGAGATATGGCCATCCAGTTATGACAATAGTAACCCCACTGTTTCTCTTCCCGCGTGTTATTCACCCTCCTAAGTCATATATATATATATATATATATATATATATATATATATATATATATATATATATATATATATATATATATATATAAAAGTGAAACATGTGTCTAATTATGAGAAGTTCAATTATAATCATCCATCTCCTTTAGTCTAATGAACATAATCGTGAAACATGAAACTGAAATATTTCATTTTTTTTACCCTATAGAACACAGTAAGTTCAAAAGCTACTGATGCATTTCCATCAACAACTACTAGAATAGCGGTTCGATAAGGTCTTGGAATGCTCCATAGATGGCAGCACTATTTCCAATGTAGTAAGTTACTATCATTAGACGGTTGACTATCTTCCGATATAAATAGCGATAGAACGGGTCACGTGTCAACTTCGAATTGTTGAGTAGCAAGCGATAGCACACTTAGTGATATCTATTAGCGTCAGAATTTTAAATGATAGTGCAGGAACCGACACCTATTAACGTAACGGTTTACTTTCAGGAAATCAACTTGGTACACAAACTGAGGCATTAACCTTTTTATAGTTGGGATATTTTATTGTAAAATTTTACTTCATTCATTACGTAAGAGCACATGCGTCAGAAAATCAGCGTACATTGAGTAACACGTGGCTTTGTTTATGTTCATTTCGAAGTAAGTTGGAACAGACAATAGTCCAAATGCTATAATATTATTACTAAATTGCTTTCTACCCTTTTAAAACATATTTGACTCAAACAATCTAACAAGGAGAAAGCAGACTTTGGTAAAAACTTAGGGGCCATAGTCACCCACAGGGGAGGTCAAGGGAGAGCATTTGTCCACCTCTGAGTTTATTTGTCAATGAAGAACGGCATTAAGATATTAGTCGAGTTAGCTTTCTTGGACACATTTAAGGACTTTTTAAATATACCAAAATTAGTTAATCGACTTCTTTGCATTTCGTAGATAAACTTGTACACAGGGTATGTTAACCGGCAGTAGCTAAGATTATTTTCTTTAAACTCTGTTTCATTTATTTATCATTGTACAAACAGATAAAATGTCTGGATTTTAATGTTGAGTTTTTCTAGTTATGCTCTAAAGGTATATGGAAGAATATATAAAGACATTATCAAATGAGTGTGTTTGCATTCTTATCTGATTATGTAAAGTATATTTCTCTCCTGATTTTCTGTCTTTACTGTTCTTTGAAGACCACGCACGTTCACCTAATAGGCACCTGAGAGATCCCATACAATACACTACTAACAGAGCTCAAACTAATATTATATAGACTAATAGGCCTACTATGTTTACAGTAAAGATTACAGAAATGTTGGGGTTTAGTTCCGTACAAGGATCCACTAAATATAACCCTTGCAAATATGAGAGTAATGGGAAACAAGACACAAACCTTTGCCCTCCCCTGAAAAATTTTCTGCGGGCGTCCATGTTTGGGACCATCTTTCGAGAGGTAGTAGTGCGCATATTAAATGTTAATATTACAAACTTAGAGAGCGCAATAGCTACAAATAGCCTAGAAAAAGCGTCTTAAAGTTTCCAACTCGCCGCATATATAATACGACGCGTAAAGTTAAGTGACGGCATGGCAGAGTGAGGAGCATCTACGACTCATGGGCAAAGGGTCTCGCGTTCGATTCCCGATCGACTCAGGTTTTTTTTTCTGTTGCCAATAAAGTAGCAACATGTAACTATTTTCACAATGTGTTTATAAGCATAAAACAACAGAAATGTTCAAATTAGTTGAAAAACCTTTCAATGTTTCATGTTAACTAGCAATAAAATGTAATCTATTCCGTAAATATATTGATATTACGAGTTATATTATGGTTATCACAGTCGTTATGTAAAAAATGTTCTTGACGCTTCGTGTCTATATCTGTAGACAGTGTGCAAATTACAAGGGAGATGAGGGGAAATCCCCTTTGGGAATACTGGATGTATGCTATAGTCAAAGGGGATATTTCCCTCATCCCCTTTGCAATTTGCACACTGTCTACAGATAGACACGAAGCGTCAAGAAAAAAATTATATAATGACTATGGTAACCATAATATAACTCTTGACATCAACATATTTACGCACTGGATTACATTTTGTTGGTAGTTAACATGAAACGTTGAAAAGTTTTACAACTGAATTGAACATTTCTATTGCTTTATGCGTTATAAACATATGGTGAATTAATATTTTACTTGTAGTTACAAATGACAGCTTTATTTGTAAAAGAAATAAGCTGACTCGATCGGGAATCGAACCCGAGACCCTTTATACGTGAGTCATAGATCCTTCTCACTCTGTCACGCCGTCACTTGATAAATTTATGGGCTGTATCATATATGCGGCGGGTCGGAAACTTTAAGACGCTTTTCCTAGGCTATTTCTGGCTATTGCGCTCTCCAAGTTGGTAATATTAACACTTTAAATGTGCACTAATATCTCGCGAAAGATGGCCCCGAAGTTAATTTACCAAAGTCTGCTGTCTCCTTGTCATTCTGAAATTTGTTTTATACACCATCATTACACTGATTCATTTGCTGCATAAGAATAAATACATCTACAGAAGTAAACATTCAGTTCGCAGAGTAATGGAATATTTTTTTACTAAAATTGAAGAAGTAATCAATTAGTGGATTAAAGTAGAAGAATGCAAAGATGGAAAAGTTTTCTTTTTTTTTCATTAGGGAAAAAAGGTCTTCTGGCAACATTGCCTCGATATGCAGATGGCACCGTGGACGTCGCTGTCTGATTAAAATTCGAGAGACGCCAGCTCCACCTATTTTCTCTGCGTGTGTTTCTTGTGTGCAGTGTCGTTCTTCTTCTCGCTCCCGAGGGACGCTTCTTAACGACCCGAGCTCTGAATAAGATTAAGTGATCTAATTCATAATTATGCATTAAAAATATTATGGGAATACGGTCGTGTAATGAATACCAACAGGATTTGCGATAGCAAGGAGAGAGAGAGAAACTTTTTTCACGGATTGGGCCGAGGTGAAAGATTTCCTTGCTTCAATTTTTGTTTCCTGTCTTTCTGTCATTTACTTATTAGTATATTTTTCTCAGTGGCACCAATATCTGTGTAGCTTTATGAGGATAGACCAAGGTGCGTCAGATGTCATCTAACAAGACAATTAAAATTTTAATACAGATACTTATGCCAAAGCAAATTTTTAGGGGACAAACCTCTTCGCTCTCCCAGGATCGGCGCTCATGACTTTTATGTTATCTTCTTTCTTTGTCGAAGAGTATGAAACCTTTCAGTTTTACGTTCCATGACTATGCCGTGTAGGCTGAAGAAGAAGGTGATGATGAGAAATGAATGATATACAGGAAGAAGAAAATGGAAAGAAACGGGAGAGTTCCGAGAAAACGAAGACGGTTTTTGTCCACCACAAGGTTCCTGAACAGGGATCGAACCAGTGATCCTACACATCGGAGGTGAGCGCTCTACCACTGAGCCACTGCGACCCCCTTGTCGAAGGTTAGTAGAAACTAGTGGTGGTGATAACAGCCGCGCAAACTCTGCGGTGCTAAGGTCCCATTCCATTGATTGATTTCGCACTATGTATGCTCCCGTTATGAAATAGGTTCCGAGTCACTGGTAGTGACGTCGCTGGAGGAGAAGAAAGAGATGAGTGCCTCTGGTGACATCGTCCGCCCCTTGACTGCCCCCAAGCCATGTTGTATAATAAGGTAGGACAAGTAATATAAAACTATCGTTTTGATATACAAAAAAAAATAAATAAATAAATAACTGCCCTCCAAAAAAATGTCTAGTTGGGTCATGATTTTTGTGCGGCTTACCCGGGTTTAGATCTAGCTTCTTAGGCCCAGAAAGACATTCCTATTGGCTGTTCGGACATTCCTAGTGATCCGAAAGCAACTGAAGTTAACAGTCGTATATTACTGCATGGATTAATGTTGCCCACTACTCGAGATCGAAAATTCACTTGTTTGATTCCTGGTGTGACAGTTGTTAGTAAGGTATCATATCTTGACTATTTCAAATACGGGCGTCTCTGGCGGGGGACAGGGGGACGTGTCTCCCAAATATTTTGAGAAGATGAAATTGACTAATGCTGATCCATATGGAAGAAGTACAGAGCGGCAGAACAAATGAATTTATACGTGTTCTTAAATATTAAGTTAGTGTGATTGAAGTCATCGTCCCCCTCCCCCCCCCCCCAATTTTAACTTGCTAGAGACATCAATGATTTCAGATATACTTTCATGTTTATCCTCTTCCTATACTGAAAATCAATACAATGGTTTAGAGCACAGATTATATAACTTACATGCTTGGGATCAAAGTATAACTCACCCTAGAGATAAGCAGGGATGTCTAAAGGCGAGCTTGACTCTCGGGCTCAATCAAAGCTCAAACTCAATAAATGAGCATGAGCGCATAGGAGCACAGGTCTTATAAGTGGTTACCGAACTACAACCCGAGTCCTAGAGTGAGCTCAAGCCTCGATTTGGCCAATGAGTTAGAACTCAAGGGAGTGCAAGCTCAGTGATGAGTACGAAATTCAGCTGGCGGGAGTTTCAGTTAGGTTAGACCAGAGCCCGAGCATGTCACGATTGAAAAATGGCCATCTCTGGAGATGAGTGAACTACCACTGAGCTCTTGCGTCTCGATTCAATTTACTTCTTACAATTACTAATTAGTTCGATTCAAAGTAACTAACTAAAAGAGAAACGACTGAAGCACGAAATAACCAAATAAATTATTGAAATCGAAATAACGTTTAATTTATTTTTTAAATTTATATACATCGTATGTTGTTTTAATTTTGCGAATTAAAGTATAAAGAAAAATTATATTTTTGCTAATTTTGTCAATACATTTTCTTTTATTTTTAGTCCTCACTCACTTACTCTTTTTCTTTCTTTTCACCTGTCTTTTTCTCTCATCTTTCCTTACTTTTTCTCTCTATTCTTCTCTCATTTTCATTCTCTCTTTTCTTCCTTTCTCTCTCTCTCCCCTATCTCTCACTTTGTTTTCTCCATCTTTTAATATCTCCTTTTTTCTGTCTATTTCTCTCTTTCTTTCTCTTTCACACATTTTCTACCGTTAGAAGGAATTGTTCGGCATATACTGTCACATCACAAAGTTAACAATGTTGCCAACTCAACGTAAAATTCTATTTTTTTTTTAAGTGGTACTATGTTAGATTATATTACGTATTTCAAATCTAGGCGTACATGTAAAATGAAAAAATATAGTATTACTTTTGTCATGCAGTGTTGCAAACTAAGGACACTACAGTATCACAAACATCCAAATTTTGGTACTTTTTACAGCTGTAATCATTCAAATGAGACAAATGAGACAATGCATCCAAAGCATTGTACTTTGGTGTCTAATATTATGTTCATGATATATTTCGAATGAATAGAGAGTTACATAGGGTTTAAAATTTGACTTTTTTTAAAAAAATGTTTTAGTTCGGAAAACTGCTTAGATAAATTTCTCAGTCAATTCCATAGACAGTATTCAATAGATGTGAAGATCACAGTGCTGTTTACAGCAATTTGACCTCTTAAATCGTTCTAGACATATGGTAAAACTGCTAAAGTTTACAACACTGTTTAAAATTATGTAATTACAAGAGCTTATTATAATTATACCTACCAAAAAAGTATTGTTGTAATGTTATAGAAGCAAAGTAAATGAAGAAATGTTTTTAAAAGTTCACACAAATAGATATACGTCATTAAGGGATATATCGAATTTTACTATTTTTTTCAAATCTCCTGAATGGTTCGAGATATCAAATTGCTGTAAACGGTATTAAGGTCTTTATGTCTATTGAAAATCATCTACGTAATTCGATATGGTATTTATTTAAATATCTTTTCGAAGTGAAGTACTTTGCACAAAAAGTCAATTGTTCAATTCCGTGTAACTATCTACCTGTTCGAAATAAGTCATATGACGACCGTAATATTCGATATAAGGTACTATGGATGTACGTTACCTCGTTCGGTTTGTTTGCGTAAATGCTGTTGTAGAACTGTCCAAAATTTGGTTATTTTTTATGTTTGTGATATTGTAGCGTCCTTAGTCAGCAACAATGCATGACAAGTGTATGCTTTTGTTTTTGATTTACATGTAAATTTGAAATATGTAATAATCTTACGTAAATGCCGTTTGAAGAAATACAACTTTATGTTGGGTTGGCAACACTGTTAAGCTTGTGGTATCTCAGAGTATGCCAAATTGTCTCCCTGCCGATATTTGCATGGTACAAAGTTGAAAGGTTCTTTGCTCATTTACTTATTAGTTTAAAAGAAGGTATCTGCAACTCAGATTTACTCGTTACTTCACAGTACTTCTTTAGTTTTTGCCACAGAAACATGTTTAAGAACGTTTCCTAGACCATTTCTTGTGTCTTGGTATCAAGGCAAAGATTGATTTTGTCTATCAATCATTGCTTCTTGCAATTATCTGGCCAACTGCCAGTTTAATGTCTTTATTTCCATGAAAATATTCGTTATTTATTTCTGTTGTCATTCTAATTATTTGGTCTAGGAATTAATTCGTGCGGTTGGTACGCACACATTGAAGCTGTAGTACAAACACAAAATACATAAATACCTTAAGAAAAATATTGTCCATCGCTAGCCACCATTTTCGCCCATCTGTCAGGCAATGTACGGATTCCGTGGCGAAAGAAGTCCTCATCCTTGGAAGCGATCCAGTCAGAGACCCATGTTTCGATATCTTCTGAAGAAGTAAACCGCTGTCCAATCAAATCGTTGTTCATGCAATCGAACAAGTAGTAGTCCGAAGGAGCAACGTCTGGTGAATACGGCGGGTGGGGTAAAACTTCCAATCCGACATTTTCTAAATAGGTTTTGACCGGTTTTGCGACATGTGGGCGAGCGTTATCATGTTGAACAATAAGTTTATCATGTCTGTTCTCCCATTCTGGTCGTGTTCTGGCAAGAGCTTGCTTCAAACGCATTAATTGTCGTCGATAACGTTCTCCATTCATAGTTTCACCCGGTTGCAGCAGCTCATAGTACACCACACCTTTCATATCCCACCATATGCACAGCATAACCTTTGCACAGTGAATATCTCGTTTTGGTTGTGATGGACCTGGTTCACCTGGTTTCACCCAGGCCTTTTTTCGTTTAGGGTTCTCGTAATGGATCCACTTCTCATCACCCGTAATAATTCGATGCAGAAACCCCTTTCTGCTCTGTCGTTGAAGCAGCAATTCGCAAATGGTTTTTCGTCTTTCAACGTCTCTGTCTTTCAATTCATGTGGAACCCAATGTGACATCTTTTGAATCATTCCCATGGCTTTGAAGCGTTTGAAGACTGTTGTTTGATCAACGCCTAATGCTGCTGCAAGTTGTTCCTGCGTTTGACACGAATCCTGCTCGAGCAATGCTGTCAATTCTTCGTCTTGAAATGTTTTTGGCTGTCCAGCTCGCTCTTGGTCTGCCAAGCCGAAATCACCACTTCTAAACCGTGTAAGCCACTTCTGACACGTTCGCTCAGCTAGAGCATGGTCACCATACACTTCCACCAAAATACGATGACTTTCAGTCGCACTTTTCTGCATGTTAAAGTAATGCAGCAGGACACCCCGCAAAAACACTTTATCAGGCACAAATTGCGCCATGTTCACTTAACTACAAACTGGTGTTGTTGACGCTTTAATCCACTGCCCTATACTACGAACGATACGCGATGACAGGGGTTTGCAACACATGTGTGGATACACGGAACTGTGGGACGCTCCGTTCGTTGCGCCATCTCTTGTCCACCCGCACGAATTAATTCCTAGACCAAATAGATCCATGTGATTTTTTCCTACTTATGCGTATTAATCTCTCCATACTTTGTTGTGTAACATGTATATCTGTATATATACTGTAAGTTTAAATAGGTATCATTGCTTCAGAGATTTCTTTAAGGAACTAATGACTCAAGAAATATTAGAGCAAGGAAAGCAAATTTTGTCTGTTTCAACATTCTGACATTCAAACCAGTAGATACGCCGATTTCTGTGTATTTTTTTTTCTTTCGGGTAGGGATGAGGTATTCAGGTTTGCCAGATATCGTTTAACAAACAAGATATCAATAAGGATTTCAATACAAATTCGGAGGCCCAATCAAACTATAGGAGGAGCTGGTCCCCATAGAATCGGTGCCCGTGCTTCAAACCCATTCCATTTGTAGAAATTTCTTTCCCGTTTTGTTGAATCTACGTATATTATATGCATTCTTGCGACTCGTATTTCTAAGTTGAAGTTCGTTCTAAAAATAAATATATATGCGGAGCGTGTTCTGATGATGTTTTATGGTTCGTTTGCGTGAAAAGAGGTGGTTTATTTTCTTTATTGCCTTAAACATGCACCATGGACTAATTATTGACTGTCTCTTTTTTTTCTAATGTTCGCATGTTTTTCTCCTCTAATATTTTGTTTGTATTCTAGAAAAGCAAATAGCATAATAATTAATAAAAAATCTTCATTAGAAACACAAACTTCGGATATGAGGTTAATTAACTTTCAGAGCTTTAACGAAGGTTTCAGTATGCATGTTGTGAATCAAACAGTATCGTTTATATATGCGTAGATATCTATATACAAGAATGAGAAAAGCAGACAACTGCAGACAGATATTTAGTTTTAGCCGAACAAGATCTGGATTATTATAACACTACTAATGACTACACATACGTATGTATATCTTGTTATTCTTATGTTTGGTAATAGTATTTGTGGTTTCACGCACAATACTAAAATGTATGCAATATTACTTGTTATTTTCAGTGTTAGAGAGCTTTCAATATTAGATTGTTAACATTGGTACGTCTGTTGTGGAATCTCGGGTTGGATTATCTGCCAGAGTTCCTAATATTCAAATATTCAAAGTAGCCGTTAGATCAAAGAATAATGTTTATAGAAATTTAAGCCAATATACTTACTTCTAAAAAAAAAAAGTATTATTATCATAGCAAGAGCAACATTCTTGTAAGACGCAGTCACACTAAATCCTGGAGTATGAACAAATAACAAAATGTATCACGAAAATGACGAAATATGTTGCTGAAATAACAAAATCTTATTTATTTATTTATCAACACAACAGGCATATGCCCAATTCAAGTGTTGAAATATTATAATTCATTTTTACAACAGTTTTTTAGTACTTTACAGGACATTGTACATACTGTATATCAATTTCATCATGTTTTTGACATAATTTGTTATAGAAAGAACATATTCTCCAGATTGGTGACTTCAGGATTATGTTGGTCCTAGCCTTTTTGCAATAAAGGAGACCTGTATTATTAGTTCTACTTCTAACTGAAGGAACATGGAAGTAAAAAGATATAAAGTTTGAATAATAAAATTCATTTTGAACTTTATTTTGGAGGAATACGAGATCGACAATATTACGTCTTAACTTTGTATTAAAATAACATGCATTGCAAAAATACAAAATATATTGCTAAAAATTACAAAATACAAAGCAAAATTAACAAAATGCATTGCATAATTAACAAAATGTACTTGTAAAATAAGAAATTTTGTAGCTATAATTACAAAATGTACTGCAAAACAATATCATAAACTATATTGCAAGATTTACAAAATGCATCGAATTGATGATAAAATATATTGATAAAATAACAAAATATATTGGTGGAATAGCAAAAATAGTAAAATGGATTCAAACTATATATAAAAATGTTTTGCAGAAAAAAGCAAAATATTTTGCTAAAATTATACAATATATTACTAAAATAACAAAACAGATTGTAAAAGTTACAAAATAAATTGCTAAAATAATAAACTGTAGCTATCACTAAAATTTCAAAGTACATTACAAAAATAAAGAAATGTTTTGCAAAAATTACAAAGTGCATTGCAAAATGATAAAATTACGAAATATATAACTAAAATAACAAAAGTCTAAGGTAATTTTTTGCAATACATCTTGTTATCTTTGGAGTGCCTTACGGTTTAGTATTTGTTGGGATATCCACGGAATTATTATTTGTTTTATATTAACAATTTTTTGTGGGTGGGGGATTCTTATCTAGAGAGAGGATTACACCAAACATAAGATATTTTCGAAAACTTTGTTGAATTGCTATGTATCAAACTACGTATATAACAGGAGTGGACCATCTGCGAGGTATCTAAGAGGTGTGTGATACTAGTGGTACACAGGTATTTCCTAATTGGCGCCCGCAAAGTAAGAAATACTGTATTATTATTATTATTATTATTATTATTATTATTATTATTATTATTATTATTATTATTATTATTATTATTATTATTATTATTATTATTATTATTATTATTATTATTATTATTACAAGAGTCATCTGCCTTATTGTAACTGTAAAGCGTAATTTGACGTCTCAGTTTACACCTAGTCTGCCTATCTTTACAATCGTAGATATCATGTACGTGCTTTTCCTTATTGCACATTTAAAAGAGATAGAACGTTTCATACGTATTGAAAATGTATTAAAATACTGTGAAATATAAATGCGTCCATAACTTCTTTTGACTTTCTATAGTTAGTGCATATTATTCTATAGATTAAGTACATTTATTCTTGACAAATATCTAGAGAAGTCATACTGAAGTCTAAGGTTAAGAGAGTCTAAGTACCATGTTATACATTCATTCACATTTCGAAGTCTATCACGTGATGTTTTGTAGATGCTTTAAAATATCCTTGTATGGTATACCTTAATAAGTTATGCCTGGTCCCATAAATCCAGCGTTATTAAAAGCTCAATTCATGTCGATATACGTGGTATTAAATAATATACATCTTTCCCTCGCTCTTATCATGCAGATATTTTGTATCTCGGTCCACGCTTGTAGAATAGAGATATGTTTGTTTTACCTAAGATAATTAAGTAGAATCTACGTAAATTTCGTATTAAAACGAGGCATGAAATGTGTAAATCTTAATTTTGTTCTTGCTTTTAGTAATAAACCGCTTTTTTTTAATCGTTAAACGTGCTACAACATTTCCCCTATCTTCTTCATTAAAATATTATATTTTCATGTGTATGAACTGGATTTTGTGTTAAAGAAAAAAAAGTGACCTCTTAATGAGCAGAAAATTAAAATAGCTAGTGGGATAAGAGATGCATGCCGTTTCCGCAAATCGTAATTAAATATAGAAAGGCGAAACATATTAAATTTCCTTAATATATTTTAAGCATGCTTCTTATGTCTCTGCTTATATTTATTTTGTTTTCCATGTAGAGCTCCCTTGTGAGTATATGATTAGCGTACACGCCTTTGGCGTGAGAGATCTGGGTTCGAATTCCTGTGGGAGCTCATGATGTTGGAATCCCACGCTAAGTTGTAGGACCACGTTTCATATAGCATCACCTGCTCAAAGGGATGTTAAACTCAAATCAATCAAAATCATTTGGCATGTGATTAAAAGATACGAGGGCTATTACACTAAACTTTTCGCCCCAATTCACATTGATTTTATAGCATTTACGGCTATTTTTCATCTTGACTTTTGTTTCTGTTTTCCTATTCAAACTAGGAATAGTAAAAGAATCTAGAAATTCTAGTTCAACACTAGGTCATCATAGAGAAAGAATGGGTTTCCGAACCCAGATTTTTTTTAAGGAGTCCAAGCATTGGGCGGAGAGAAGCCCAATACTGCAAGCTACTACGTCTATGTAATATTGAACAGATGTTATTCTGCACTCGAAAAGACGATAAGTAATTGTAAAATACTTTCACCATATTTTCAGAAAAAAATGATAAAACTAGATTGTTTTTATAGGAGAAAGAGTGCAGACAAAGTGTAAGATCAAATTTTCATGTTACATCAATCATTTTCCTGTTAAACAAGTATAGTTTTATTAAGAAAGTATACAAATGTATGTTGACTTAGTAAGGGATCCAGACCCCGTGGACCCCTGTAGATGCGCCTCTGCTCTATTATCACCCAATGTGGTAGAAATGTATGTACTTCCACTTGGTTTGAATGTTGATTCCATAAAACAAGAACGGTAAAAATAGCGAGAAATTATTTTTGATATGGGATCAGCGTCCCAAGAATAAGATTAATCTCAACATTTATCCCCCTATTTTAACCAAAACTTATAGATCTGCTACTGTACTTCCAGTTTGAATATTGAATTGATATTGTTTGAAAATCGACTGTAGTTTCACAGTATGAG
Organism: Thermobia domestica; assembly: GCF_964235325.1. Taxonomy (NCBI): domain Eukaryota; kingdom Metazoa; phylum Arthropoda; class Insecta; order Zygentoma; family Lepismatidae; genus Thermobia; species Thermobia domestica. The sequence goes on from NC_137469.1 coordinate 90,424,266, forward strand.
ATGAAACTTATTTGTGTCGACTTCTATCTGAGAATTACCAAAATCAACTTTTATCGGAAAATGTAACATTGTTCCCAAAGTCCTGTTGTTTTTAAACATGGCGGGGGACCAATTTTGTAAACATACCACTTATGATTTTGTAAATGGAGGCTTCTTTTCGGCGACTTGTGCAAAGTCGCAAATACTGCAGAATAGTTCTTCCTGATTTGTCAATCTCTGTTGTTGTATCATTAGCAGAGTTGAATGGCTGGGTTCTTGCACTTGACGTCCTCATTATTTAGTCATAACGTTGGTATTGCCAGTTAGACAGAACACTTAGTACGTCGGAGGTGCTGTTTTCAATGCTTCTGCAATAACAGAAACATCAGTTTTCCTGTCAAACTTAGATCGTTTCATAAGTCATAATTCTGTAATCGTAGTAATACGACAAGATGGTTAGTAGCGTATGATGTTAAAATAACAAAAATAATAGTATTGGGAATATTTGACATAAGACCACAACAGTGCGATCTGTGACCATCATTGCTTAGAAACAGTGTGAAAGAATATTGCAGTGACTGATGAAATCCATTCTTCTTCATATTGTTTACAGCATGTGCAGCTTTCTGTGTGACGTCAGGTTTTCTTAACCGCACAATATGCAAAGGCACATAGGGCATTGCTTTACGGGGCCCACGATCACAGATGTTAGGTTAAGGCTGAGTGAGATTTTGTTAGGAAATATACACCTTCCCAACAACTAAAGGTTCTACAGAGCTAGATCAAAGAAGAAGACCAAAGTACTCTAGTAAAACCTGTGAAGAGGATCACACGGAACTTAAATTTATGAATCAATCTATGCTACTAGTTTTAACCCTATTATACCTGAAGTATGTGAGATTTTAGCCTCGCCAATATTTTTTGAGTTTTAACTAAAGAAAAAATCCGCCTCTAAGAAGTACGTCTGTTTGACATCAGTTTAAAGAACAACAGTACCCTAGGCTTTATAAATCCAATCATTACCCGAGTACGAGAAGTTTTGAGCATCATCCATATTCTTGTATGTTTAACCAAAAAAAATCTGTTAACCTCAATAACGCTTTTAACCTCAAAAAATAGCTTACCCTTTAGCTTAAAAAAATTAATCTTAGCTCATGTTTCTGTGTATGGAATGTGGCTATACACTGTTAAAGTCACACCGTTACCCGTAAAGATGTTTATAGATTGACTCTATTAACAACACCGTTAAAGTCATCGTTATCCGTGAAGATGTTAATAGATTGACTTCATTAACGACACCGTTAAAGTCATCGTTATCCGTGAAGATGTTAATAGATTGACTTCATTAACGACACCGTTAAAGTCATCGTTATCCGTGAAGATGTTAATAGATTGACTCCATTAACGACACCGTTAACGTCATCGCTACCCCTGAAGATGTTAATGGATTGACTCCATTAGCCAAGATTATGTCTTCTAGCTGTCTATTTAAAAATACGGAATTAAAAAATCGCTTCTTTTCAAGAATTATCGTGTGTAGTATCGCACAGACGTATTAACATCGCAATCCTATAAGGCCAACTAACGTGATGTTAATGAATAAGAACGCGACTGTGAGTTGAAAATAGTGGGATTGAAATATACCTGCATATGTCAAAAGTTTCTTTTGATATACATGTGTGTGTGTGTGTGTGTGTCCGTATGTATGTTTTCGTGCATGTTAAAGATTAAATGAGAGATACATACAAGCAGATGAGTAATCCAGGTAAGCCGCATACGAAACAGATTACTTTGGTTCTCAGTCTTTTGTGTCGTTATGATAAAAGTACGTCCTCATACAACATATATTTGGCTTCCAAGTTGAGAATACACCAAAAGCGAGCGAGTAAAAATGAGAAATTAAAAAAGTTTTGTACGGGGATAAAAATGTATTTAGTGTACATTTGAAAAATAAAGAAAGAATCAGTGAAAATGATGCCATCTTGTACCGTTCAACTATTGCAATGATGTTTTCTGTGAGGGAAAAAAAAGCAGTGTAGTTACTATAAAGTTCAGTTCAGTTCAGTGTGTGTGTGTGTGTTTTCTGTACTCATTTTTTAATTATTATAAAAAAAATACACAAACGAACTTTTACATCGCTCTTTAGTTCAACGAATAATGGGGCGGAATAATAACGCTTGTTCATATTCAAAAGCCTCTATTCAGAATCCTTTTCTATTGACAAAGCTCAGCCAACCTTTCATTCTCCATCTGTATTGAATTCCACCGAGGAAAAAGACAATAGAGGATTAATTTGTAGAGACGAACGAGTAGTATAGTGAAAGAGCAAATAGGCTAAATATAATGCAATAGAGAAGAGAATACACAAAACAGAGAAAACCAGGATGAGAATATCTTTCTTTAGTTTCTTTGTAAAGGTTTTTCTTTCTTTTTTTTCGCTCATCTCATTTTTAATGAAAAATCTCTGGTGCTTTTCTCTCTCTCGCGCGCGCGCGCCCATACTGAGACGTGGTGCCAGGTATTGCACTTTATGCAAAGCATCCATTCATTTTTCCGCTCTCTTTTTTTTTCATTAGTTCACCTGTGAACTTCTATGATGAATCAACGCAAAACTCGGATTATTATTAATATACTACTTCATTTTACAGTTTTATTTCATTTATTCTTTTTTTTAACTAAGAAAAGTTCAAAACTACACAATGGTATTCCTTCATTTTCACACAAAATTGTTCAGTGGGTTTTAAATCTATTTTTCGGATATTTTAGTCACTTATTTAGTTTTCTGTTGCATGGTTCTATTAAACTTCTAGGTTACTTCGACTATAACAGATTATGCACGTTTATATAGAATATTCTGATACTATTTGAGCATTAAATATACACACGTATATTTTTATATGTAACATTAAAAAATGGATATGTTTATATAGATAATTATTTACATATATATCTTTACTATCAATTTATTTGGAAATGCCTTTTACTTTACTCTTTTTTTTGAAAGATATGTGTTTTCTGTGTGGGGTATCAATGGCTAATTACTTTTTAAGCATAGCTTTTATAACTTATACCCATCAGTATTTAATAATTTAACAGAATGTATAACGTTCGTTACTGGGTCCAAATTCTAGATTAGGTACAATTAAGAAAATTATTTTAAATGTAGTTGAAGGCATTTATTACGAAGTTGGACGTCCTATAGTTTTCTACCAAAATCTTAATAAAAACTATTAAAATTTATATTTTTTTTTCAATTTCTACGTTCTTAACTGACTTTAGGCTGCTTTTGTTACATCGTGAGGTGGTGGAAAGGTTAGGTTAGGTTAGGTTACGATCTAGAACAGAAGTACCCTTGGACGTATTACCCACCATATTGATAATATAAATACTCATTTCTTTCCCACAATGCAACTATTCCGTTACCTTGCGCGAAATAGTTCCCTCCGCTCGCCGAATAGTCCCATGTTTTTAACCGCTTATATGTAACAAATAAACACATTTATCGACATCCTTATATATTATCAAGAGCACAAACGATCAAATTATCCATACTTTCCCTGTAAATTTTATAAGTTTTCCTGGAAACGGACGTCCAACTTTGGAACTTAACCCCAGTTGAAATATAATCACCACGTTCTTATCATGTGATTGAAATGCATTCTAGACGATGTTAAGACATTCAACCTTACAACATTATGTTGAATAGTCTCTTGCTTGTAGTACTTGAAAATATTCTCGGAAAGGAATCTGGAGTTCGAATATCCATAAGGATGACACGTGAAGTACTGTGAGTCTGAAATAGGCAAACAGTATTCTATATATATATACTGTATATAAACACGTCAGTCTGGGAGAAACGACAATTTTTAGTAATACATGATCATGCTAATATGTGGCGCTATCTTCACTATCTGCCTGTCTGATGACAATAGGTGTCGCTAACGTGGAGGCAATTTGCATATCTATATCTATATCTATCTATCTGTCTATGTATGTATGTATGTATGTATATATATATATATATATATATATATATATATATATATATATATATATATATATATATTAAAACACATTTTTCTGACCAGAACAAAATGAATTATTTAATAACTAGACGATTTTTATTACAGTTTCAATTACAAGGTCCTCGAAACTAACAAAAATCTTATAGTTATTAAATAATTCATTTTGTTCTGGTCAGAAAAATGTGTTTTAAAATGTTAGTGTGATTATCCAGAACCATGGAGTTTATTATATATATATATATATATGGGGGCGTGTTCAGATTCGTTACCCAGCTTGGATTCAATCTCGATAGAATCAGTTTCAGTCTACAACAAGACATAAAAAGAATACTGAAACATAAAATTAATGCCTTGTTTGTTTGTTTGTTTGTTTGTTTGTTTGATTAAGTGTTTAATTTGTTTGTTGAAATTCATAATCTCTTTTCAACACCGAGATTATATATATATATATAAAGTAGATATTTAGTTTAAGATGTAAACCGAATCGTTGTAATGCATTCAATACTCTCTCTCTCTCTCTCATTAGAAATGGAACCTAGGATCACGTGCACTAAAGACGCGTGAACTAGTTTCACTAGACCATCAGGAAAGGCGAATAAAATTAAGTGTTGTTTCTGTATTTCGTTAGGCAGTATTACTGAAATATGGATACAGACTATTTTGTTACTATAGCTTCAAAGTACACAATAATTTGTATTTGGTGGAGAATATTGAACTTTATCGATCACTTTGACAAAATGCTTCATCTGTGGTTGCATAATAATTGAGGGAAAATATTCGCTATTAACTAAAAATGAAAGATATTGATAAACATTTAACATCAAAATAAGAAAATGTGTATATATATTTCAGATTATCTGTCCAACATCTTCTATTTTTGCTTGATAATGCATTTTGACACCTACAGTTCATTTATTTGTTGCACAAGAACCGTACGATGCCGAAACATTGACATTGTATGTGGATAACTTTTATATTAATATGTCTATAATTTGTTGAATCGCTTCTAACTAGAGAAGTCATTTTATTATTATTATTATTATTATTATTATTATTATTATTATTATTATTATTATTATTATTATTTGCTTGTTTTGTTTTAAATAAGATGCTCTTAATATATGTTTCTGTACTTGGAATCTATATTATAAAATTAAATATGTTCTATGTTTGTGACTCTTAATCTTTTGAACCACCCGATCGATCTCAATCGAATTTTCTACATAGATGAGGTTCGAACCTGGGAAGTTTTTTTATCATTTCACTTCCACAGTAGATCTTAGGAGAGGAGATGGGGAGAAGGGGAAATATATGAAAATTGATAAAACTTAATAGCTCTTGAACCATCAGACCGACTTCGATCAAACTTTCAACATAGTTAAGATTCGAACCTGGGATGTTTTTGTCATTTCACTTTTACGATACAACGTAGGAGAGGGGGAGGGGGAGATATATTTAGAAAAAATGAAAACAAAGTGGCTGTCGTGACTTCATCACGGTTAAACCAGCCGCCAATCTTAATCAAATTTTCAACATAGATAAGGTTCGAACCTTAAGTAGTTTTCATTATATCATTTTGACAGTAGAAATTAGGGGAGAGAGATATAAAAATAAATAAAACTTAATAACTCTTGAACCACCCGACCGATCTCGATCAAATTTTCAATATAGTTGAGGTTCGGGCCTGGAATGGTATTTATCTATTCACTGACAATATAACTTAGGGGAGGGGGAGGGAGGAGTTAAAAAATAAAACTTAATAACTCTCGAACCAAATGATCAGGCTCGATCAATTTCTAACATAGATGAGATTTGGGCCTGAGATGTTTCTTTATCATTTCATTCCAACGGAGAACTTCATGGAGGAGGATAAGAGAGGGAGATACGGGAGATACATGAAAGTAAATAAAACTTAATAGCTCTTGAATCACTGGACTGATCTCGATCTAGATGAGTTCGAACCTGATATGGTTTTTGTCGTATCACTTTGACGCTGTTACTTAAGGGAGGGGAGGGAGGAAACATTTAAAAACGATCGAAAATGGCAGATATTAGTGACGAATCTATAGATTTCCAGATCGCTGAGATGAACAGTGGCACTTCTGATTACGTTTAAATCCAAATTCAGCCCCGCAACTTGGAAAGGGGAAGGGGAGATATATATATAAAAATGATCGAACTGACCAATATCATTGTCGAATTCATAGTTTCTGAGTCACTGATATGAACAATGGCACTTCAGATGTGCCCCGCAAGATGGGGAGTGGAGGGGGTATATAAATATCATCGAAAATAACCGATATCAAAGAGCACTTTACTAATAGTAAAAGGTGACTGACGTAACATATTACTATTTTTTCTTAATTTAACCCAGCAAAGCGGGTTATTGATGCTAGTAGGCTATAACTTTATAATGACACATTTTTCCAACATTCTTTATTAGATTTTTTATTTCTTAATTTTATTTACTTGTTCCTTATTTTCCATCTTCTTTAGTCTAAAAGGCATAACCGCTGGACCTTAAACTTTAAAAAAAAGAACTAATTTCTTTCTTGTTTGTTTAAGTATTTCTGTAATTTCATTTTAGTTCTGACAGAACTGTAAGATAAAAACCTACCATATATGTTTATACTCAAATCACGTTGACACATGTTGTTTCTTCTGCCCTCTGAGAAATGAAAAATATTTGATTACTTGATTTTTTAATACAAGAGCTATTATTCATTGGAAGGAGCTCTTCCTACTGGTCTAGTGGCTAGCAGGTGTGCCTTTAGTGCAAAGGATCACCGATTTCATTCCCGATGGGAAAGATTTGTAGTTAGAGCGCATTACAACGGTTTGAATTCCAATTTAAACTGTAGTCCCATCTCTCGTATAGTCCCTGTGCTGAAAAGGACACTAAACTACGACCAACTAATTCATTGATGCTGTTGTCTATGGAGCCTCAAGTGTAACTAAACTTTAAACCATTTTTACTTTAAACATATATGTATAATTTTTTGTTTGTTTAACTTCCACCACTTTGATTTTAACCTTTGATTGCTAGTTTTCTGCTTTATCATTGCAACCTACTTTCTTCCTAGTACTTGACAGATCTTAGGGAATTTTCGTTTGTTCCCATAGTTTCGGGAAAATAAAATTCTATTCATGGATCGTTATATTACCAGAATTCTAAAGTGAGGAGGGATCTTTGTTTACCTATAATTCATCATGCATAAACAAGAATAACTAAAGATCAATGAATAAGAGCACCTTTGGAGTTATATTGTCATTTATAGATCTCTTTAACATGTTCGCCAGTCGCAACACAAATGAGATATTTTTCCCTTGGGATACAATTAATAGTTCTTTTCTTTTAGCCTTGTTTACTAGGATTAGAATGTGTATTATGCATAGGGTTACCATAATATTTTGATCCAAAATACGGACAAGCCTTAAAATGACGACTCATCAAAGATACGGCTCCCAAACTCAGAACAAATATTTTGCAATTTCTTACCTAAAAATCACCTTTTTAACTTATTACACAATTGTTTACTGTAATACTTAAAACACTATTGGAAAATAACGTTTTATATTTTTTCAATAGCACAAATAATAAATCATGTCATTAAATTTTATCTTAAATCTAACTAAACCAACCCTGGAATGGAAAAATGAGACATTTTTTTTTTTTAAATCATAGCCCAATTTATTAATAGTGACTAAAATATAAGTTATATACCCTATGATGAAAAGACAATTATTTTCGATCGAGATTTTAGCGATTCCTTGCTCGAAAATTTCCGGGCAGCTCCAAAAACTGTCAAATACAGACATTTTCCTATTTTATGCTTTGTACGATACGGACACGGACACGAACCCAAAAATACGGACGTATGGCAGTCCTAATTGTGCAGGAACGGTAACTCAGTGGTTATGCAGAAAATGTAACGTTAATGATACTAGGGTGACTAGTTGAAGTTGGATGAGAAGTATACCCAATAATTCAGGATTTTAGAGGTTTCAATATTTTATTACGTCGGTACGAATGAAATGTCTTTCCCAAGTGCAGCATTTCCAAAGGTCAAAAGAAAAAATGAAACAACAATATCTGGTGAATAAAAATAGTCGCCATTTGCATGTAAACACTTTAGCCATCCCTAAAACAACTATTAGTCTTTATCATGAAACAAGTCTGGAGTCTGTGATGTTAAGAAATTCTCAACCGTAGATTGCGCCGCACGCTCATCAAGGAAGCTCCGTTTTCCCAAAAAAACAGTCGTGATGCCGGAAGATGAGTCATCAGCAGAAAACAGTGGGTTAGGAAGGGCTTCATACTGCAACTCATATAGAATTTGCAATGTCCTTTGAGCGACAATTTCGAGTTCGTTGCCGTGCATCATGAGGACGTCATATCTTTTGAACATATCTGTATGGTTGCGAGGGATTTCATGGGGTTCAGCACTAACAACCGCAGTGATAGTTTTAACTCGACGGACAAAGACAGGATAGATCACTTGCACCATAGACCACTATACCAGCAACAACATCTTCTGTGCGTGTAGAAGTAGCTTAAAAAACCGTCCGAAATGTTGATTACTATACATCTATTGTCCTTACAGTTTATGATTTCATAGCAGATACATTTTTTCATCTGAAGTAATAATCTGATGCAAGAAACTTACTCGGTTATTTGCCAAGAGAGACTCAGAGAACCACACAACTATCGATTCCTTTTGGCCAGTGTCAATTCATGTAGCACTCATGAATGCAACTTTTTTTTCTTTACTTTATCGATAGCACGGAGCAATCGAACGATAGTGGTATGATGTATGCCTAACTCGTCTGCAACGATATGAATACTTTTCCAAGGAGTCGTTTCTACGATGTTTCTCAGAAGCTCATCCAAACATGATTTTTTTTTTTTTTTGTCCATGGGGTTTATTTTGCAAATGCTGTATTACCAGAACGAAATTTGACACACTAACGGCAAATAGTGAACCCTTTCCTGGTTTAAATGCACTGTTAATGTTTTTGCGGTTTGTTGTGCTGAATGTCCCAGTTTGAATTCTCAAAGGAATATCACTCACAATTGTGTATTCTCCATGGTGCATTATCATACGGTCTGTTCAACAACGCATTGCCTTCTGACTATCTGCGTATTGTACTCTTAGACGCGTCACCTTAATCCATCCCTGTGTTGTGTTGCTGAGATTATGTTTCCCGCCAGACCTCAAAGTATACATCTCATTCGCACCTTCCTAATGTTAAAAAGTGTAAGCCTGCAACCAGAACAAAGGTATAATATTCTGATACGTAACAATTGTGGTGCATGAGAGGGATAAAGTATTAAAGTATTGTATATTATTGTGGTACAGAGGCAGCTTGTTATCTACCAGAAAATAGAAGTTTGTAAACGGATGCACTATTGCCTGGGATAACTTAATATTCTAAATAATCTTATATCATTTTGCTTATAAAAGTTAGTCCTTAATTTCCTACCCATATTAAAATCAATCTTATAACAGTCTCTTTTTGCAATATAATTTCTGTTTGCGTGAGAAGGCTAATTGTATATGAGTAAGAAGTCTTCCTTAGCATCACAGAGTGCTTGATCAGAGATTCAGCATTACAGAATGTTTAATTATAAAATTAGTGTCATAGAATGCTTGATTAGAGATATCTTGTGATCACAATCCTATGGAAGGTAGATAATTTGTTTAGAGAATGATGCATCTCTTATTCTTCTTCTAGATTGCATAAGAACCTGCAGTAGATTGCATTGCAATGTTAGCAGCAAAGGAATATAGGTATTCGTCGACTTAGACTGACTTTAGTTCCAACTGCATGGTCGTGTGTCGTTATTGTTATTATTATTATTTATTTATTGTAGGTCGTTGATAATAATCACCACCAAACCTGTAAAATTTGTCATAAAAGCGGGTGGTAGTAAGTCGTATAGATCGTAAATCAATGACTATCTGTACTTATTGAATAGTTTCTGCAAATATTAGATATGGGTGATCCTTGTAGCTCCACCTTTCCCACATCATAATATCCTAAATTAGTTCCGTTGTTATTAGCAATACGAGTTGAAATGAGACTCTGCACAGCTCATGTAACCATCAGCAAATTCATTCCTATATAGAAATGTGTATCCTGCTGCTACCGTTCATCACAGGACCAAAGAAAGAAAAAGGACGTTTCCGAGCGAGTTCATTTTGCATCACTCTATGTGTTCCTGTTATGATGATGACCTAGTGGTTGCCTTACCAAAGGCTCTTGTAAATATAGTTTAGCTAGTAGATGATTATGGTTATGACTAGCTGATGTTTACCTAAAATAATGGATCATTTATGACTCATCGTTTAGTTATATTTTCAAACAGTTCATCAAATATGACAGTGTTGATAGACATTTCTCCAGATCTCTCTATTAAAATTTGACATAGGCCTAGTTGACATTAGTGTCCAGCCTGCTTTGCACAGGTCAAGAACAAGTTATGGTGGAATGCTCTTTGCAAAGTTATTATTATTATTATTATTATTATTATTATTATTATTATTATTATTATTATTATTATTATTATTATTATTATTATTACAAACTTACAAATGCAAGAAATTTCATTCCAAGATGTAACTTATCCATTTTGTGTAGGTTTACTTTTGACATACTTCAAAGAAAATCGCTAAAAATCGTCGTTTATTAGAATAAATATACCTATTACTTACAACTCAACGAGTTATATTTGATAAATGTATTTGAATTTCCTTTAGGAGTGCACAAACAAAAAAATTACACCAACTTCCTACTTAATTATTCTTTCCGCTTTGGTCATCAAGCTCGGTTTGCGTAACGCAGCAACCCATATTTCTGTACTCTCAACCAACCTTCTCATTTCCTTATAGTTCTCCTTCTCTTCATCTCGTATTGTTTTCTCATATTATTTCGGTCTTAGCCTTCTTCTCAGCATTCTTTCTGCCATCCCCTTCTTATGATTTGCGTTATTCTTCCGTGTCACATAATAGTCCAATCATCCCATATCTTTTAGGAACTGTCTTCAATATAGCTCTCGTTTACTCCTCCCATTTAAACCACTCTTTTATTCTGTACTTTATACATTTGTCCCATTTCCTCATTATTCCGTAATGCCACGTTTCGAAGGCTTCCGTTTTCCGTTTCCCGTCTTCTCCTGCAATCCATGCTTCACTTTTGTACAACTCTACGCTCAACCCTGCTCCAGCCAAGTGAACTTCGTGGTGGACAAACACCGTGTGCGTGGGTTTTCTCGGGGTTCTCCCGTTTCCTCCCACTTTCTTTATCCCACCATTTCATTCATTGCTCATGATCACCGTCTCCCTTAGCCTAGCCGGCATAACCGTGGAACGTAAAACTCAAAAATTTCATTTTATTTCAACTCTACTCTCTATACATAGGATTTCCTCCGCCTTTTCTAGAGTTCTATGTCGACGCCTTGTGTCCGAAGCATTTGTTTTTCTTCACTTTCTTCTCTTGCGCTATTTTGGATTTTACATCTTGTTTGTGTTAGTTAAGTGTTTATGTTATTACGTTAGTTACAAGGGATAGATAAAAGTAAATGCAACATTTTTATAATTCGTACCTGGCTTTATGCACAGAAAAATACAAGTTACATTCATTCCTTCAATGTAATCATCTCCCATTTCTATCACCTTCTGCCACACGTATGTGAGGCATCATACAACGTAAGCACATCAAGCTTTGTTGATGTCCGGCAGAGACCGGCATATGGCATGCATGATGACTTCGCTTCTGTTGTAGTGTTTTTCAGTAGTAGTGGTTCATTTTGGCTAAAAGATCATCAAAGTCTCTAAAAAACATTGTTGTACAGTGCGCCCATGTTCCATTTCAATCTTGATCCCACGCACGTTGTTCGTCTTGCTGAAACATGTTGCCTTTCCACTTTCCTCCTCAATTTTATGACGCTAATGCTTTTGACTGAATAACACACAGTTGTTACCACTCACCACACTTCATCGCCTCGTATTTTCTTATTAGCTACGTTATCCTAGTTCTGAGACACAGCAACTCTGACGTGACAACATTGTTGCCAATATATTTTATTCGACCTATGTCAATTTGGATTTCAGCTTAACTTTGGTAAGCGTAGCTTAAATTAGTTCGTATGATACTAGTTGGCAAGTGCACTGAGAAAAATACGTTCTCCGGACAGCAGTATGTTGTACAAATATACGGAATCCTCTTGCTTACTATAGAAATCAGTACGGAGCATACGTTATTCGTATGGAACATAGACACTGCCCTTAGTTGTTACATCATGCCATTGCAGGATGTCTGACATCTAACAGTTTTCCGGATATCACATGCATAAACTTATGTTACATTCCTCAGCTATATGTTATATACGTCTATTTGTATGTGAAATCCTGACCGTCTATATTGTTTTATACGGAAAGTACGTATAGATGGAACACTTATACGGAAAGTATTATAAAACATGTGTTTTCAGTTATACGTCTGCTGTACGTTAAGTCCAAAAACTACAGGAATTACGCATGTAACCTACCTTTTTAAGTACACCACCTACATTTTTTTTTCTCAGTGTGTATCTCGGTTGCTAAATTAGCTTTTAAAATTATAAGTTGAGTTAACTTAGCATTGGTAAGTATATATTTGTTTCTATTAGGTTTTAAGCTTGGGTTAGTTAACTCTAACATGGCTTTGGTTAAATCTTGCTTACTTTCACTTAGCTTTCATAAGTGTAATTACCATTGATGCAGAAGAGCCAGTTTAGATTTCTGGTGGGAGCTGATGTGGTTCAGATTTCTTGTTTACCTGTTAGGCCACTTCTCTGTAGCCACTTGTGCGTTTTAAAAAATGTGCGTAGAGTAATCATTGAATCTTTTCTTACAGTTTCCAATTATATTCGTATAGTTTGTGAAAAACTAAAAACGAAATTCTGTTTGTGTGCCAGCAGAGTACAATTCAATTGAAACTATACCATTTTAGTTGATTAGATTTGATTAGAGATTAGGATCTTTTGCAGCACTCAGGGTATATAACACGAGGACATATAGCTTAACGTGAGATCCAAACCGCATGAATTCGCACTGAAAATCAAACTGGTCTTCCGCGATGAATCCGCATACGGTTTTAGTACAGTCACGAGGTATTTTGTATTAATAGGTAGATAAGTTTCATGTGCAAAGAGGTTTCAAAGTTTTAACTCCCCCTGAGCAAGATATGCAAAACCAAACATTTATCATACTAAAGTATGTATACAAATACATAAAATTATATGAACTTGGGAGCTTGGCGAATATCTGCGTACACCACTAGAGATATAAATAAATTAAGGGTTTAATGAGTATGTCAGTGATAAGCCGATTTTTTTTTCGTCATGATAAAACGAAACTATGCCGCATACAGTGAAATTCTTCAATGTTATTAACGCTTAATGGCAAAAGCTTTTGCAAAGATGAGACACGAGCTAAATAAAATGATATTTGTAAATGTAAAACCTCACGTGTACTTTTCGAGAAACGTAAAAAAACTAACTTTGTAGCCCTAAAATATATGTCGTCCGTTAACAACAATAAACAGTTTTTTTTCCTTTTGTTGACAGGAATTATTTACTTATGAACTGTATATGAAGTACAATATATTGTTAACTTACAGATTGTATCTATTGTTACTTGCCTCTCTCTAATAGTGATATAATGGCCCTTTACGCACATACTTCAAAGAAAAATGTCTTGACTTCTCTAACTCGTGTTTTCTCCATAAATACTGTTCAAAAACTGTTCATGCTCTGACGTTAATAGAGAAATTTTCAAGATTAAGACAGGCTTCTGTATCTGCCATTTACGGAGTATGTGTGAATTACTCCCTATATTGAAATCATTGTACTTTCAGAAAGAACAGCATAAGAGGTTTCATTTGATATCGTTTCTTTTGTTTCTTTGCGGTTTGAGTTGGAATGCAAGTTGTGTTAACATGGAAGAGCGATCCAGAACAGCAGCTCGTCATAAGGTCTGAGAATATGTTGCAAGTGCAAAGGCGATGGAGGGCTGAACCAGGAGTCCACGCAACATTAGATGGAAAAACAAATTTTAGAAAACTTGACACCAAAGGTTTTACACACAATCTACTGTCGCTGAGGCATGTAGATTGGAAAGACCATCCATTTTGAGAATACCAGAGAACATTGCTAGTTTGACTGATATGTTCGCATACAGTTGCCCTCTTCCCAAAAGAAATGACTCAAAGAGCTCGTGAAAGTAATCTCACACGTTATGCAGTTGCCACCATTCTGAAAATCTGTCTTTTAACTCACGGAAACTCATTATTTACAACAATTGTGTTTTAAGACTTGTGACAAATGCATAGAGTTTGCAGAAATTTTCTTAGGCTGGTATAGTGACTGACCCCAACTGTTTAACAACATTTTGTGGAATAATGAGGCATTATTTCATGTTAGTAGATTTGCGAACAAATGTAACAGTCATTTCTGGGATCGTGATAGCCCGAACATGTGAGTTGAGGCATTTTTCAGTTGAGGCATGTGAGGCATTTTTCAGTTCTTGGCCATTTCTTTAAGTGAAAAAGAGTTAATGGTAAAGGGTATCTAAATATGTTCAGAACTCGCGTAGAGAGTATAATTTCACAATTCTCGCCTGCATATTACGAGAACGAGATCCGTGAATGGCTGCATAAGTTCCCATGTTGTTTGATTGCGAGGCGTGTTGCATATGAATAGCCGGTCCGTAACCCGGATTTAACACCCTGTTATTTTTTCTCTGGGGGTTTAATAGGAAGTTTACAAGAGTAAAAACCAAGTCATTTGGATGATAGCTAACATTATCAAAAAATTTCAGAAAATTTTTTGCAAGGAGCACTGGTAAATGTACCAGTTCGTTTAAGGAAATGTGTTGAGAATGCTGGTGTTCATGAAGACATGTAACACGATATCAAACAAAACATCAAATGAGGTTCTTTCTAAATATACTTTCTTAAATAAAGAAGTTAAATGATTTTAAAATGTGGAGTGATTTATCAGACACCCCTGTAGATCAGTGTGTATATATAGGTTCTATTATAATATAGATATACTTTTTGACAGATTTTTTTTAATGTGATAGAGCCCTCATCTGTGATGCGATGGGTCTCTGGTTCGATCCCAGATCATTAAATTTGCGATGCATAACACTGTGTCCGCAAGTTTTCCTGTGGTTTTCCTGTTTATTACCGCATTCTCATTCCACCATTTCTTTCATAATAATTTATTTTCTTTAATCATCTGTATCCTCATAGCCTACAGAACATAAACGTGGGATATAAAAGAAATGCTGTCATTATATCTCATAATTATTTACCTTAGTTAATAAATAAGAACGTCACATGGTCTATCAACAACATGCTGAAAACAATTAAAAACATGTACTCATGTCTAACTAATGACTAATAGAATATGTTGAAATGAAAACTACATCTTCTGTCCGCTATACATTATAAGTTAAAATCGTGCTTAATTAACCCTTAAGACACGGGAGTGGCACATCAACATACAGTCGATCGTTTTGTTTAGAATGGATATAAATCCCAAACATATTATCTGAACGGTAAGGACAGGTTTGGTTTCTAAGCCTCATTTGCATTTAATTTACGAACTCAATTATTCAATACCCAATCATAGGCATGGGTGGCTTTTAGAAAGTCTTTTTATCTTTTTTATGTCATTAAAGAAAGATTGATAGCCACCCTTAAACTCTTTGGAGATGGGCGTGGCATATAAACACACAGCAAATTATTCCGCTGATAACGGATATAGTATGTAAACACATTTGGACGGAAAGGATGGGTGTGGTTTATAAGCCTTATTTGCCCTTAATTTGTCGACTAAGTAATTCAACACCCAATCAGCGACTACGGTGGCTTTTAGGAAGTCTTTTTTTATGTAATTAAAGAAAGACTTGATAGTCATCGTTAAGGACTTTAGAGACAGGCGTGGCATATAAACACATATTAGATTATTCCGTTGATAACTGTGTAGTATATAAATATAACATCAGAACGGAAGGAAACGAGCGTGGCTTATAAGCCTCATTTGCGTTTAATTTGTCAACAAAGTCGTTCAATACCCAATCTTAGGGTTGAGTGGCTTTTAAGACGTCATTTTTCTGTCTCTGAAGAAAGATTGATAGCGATCCCTAAACTCTTTAGAGACGAGTGACATATAAACATACACGGGATTATTCCGTGAATAACGGATGTAGTATGTAAACAGAACATCTGGACGCAGAACCGATATCGTTTATGAGCTTGAGACGATAATTAAGGAAGGGAATGGTGATGGAAGAATTGGTGGAATGCTAATGTTGGATGAAACGGTAGTACCTCGAGGATACCCACAAAATACTTTTAAATCTACAAATTTTCTATACAGTTTATTACTTGATAGCGCAGGTGGCGACATCTATTAGTGTCAGTATATTACTTGTTGTAACATCACTAAGAGATTGCGTTTTAGAGTAAAACATATTATATAACCTAGGTATATAAATATATAATAAAGTTTATTTCGATCTATATAAGAAATACTCTCTAATATACGATTATAAACAGATCAAGAATTAAGAACAAACTTTGTATGCATCAATATTGAACGTGGGTATATAACTATTATTACTAACGTTGTGTTACAAGATCATTCTAACTAGTATGGAAAGGCATGAGAAAGTAAATTTTCATCACTTTCCGAATATAATTATCATGGGTTATTAAATTTGGAGATTTTAAAAATTTTGAATGTATCATAAAATTTAACCTATAGGAGGTCGTGGATTTTTTCTTTGCTTTTAATAAACAGTACGCTACTGACTTTTATTCCACTTTTTTTTTCTCATGTGAAATTGCTTCAGTTTAGCAACTTGAGTAAAATCTAATTAACGTGATATGCAGATGACTTTGTTTATTCATAGTAGAGAGCCTGTAAAACGTCTCATTTCGTATAAATTGACTGAGAAAACTAGCTTTTGACGGCGTGTGTATGTGTGTGCCTTAACCAACGTCATAGAATATGCAATGCCGTACAACGAGTGAGTTTAGAAGAATTACATTAACGTCATTCAGAAGATTAATTTGACTTTGTACTATTCTGCAATGATGAGGGCATGACTGTTGTATACACGTAATCACCGGTGGGTATGCGCCTCGTAAGAGTTTTTCTGAGTTGAATAGCATGGTTTTAACGACGAATAGAATTTCGTTTTGTAATTAGAAACTATTAGCAGTGTTCATGGAGTCGGTGACGATTCTATTGTTTTAATTCCCTGTCTGTCGCTTTTGATCTTTTCGCGGCGCGTAAGAGGGGTTTGAGGGACGGGTTGAAGGGGGGCAGGTGCATTGAAAAGGGAACAGATCTTTTGTCAGAACAAGCACGCTCTTTGGAATGGAGACTGTTCGAATTCTGTCGCATAAAAGAGTTTGATTTTTTAAATTTTTTTTTAAATGACTAATCTCAAATAAAGTATGTAGTGTTTAATCTCAATATCTTTTTTTTTATCTAAATGTTGTTTGAATTTTGTTTTAATAAGTGGAATGAAAAAGCATTAGTTAAGTAAGTGAACAATAAAAAAATGTATATTTCTTATGGATCGTTTTATTGTATTTCTTTAGCCATATTTGTAAGTAGAACTGCCAAATGGTGTAATCGATAAAGTGCCTACCAGTTAAATGAATAGTCATTTTCAATATTCAAACAGTTTTTGAATAAGTATTCATTATACAAATTATTGTTCAAATTATTGATATAAAACTCAAATGTGCCAACATTTTAACACTTACAGAACTTAATCTCCAGACAAATATTCTCTTTTCGTTCATGTATGTGCAGGAATATGTGCTTCAAAACTTAGGATTAAGCGCTTTTTTTTAGAACACACTGTACTTTGAGACACAATAAACTATATATATACACAATTGCTGCTTATGGTTAGCAATTGACGTGTTAAACCACATGGAACGCAAACACACTTCGGTGAACAAGACGCAAAATTTATGTTGAATGTCACTCGAATACTTGAGGTAACTGGGCATATCTTGTGTATAAACGTATATTGTGTATTGATGATTTATGCCTCAATAGGCTTCATTAGAATGTGTTACGTATTCCAGAGTGGGTTTGCTTCAAAATGTTTATTGTGTAATATGAACATTCCATTTCAAAATACGGATAGCAGTGGAAATCTGTTGGTAATGGTAAAACCATTGCTCGATCGCTTTCGTTGTCGGCGGATGAAGTTTCTTTTTGACCCGATTTAAAATATATATATATATATATATATATATATATATATATATATATATATATATATATATATATATATATATATATATATATATATATATATATGTGTGTGTGTGTGTGATTTGTATTCGATCTCTGTATCTATATCTACATACAGATAGTTATCAAAATAATGTCACCGTAATAAACTTCATCTTCTGATTGGCTTGACGTAGCTTGTCACCCTTCCCTATCCTGAGCCAGTATTTTATTTCTGTGTATGAACCTTTTCTTCTCTACGTCTTGCATTATTTGGCCCTAGTGGCAGATCTAGAACGTAAACATTGGAGAAGCAGCCAGAACCTAGACTATTATAAGTATATCATGAGTTTACTATAAAATTCCAATAATATAATTACCAGGGCCTGGATCTTGTTGACAAGTAAACCTTTTTCTGTTACGCATAGAACATGGCAAGTTCAAATAAAAACGTTATCCATCAACTCTAGGTTCTAAAAATATAGTTTTTTAGGGTCAACTTTTGGTCACATTTTGCCGTTTTGAAATTTCAGGTCATTTTTTTTTAATATTTTAAGGTAACTTTTAGGTCACTTATGGTCTTTTTATTCTTTTTCTTCTACATAAGGAAATCTTTAAATGAACACGCTTTACGAATGTGGAAAAGACGAAGTTAAACAATCTCTTTTCTTGCTTCCTGACTATTGGGGTGGAAAAACTGCATTCTTAACAAGCTAATGAAAACTAAGCTGTAGCTGGTTAACGAAAGGTGGGGGTTGGTAGGTGGCCAAACAGATAATTTTGGGTTGTTGACTACAAAGGATGTGATCACGTGAATAACTAAAAATGGAGTAGAAGGCGTACAAGGATTTTAAACAGGTTTCTATCTATTATTTTCATGTAGTCTACACTTGCGAACTTTTATTGTTTAAGAGTGCTTCCTAGCTTCAACTCGCGAGTGAATTGACGCTTTCAATACTTACAATGCCGTACAATGGGCTGATCATTATAAATAAATGATCAATGGACTGCAGCTAAGTGAAACAATACTTTTGAATGAGTGAGAAATGTTAATTAAAAATCCAATGGATATTAAAAAATGTCAATGTTTAACGAAATAAATGTTTAAGAAAACGCAAGTTTTAAGGTCAATTTTTGTAATTTTTAGGGTCATTTTACAGGAATTTTAGTGTCATTTTATAGGTCACTTTTTAGAAAATTTTAGGTCAACAACATCCGGGCCCTGATAATTACAGTATAAATAATAGCTTAAATTACTTTTGTCATTCAAAAAACTGAGGAGGCCTAGGCCCCTCCGGCCCCGGGCTAAATCCGCTATTGTTTGGCCCATGTATTTCAATTACGGACTTCCTCTAAATATGTCTTCTTCTGCCATCCTCTCCATAGCAGATAGTGTGATTCCTCCATACTTCATCTCATAATGTGTACCAGGTACAATCATTCTATCTCTTATTTTCTAGTGGGGGGGAACAGTGGATCAGTAGTACAGCATTCACCTCTTATGCGTGGAGTCGCTGGTTCGATAACCCACGTAAGCCAAGTGGACTTTGTGGTGGACCATCTTCGTGAGTTTTCTCGGAGTTCTCCCACTTTCTTCATTCTACCATTTTATTCATTTCTCATCATCATCGTCTCCTTTAGCTACACGGCATAACCGTGGGACGTAAAACTGAAATAT
Source organism: Thermobia domestica (assembly GCF_964235325.1). Classification (NCBI taxonomy): domain Eukaryota; kingdom Metazoa; phylum Arthropoda; class Insecta; order Zygentoma; family Lepismatidae; genus Thermobia; species Thermobia domestica. Next base: position 90,444,259 of record NC_137469.1, read on the forward strand.
TTCATTTTCTTCTTTTCTAAACATTCTGAAGGTTTAATCGTTTTTTTCTATTCAGATTTCAAACAGTGTTTCACTTGATACTTTACCTACCCGTCTAATTGTCAACATCCTTCTATAGCACATATCAAAGGCTTCCGTTCTACATTTCTCCTGTTTTCTTAGTCTCCATACGTCACACCCATACGATACCACTTGTCGATGCTTCTAGTTGGAAATTTGTCCTTTCCTCTAAACGTCTTCTTCGCTTAAAACTATTGTGGATTTTACATTTTGTTTTCATTTATTATCGCTTGTAATTTTACCAAGTAAGAGAATCCATTCACCTATTCCACTTTCTTATTTGATTTTTTGATCAAAAGATAAAATATATTTCAGGCAAAAATTTTCTTCTAGGCCTTATATCTCGAGAACTACATATAGTGCAGCCAAACCAAAACTAACAATTTACTCAGTATAATGTGCTTATTCCGTAAAAACATATAAAAACTTGATTTAGGGGGCGTTCAAAAATTTTCTGGCCCCTGATACACAAAATGCAATAAATTTCATTCAATCAAACATTTTCTTTTACGCCTTATATCTGGGGAACTACATATAGTGTAGCCAAGCCCAAACTATCACTTAACTCAGTATGATGTGCTTATTCCGTAAAAAAATACGAAAACTCGATATAGGAGCCGTTTCAAACTTTTGTGGCCCGTGATCCAAAAACTAGTTATTGTCCAAGATCACAATCTTTTGATCCATTTTTTGTATCATTCCTAATATTCTTGGCCAAGATCGCAATCTTTTGATTCGTTTTTTGTATCATTCCTAAAATTCTTGTTATTTTATGTACTTATTCCTTTTGTTGTGCATTTCAGGACTACTGTTGTCCTCTTGTTGACCTTCATACTTAGTTCGTTACGAAGTATCTGTTGCATTTCGTTTAGATTTGCCTCTAATATTTTCTGATTGTCAGCGAACAGTACGATATCGTCCGCAAATCTCAGCGTAAGTGTTCTGTGTTAATGAACAATTATTTTTTAGAGTGTGAGTGTCTTTAAGCTTTAGACTTCCAAACTATATGCATAGTGTCGGAAGTCTTATAGAACGAATTTGTCAGTCTGTTAACAGGTATCAAGGACAAATGGTAAGAGATGTGGTTGTTTGCAATAGATTCAATGTTTCAAGAATATATTCCATCTCCTTTGCTGACTCTCTACTCACACTGAAAGTGGTTCACAATAGTCATTTCCGTTTCAACTTTATCGCTATAGAACGGAAATGGGAACAGATAGCAAGAAGCGATTTGCTGCAAACGATTCAGCATCTCAAGCGAACGGACCATATTTTGTTCCGAACATTCTACCAAAATCGGAAGTGTTTCAAATTAATTATTATTTCCGATTTTATTAGTGACTTCTTCAGAACAAGAACGATAAGAGATATCGAGATGCGGGTTTCTGCAATCGATTCATTGTCCCAAGGAAACGTTCCATCTTCATCAGTAACCCACTATTCTAACCAGAAGTGGTTCAAATTATCCGTTTCGTGTTTCAGCACTTATCGTAGCAGAAAGACAAGCAGTTTTCTGTAGTCGATTCAGTGTCTGAGAAAAGTGTATCTTTATAACACTCAACACTCTCCCAAAACCGGAAGTAGTTGAAATTTACTGGTACTTCCGGTTTCAATACTGAATTCCGTAGAGCAAAAATAATAAAGAGATATCGAAGTACAGTTTTCTGCAGTTCATTCAGCTTCCCAAGAGTAGATTCTATTTCTTTCTTTAACCCTTTATTGAATCCGAAAGTGGTTGGAATTAACAATTTCTGGTTTTAACATTTATTCACATAGAACAAAACGGTAATAGATAGCGATAAGCTGTTTTCTGAAATCGATTTAGTGCTGAAGAGTACATGGCATCACAGCCCGCAACACTCTACCAAAACCGGAAGTGGTTGAAATTTTCTAGTATTTCCGGTTTCAATACTGATTTCCGTAGAGCAAAACGGTAAGAGATATCGAGGTGCAGATTTTGGAATCAATTCAGCTTTCCAAGAGTAGATTCGACAACACTCTATCAATGGTGAAAGTGGTTGAAATTTATTACTACTTCCAATTATAATACTAATTTCCATAGAGCCAAAGTGGCAAGAGATATCCAGATGCATTTTTACGCAATCGATTCATCTTCCCAAGAGTCGATTCTATCTTCACCCTTAAACTTCTACTGAATCCGGAAGTGGTTCAGATTATCCATTTCCGTCTTCGATATGTATTGCCATATAATAAAAACGGTATATATATATATATATATATATATATATATATATATATATATATATATAATGTCAAGCTGTTTTCTGCAATCAAGCCAGTCTTCAGACTACATGCCATCACAACCCACAACACTATAGTTAAACCGGAAGTGGTTGAATTGTACTACTACTTCCTATTTCAATACTTATTTCCGTTAAGCAAAAACGGTAAGAGTTATTGAGATGCAGTATTTTACAATTGATTCATCTTCTCAAGAATAGGTTCTATCTCCTTCCTTAACCATCTGTTAATCCGGAAGAAGTTCAAATTAACGATTTCCGCTTCCAACTTTTGTTGCTATAGAACAAAAATAGTAATGCATAATGGATAATGTTTCTTTTTCTATATGGATTCAACTCCCGAGGAGCAGGTTTTATCCTTGATCTTATCAATTTATTGCAACCAGTAGTTATTGATGTACCACTTCTTAAAATTCGAGTATTGAATTCCCATAGTTTCTAAGTCCACTGTAGTTTCACACTGTGAAACGAAACTTACTTGTTTTTTGCTGCTCCTTCTCCAAATAGCACTTACCTTATTAATACTACATTGGACTACGTTTAGTATGTAGTACAGCTTTTATTCGTTGTGGAAATACGATATATAACTCGTGAATCATTTTCAAAGGAATGTAAGCGTATTTAAGTCTATTTCATCCTGATGTAACGTTCTGTTGAGATTTTTTTATTATGGTATTCGTTACTTTGATGAATGATATATGTTATTGATATATAAAAGGCTCTATTATTTATTCGTTCATAAATATTATATAAATCAGCAAGATTATTTATGATCTTTCCTGGAAATTCACTGCTTCATTTGCAGTAGAAACAGAAAGATCTACTTTACTGATCTATCTGATGCGAATCAAAATGCAAATTTCTAACAGGCTGTTAAAACGCCTTTCTCTAAACGTTGTGGAGAATTGTCTGTTATTCTGCGAGGCTAAATCATAGGCCAAGCAGCAATGTAGAAAACTGTCCCTCAGAACGCTAGTGATCTGAGCTGCGACAAGAAAACAGTCAAGAAATGGATTCAGTGATATGAAGATGGTGAAAGATTCACGTCTCGGCCAAGAAGTGAGTGGCCTAAAGTGACAATTGCCGCTCAAGATCAAGATATGAAGATGGTGAAAGATTCACGTCTCGACCAAGAAGTGAGTGTTCTAAAGTGACAATTGCCGCTCAAGATTAGGCGTTAGTTACAGAAGTAAGGGATCGATCTTTACACCACATGTCTACCCTCTTCGACAATGCCAGGGAATATAACTGTTCTCACGAAACAATAAGGAAAAGAATTAATAAGGAAAATTGGTGGGTGGTCTACACTGTTCAAGACCCGCTATGAGAACTCTCCTCACTGAAACTCACAAGGCCAGACGAGTGGAATGTGCACAGAAGAATATAACAACAACCTCAATCATATTGGAACTTAGTCATCTGGATCGACGAGAAGGTTTTCAAGTCTATCCAGCAAGGCGGAATTATATTGTATAGACCATACGGAACCAGGTTTGCCAAAAAAAAATTATCAGAACCTCTTGTTAAGGATGAATATCAGCACACTTCTGGGGATATATTATGACGGCTGTTGATCCTGAAGGTTTGGTTGCAATGCCTGGAAGAATGAACAACAGTATTTACATTAATATTCACGAAAATACTTTGTACTTTCGTTAGAAAAAAACTTCTCCGAACAGGAAGAGTATATATTTATGCATGACAACAATGCTGTTCACACTTCTCGGTAAACACGCGTGGCTAAGTGAACATCCCGACCTTATTTGTATAGAGTGTCCCTGTTCATCCCCAGATTTAAACTCAATTGATCATCTGTGGGCCTATATGGTGTAAAAATGGAAGTAGAGGGGTCAGGACACAGACCAAACGTTCCTGCAAAACCATGTTACGGAACTGTTGCAACACTTTCGTGACATGCCGTCTTATTGCTTGAGACTTGTATCTAGTATTCCCTTTAGACTCCAAGAACTCCTAGTATTGACTCTGGAAATACTGGTGTGTTACTACACGAAATACTGGTGTGTTACTTACTTTTTTATATAAACATTTGTTTAAGTTCCATTTACTTATTATAGTTTCTCAAGAGTAAAATATTCGTTCTTCATCTTTTTTTTGTTCGCTTACTTATTATCTACGCTAATATGTAAAGAAAGAGTAATATATCTTAAAAAGTGCATGTGAATTTACTTTGAACTTCTTTATTTATTTTTCTTACTCGTATATTCTCCAAATATTACTTTTATTTCACATCTCGGATAAAAGTACTCCTATCTTGTTTAACGATGTTTCTTTTCTTCTGGTTGTTTAATTTCTGGTTTCAAGTATGATCTTAATTAGAAAGAATAAAACACATTTTGTTTGTCACTTCTTTAGGTGAGTTCTAATTCGGAAAAAAAAATGTAGTATTATTTAATTTCTTCATTCTTCATATAGTGTAATAATAATATAATATTAATGAAGTTTTACCTCATGTGGGTCCAGTTGATTAGTGAGAACGTAGATTCAACCGAGTATTAACCTGATGATTCTTTACGCAATGACAAACGTAATATACATTTTAGCTCTTCTTTATCCTCCACAATAACGAGCCAATACTTTGTATTGGTTTTAAAATAAAACAACGGTGAGTTTGCTAAGAGCTTTTGTTCTCATGTCTTGTTCATATCCCATTCATGTTCACGTCCTGAAGTCATGAAATAAACTGAAGCAATACATGTGCTAAAATGTAAGTAATATTTCGAATTCCTAACCTTCTATTATTAAATTTCTCAGTCTTAGTTCGAAATAAAGAGGGAAGATGAAAGTGCAAAAGATTTACAATAAACTACTTAATATTCACTGTCATTGAAATTGTATATATTTTATTTCTAGAAAAAAAAAGTACAACTAACAAAGAATATTTTAAGTACATAACATGTTTCTATTTTTCGATTCTAACTTGAAAGTTACAACTTAGAAATTGGCGTATCGAATGAATGAATGAATGAATAGGGGGGATTAATGGGGACGTCAGCAACAGGGTTATATGTCCCCGTCACGAAAATTGGTGTATCGAAGAGTGAGGTAGTTGACGGAGTCTTCCTCTTCAACCCTTCCTATTGAGCCTTTTATATTCTACTGAAATGAAAACTATTTCAGTTTTCTTAAATCTTGGAAAATCAACAATCTGTATGTGTGAAGATCGGTTAATTTATACTACGATTTTGTACCATTTCCAAATGTGTAGAAAATGTAAATGGGAATAGTACATATTCATTAAGGAAGGGTAAAGAAACGAAAGAACTTGCAACTTTACGCCCCCATCCTTTCCACCTGTTAACCATACTTGCTTTATAACATAACATATATCATATAACATGTTAATAACATATATCATTTGTCAAAGTAACGAACACTGTAAATATTTTTTAAAACAATCAAGAGACACGTTATGATCAGGGTGAAATAGGATAAAACTTCAGACAATACAAAATACATTTCCTCCTGTAACGAGAGATAACTACTCGAAACATGTTTGATGCAATTACAAGCATGTAAAATTTAAGTCTCGTTTCTGCACCAAGTTTATATGAAAGTAAACCTACAGTTTAATACGAAATCCGAACCATATGAATTGTAAGGGAAAAAAAGAAGGAATATCACAAAACTGCATTTTCGAGAAAACGGCGTTTTAATATTGAAAACCGCGCAAAAAGAATATGGTTAGTTACATCTTTTACCCCTTTTTAAATGGACATTTTTACATCTACGCATGCATGGCATATACAGCCAAATAGAACAAAGAGTCACCAACAGACAGGGTAAAGCACCCGAAAAAGCTCATACATGGACATTCCTTGTTTTTCCCCCTTACCCTTCATATGAGGTCTCTGTTGGATCAAACCCAGATTTCCCGCATCAATGGCATTAACAGTAGCCAGCTCCTTCTTTATCATTGAACGATGACTCGAAAGTACCACATCAATGACATCAACGTCAGCAAGCTCCTTACTTATAGTAAGAGCAAAGGACACTAGGGATCGTACACTAATCATACAGTCGTCATTCACTTAGCAGTAAGTCATACTGACACTCATTTGTACAGTCAGTCATTAATCGGCTTCCATTCAATCCTCTCGACAAACTAGTCTTTAGCTTCCAGTGCTCCTTATGGTAATTACCATTATAGAAGTCTATTCCTAAGTCCTTGCCTATGCTCACTCACAAAGATCTTACAAATTTAGAGTACTTAAATAAGTTTTCATGAAGTCAATTTTTAATTAGTACCCACTAACTGTATATCAGGGGCATAGAAGCAAAACCTGCTAAATCCATTTTGGGTCATTCCATGTATAGTTGCAACTTACGAGCAATGACACAATTTGCAACAAAACTTAAAACTGTATATTTCCATACATGTAAAATATCAAATAATAATAATAATAATAATAATAATAATAATAATAATAATAATAATAATAATAATATAATTACAAAAATACCAAAAGCACCATTTTTATTTTTTAACCATATCATGTATGTGCTAAGATGATTCTATTTAAAAAGTTTCATAGTTGTAACTTTTGAGCAACGACACAATTTGTAAGAAACCCTTAAATTTGATTTGTATGCCCCTTAATGTTTGACAGTGTAACTTTCTGCAGTGTAACTAGGATGTGCTGAAAGAGCAAAAATTAAGCTTTCATTTGACACCTGGATGAATCCAATAACTTCAAAAATAAGGAAGTTATGGTAATGTTAGTTCTATGATGCTGAGTGTCGGAAAGTGAAATTGAAGCAAAATTCACATTTTTCAAAAATTTCTCATCCAAAAAATCGAAAAAAAAAATAATTTTGCACAATTTCATTGGTATTAATGTATGAAAAAATTTGAAGATAATCTGAGACATTGAAGCACAGTCATGTTTTAAAATTAGGTGATTTGACATGGAATGACCCTTTTTCAATTTTGTTAGGAAACGAAACAAAAGTGGCTCCCTTATGTTTCAGAATTGTTGAATAATTGTTTTTCTTTAGTGGTAGATTTCACTCATCTGCATTAAGTAGTGACCACTAAATAAACAACAATTCTGAAACATAAGGGAGTCGCTTTTGTTTCGTCTCCTAATAAAATTGTAAAATGGAGTTAGCAGGTTTTGCTTCTATAGGCCTACTCCTGATATGCTCTTCCATAAATTAGCGTAAGTCTTTACCATTATTAAGTTATGAGCAACGCACTTTTACCAAAAACATTATATATATATTTTTTTAATTTACAACAATATTTGACAGCAAGGGCCGCTTTGTAGCTAAGCGGTTAGCGTACGCGCTTTTGGCGTGGGAGACCCGGATTCAATTCCCGGTAGTAGCTCGTGTGGTTCGAATTCCACGTCAATCAGTAGGTCCTGTCACATATAGCCTCGCTGCTGAAAGGGACCTTAAACTCAAAATCAACTCAATTCAATATTTGATAGTAAACTCTGTATGTGTTCTCCTTTAAAATGAACTTGTCCGTTGTCGTCCATAGATTGTCTTTCGTTGGTAAAATATGATAACATATGCAACTGCAGATATCCTTCAATCATCTAAAATTGTAATCGCATACAGTTTATTTCTTTCTTTTAAAAAACAAGTAATCCGGAAGAAAACCGTAGTTGGTATTAGGAGATTGATAGTATTACTTTGAGAGACCATTTTTGAAAAGGTCATTGACTTTTTTAAAATTCTACGACCACTGTGCTCTTTCTTCATTATTTTTTTATAGTTTCTTTTCGTCTAGAAGTAAATGGTATCTCCTTTTCTGCTACATGTATATACATAATGCCGTTAGATTTTTTTACGTCACAGAAAGAAATTGTCTTTTTTTTTATTCCTTTTTGTGTACGAGAAGCTCCGTTTTATGTATAACCTGTTTTACCATTAGTTTTCCTCATAGTTTGTGTTGTGTAGTAGTCAGTCCATCAAGCAATGTGACGGACGTGTGGGCTTGCGGTGACGTCATTTGAGAGTGTTTAGAGCAGAGCCATTTCCGTTTCCGGTGGCTGGCTGCCTCGTGTATCGATCGGGCTGACGGTTATATCCTCTCTCTATTCGGCGTTTTCGCTTTAAGTCGTTGTATACATCGTGGAAGTCGATCTTTCCTGAGGGGTGTCACATGGAAATAATAACGCCAGACTTTCTACCGTATGGTCGCCTTATATTAGGTGTAGTGTGTACCACGTGACCGGGGTTGGGTGCAGCTGGTATTAACAGCGTTTGTGGGTGGTCATTTTTTCTTTTTTAAAAAATAATTCATGTGTGGAAAGAAATAAAAAAAAAATCAGACATAAAGAAAATCCTTGTTGAAACCTTAAAAAACGAAAATAGTATTGAATTCATGGAAAGCGTTGAATTGAGAGACGAAAAGTGAAAAATAACCTTTTTATGTGGAAAAATATCGAGTGAATCAAGACAACCAACACTAAACTGCTGTATATGATCCATCCACCTACAGGTTGGGGTATGACAGTTTCAGCTGATGTAATATATACATACATATATGATTTCGCTTTGTCTTTGTCTTTTTTTTCTTTCCGTAGAAAAAGGAAAGGAGAAACAATACAGTGTAGAAAGCTTTTGGCGCTGTTTTATATACGTTTCTTTCTAAATGTACTATATGTAGTATTTTTGTTTGGCTTTAAGTATCATAATATATGTGCTATGCTTTTGGTGTTTATGTTGACTGTAAATATGTATTTTTCGATACTACAGTGCTAAAAAAAAAATGAGTAGGCTACATTACTTTTTCGTACTTTCCTTGCGTTACAAGTGCGTACGATTGTCATATGCTATCAGTACGCGCAAAGCGTACAAAGACGTATTGAGTTTTCAAGGAATTTACAAAGATTCTTTTAAAATATTAGATGGGTAACATTTTTTTGGCATAAATAATATGTGTTTCTTTCTAAACATTAGCACGTACGTCATTACTCGCGTTTTCGACACTCACGCTGTTCACGTAGTTGAGCAAGGGGCGTGTCCAATACATATCTTACAACATATCAACAGGTGTTCTGAAAGCGCGATGTCCACGTGCTTTATTTTAATACGTGATTTACCAATTTGCTCATGTTTGATTCGGACCCTCTTGGGTGTATTTATTTGTTTACTAGTCAAGTTGTGTATGTGTATGTGTGTAAAACTGCGATGATTAATTGAACATATGGTATTGAGATTATATATATATACGTATATATCTATATACATTTAGCAATGGTTCCACTTTTGTGCTTGGTTAATTGCCATGCTTCGAATCTGCGAGCACAAAACCGCTCGGTTTGCCAGAGTTGTAATTATCGTAGGGTTAAACTCACTTCAAATTACAGACTACTCAGTATTTCTTCCTTCTAATTGAAAGCGAATTAATTGAGAGAGTGACTAAATGAACGTCTGTTGTGCTAACTTTGTAACATTTTCTCTCCCCCTCCACGCCCCTTTTCTTCTTCATGGAAGTAGTGTGCGTGTACTCTGTTGCTGTTATTCGATCATTTTCTTCACATTTATTTATGACGGTCGCCCAAAGTTTAATCCGTTATTTATCATGGTGTGCATGTCCGAAGATAATTGACCACTGTTTGCCACTTGCGATTACCGCTGTGATCGTACTTGTTAGTTCTATCCGTCAGTCATTTTATATAATAGATGCGTTTCACCATGTTGCCAACTTTGTACTATTTCTTGTATAATTATACTTAAACTGATTTGCCAGGTTTCGAGGCTAAATATTAGGTAGCTTTCTAGTAGTGGTGGCTTTCCAAGGAAATAACATTAACAAAAATCTGAATTTTATCGCTACGAGCAAAGGGAAGAAAGGTATTATTTTTTGTATAGAACCTTTTGAAGTGTGAAATTTTCTTCTCATCGCTTGTAGGAGTAAAATTTAAATATTTAAACTTGACTTCCCTAAAGAGCTTCAACTACTTTCTTGTCATCTCTAAGGGAAACCCAGGTTTGATTCCTGGTGTTAGCACGTATAAATGGTTTCAATTCCTACATTAAATTGTAGATCTTTTGCAAAAGGAACGTTACATTACAATTAAGCAATTTTTTCTGCTTTGTAAACGCAGTGCTATCAACGAGATTGCATTGTTACACTTGTTGTTTGCATTTAATACACCTCAACATCTGCTACTTTCGTGGTCCTTGGGGTTATCAGATGATATTCCAGTTCTAGCCTTACACACTATAGTATAGCAATATCCACAGTTTTTACTGCTTCAACTATCCACCTTCGAAGTGTAACAAGATCTATAACAGAGGTTTGATAGAAATAATTCTTTATGTATCTCCAAAGGAGAAAAAGTCCAAGGAGGTGATATCATGTTAACACGGAGGCTACGAGATAACTCCGTCACGGCTTATCTATCTTCCAGAGAAATGTCTCTTCAGAAATTTCCGAACATATAGATCAAACGTGAAGGAGCTCTATCATGAGGGAAATATCGTGGGTAATTGCAACTTCTGTATCTGAGGAAGTAGATACTCTTGAAGCATGTCCCAGTAATAGTCTCCTTTGTGAAGACGACAGACCTATCATACATCAGATCATACCACACTTTCGCCTTTGGATTATCCCAAATATATTCACAGATTTTCAAACCATTTATCCGGACGTTAACGTCTCCAGACAGTAGAAAGTGTCTTCATCAGAAAACATAACCCTTTTGTACGTATTTACTATCTTAATCGATCGTGTTCAGAATATAAGTAGCAAATTCAAATCGCAAAAGACAGTCATCGGCTTGCAAACCGTGAATGATATATAATGTGTACACTGAAAACGTGGTATTATGCAGAATATTACGAATGGTTGATTTCGATGATGCAATTTCTATGAAACAGTACAGATTGATTAATGAGTTTTCCTTATTGAGATAATATAAATAACCAAAGATGCTCTTCCCTACGTCGCAATGTTGATTCGAGCGTGCTTTCGATTGTAGCGATCGATTCGAGATATCCTCTCCCAAGATGGAGTATTCTGCAAGTTTCAGTCAGCTGATATATGGTCTATGCTACAGCCCTTTACGTTATCCACTTTACGTTTTACGACACTAAACCGGGAATTATTATTTTTAAAGGTAAATCGTCGAGCCTGTAATTTTTAACTAACAAATTCCACCAAAATAAAAATAATTATATACTATATACAACATATAAATTTTCAATTTGATAGAACCATCTGCTAAAGTGAACGTGAACCAATGTTCAAATATACTTTTTTGTACAGAATATTGATAAATAACGTGCAACTTGTATGAGAGACAGGCCTACTGTTCCTTTTAACAGTAAGTAAGGACTATTTTATGCAGTAATTGCCATTATTAGCAATTTTTAACCTAGGCAAAGTAGGTCCACTCCCTCCACAACCTAACAGTTGCCTTGCCAAGGTGTCACAGAATACTTATACGTTACATAATTTTGGCAAAATTTCCAACAACGCATAAACATATAGTTCAATAAATAAACAAACTTAATAAATAGTTTGACAATTCTCTAGCTAGTAGTCTTTACGAGCCTTTTGACAAGGTAAATACAATGCATATGCCTATTCACCCAGTGTTATTACAAGTACACAACCACATTATATTATTGACTGTTACAGGGTAAAAGAAGAAAGAAAATGACTTACCTTTGGCATATTATGGAATTGCAAAGAACGTTGAGTTTTTTCGTCGTTCAATTTTTCCTAGGAGCACAGACAATCAACAATAAAACAGACATAAATTACTATGGAGTCTTATGTGGAAAACACCTCTTTATCCTCTTCGAATATGGCTATATGAAACGGGACTTACTGATTAACGTGGAATCCGAACAACATGAGCTCTCGCAGGGAATCGAACATGGGTCTCCCACACCACAGGCGCATACGCTAACCGCTTAGCCACGAAGAAGCTTACCCAAAATTTGGTTCTCATACTTTGTTTTCCCACATGTCCCAAATGTGTTGCTATTTTGCATTATCATAACTTTGTTTTCAAAGCGTTTAACAAGAAAAAATGTTTTAAATACGTTCTACTAGAGCACTGTTTTGAGAGTTAACGCTTTTTAGATACACATAAAACATTTTTTTAACTACTTTTCACCTATTTTCTCCACAAAATTCCGTTATAAAATTGTTTAAATACTGTTTTATTTTTATAGCGTGCAGTATTGAATATTATCTACACTACAAAAATACAGAAACTACTTTTAGACACAGTAGAACACTATACACATTACCGGCACACTTTGAATACCTCAAGATAACACATATTCACCCCTTGTAGATACTGTATTATCCAAGTATGTTCCAAATGTATGTGCAAAATGTGAAAAATGAATGTCATCCCTTTGTTTTCGAATTGTTTGCCGAAACAAGTGTTTTAAATATGTCATACTTAATACTGTTTTCGGAGAATTAAAGGTTTTGAACACGCGAAGCACACTTTATAAACACACACTTGATATGTTTCCCCCTCAACAGCTGTACTGACATTGTTTAAGTACTGTTTTACATTTATAATATAGACAAAATCATTCTCTTTCTCTCTCTCTCTCTCTCTCGATATATATATATATATATATATATATATATATATATATATATATACAACACAAATAATGTGCACTTCACTAAATAGCATTCTACATTTGTTTCACAGTGAAAAATCTTCGTTGTATTTTAATCTTCTTTAGATGCATTTGTTGAATAAATTCATATATTTAATTCATGCAATTCCATAGAAATAGATTATGTTACATAAAATTATTAATGTTACTGAAGTTTTCTTTTAACTTAAATGATTTGCCAAATACATTTTATGTTTCCTCAATGGAACAAGTACTGCGAAATGTTAGAAGTGATGGTGTAACACCCACATAACTCTTCTGTAGGAACAGCCCTGTTCACAACACTTAATAACTAATTTTTGCCCTTAGAATGTTTGGCATCTTTCCAACAAACTTGCTGATGACGATGCAAAGTTTCGTATGAAATTTTGCTGTGCAAAGAGTTTTCTTTTTCTTTCTTTCTTTTAACAAGTTTATCGAATGTGGCACGTCATACTCATTAAGTTTAATACAGTGTATATGCAGTGAGGAAGTTTGTTTAATTATTTACTTTGTGGATATTTCATTATAATTTCACATTCGGTGACTCTTAGAAAACAAATCTGTCAATGTGTTTTGGAAATGCTTTATTTATCCTTTCCTGATTTTGAATTATTCGCAAATTAGACACCTATTGTGATTCGTGAACGTTCAAATTCTTATTCTTTATCTGTCTTTTACATTATTTATTATAATAATGTGTATTGAACGGCTAAATAGTTGTCAAACAGTACTCTTAAGATTACCGAAGGGGTTCTCATCTTGCCGAATAAATATCTATTTGACAGAACTGGAAAGGAATGTTGCAGTCTCACACACACCCCTATAGTGGAACTTTGTGATGGACAAACACCGTGTGCATGGGTTTTCTCGGGGTTCTCCCGTTTCCTTCCACTTTCTTTATTCCACCATTTCATTCATTTCTCATCATCACCGTCTTCTTTAACCTAACCGGCATAACTGGGGGATGTAAAACTTGAAGATTGTATATCATTTCATTTTTACAACTCTATAGTGGGGATTGATTACCCTGTCTAGCTTATATAATTTAATGCAATATTATGATTTGTTGAGTATGCTTCTTTTATAACGTATACGTTTATAGTCTAACTAAATATGAGGATGCAATGCAGGCCCGAGATTCATCTACCATCTTTCATCATTATCCATTATTTTCATCATTTTTTACACTAAAATTACTTTAATACAAAGCAATTATTTATGATATAGGTGTACACCTAAAAACTTCAATTGAAATTAGGAAAGGGTGGAATGCGTGTCTTGAACTGTATTTCTGCCAAGGCTTATTTATTTACCCGTGTATATTTGTCGTAAATATAATGTAAAACCATCAAACAATATATAAAACATTGCGCAAGCTTGTCACCATAAATTTTCTTATAATTTAACATATAAAATGTATATACAAGCAAAAGTTAGTAGTGTCCAAGTGTACACTAGGTACAGAATTTTGGTTTATTACAGAGTACACTACGTGAAAATTGAAAAATATATGATGTAAACAAAGCTCCTTAAAAAATTCAAAAGAGTTACCTGGTAAGCAACCACATTAACAGTTCAGATGTGAGTGTTACATAACACGCAAGGGGAATATGCGTCGCTGATTGTTATACAAGGATAATTTACAGGTCTTCCAATATTGTGGTTCACAACATACCTGTATTTAAGAGTCTTCATCCCGGCGAAATTAAAATACCGCTAATTTTCCAGTAATTATGTGATATCTTTAAATAGATAAAAGATAATCGAAATGTGGAACAAGAGCGCCCTAGACAATATTATTTTACATGAGAAACCGTTATCATGACTCACTTATCTGCTTTCGATTTCGAGCCATTTTGAAAATCGGCATTTATTTTCGCGTTTCTAAACGGCTGAAAACGAAAAGCCACTAGGTGACCTGTGATAACGGTACCTCACGCAAAATAATATTGTCTAGGGCGCTCTTGTTCCATATTTCAATTATCTTTTATCTATTTGAAGATATCACATGATTACTGTAAAATTAGCGGTATTTTAATTTCGCCGGGATGAAGACTCGTAATATAATACATAAAAGGAGGTTAACATTCAAAGTATAGCCCCTCATGTTGGAACATCTGCAACCACCTTCCTGACAGTTCCTCGATTCCGCGTCGATACCACGTCTTGCTCTGCTGTTTCCACCTCCTGCTGGTGGTGAAGCATTGCGATTTCAGAAAGTGCGTCAAGGATCGAAAGAAGTAGTGATACGAAAGGACAAAGTCAGGACTACATGCCGGAAGTGGAATCATTTTGATGCTACCAAGTTTCTACATTCTTTGTTGTGTTTGTCGAACTGAGTATGGTTTTGCGTTACCCTGTTGCAGAGAGTTCACTTTCTATTCACCAATGTAGAATATTTTTGGCACAGTGCAGCATACATCCACTCTAACTGTTCGAAATAAAGGTAGCCATTGGTGGTACGACCATTCTGTTTTTGTACATTCAGATTTCTGAAAAATACACACTTTTCATAGCATGTGACAATCCATTTCAGGAAACAAACATCACCCTTAGTTTACATCACTTGTCAGCACACATGTACTCTTCCTTGGGCCTGACATGGGGTGAACTCATGTGGCACAATACGGGAGCTTCTGATGGGTTTCCCAATTTCGCAAATATAACGCTGTACAGTGGACTGAGATATGCCAAGAAAGTTTGACAATCATCGTGTGCTGGCGGATGGATTTTCCTCAATGGCGTATCGTATGACTTGAGAATCTGTTACTTTAAGACGGCCGGACTTTGGCTGGTCTTTGGACATTTTTGCAACCTGCATGAAGTTTCTGGAACCAATGTTTTCCTACGCTGTGGTTCACTGCATCTTCCCCTTTTGCATGACAAAAATTGTTGCCGCAGTGTATGCCCGAGTTCAAACTCGTACAGTAACAGTTCATGAATCAAATGTTGTTGAGTACTCATCGTTATTGCCATCAAAAACTGACTGAAGATACTGACGAAGTGGCGGCATTCATGTTAAATAGTCCCTTACCACACTACCTCTTGGGCCAGTTTAATCTTGTACTTACGGTCGATCACGGCGTATACACGCATCTACTATTTGGGTTGTGGAAATATTGCAAGACTTATGACTTACCCTTGTACTATCTCATGGGAATACGTGGGGGACCGATTTTTGATTGTACATGGGATTGTGATGCCATCACAAACAACAGATAACGGTGATTTCAATTAACCCTTACAAGTATACAACCACAAGTTTCTCAGTTCAAGTTTCCTAGTATATCTCTCGGGCTTCAAATAATTGAATTTTGGCGGAAAGTAGTTTTCAATACTTCTTAGGGATACTAGAGGTGTCTTACTTTTACAGTATTTTTTCCAGATTGTAAATCATATAGTCTATCAAGTTTGGTTGAAATTGCTCCTGATGTTTCAGTGTTATCCTTGTTTGTGTTTTGTATGTATTCTTATACAACCCCGTCGAGTTTATGAAGGACTGGACCTACTATTAACTTCGTTTTCGAAGCACAACCAGGGCTTGAGACCGCGGTCCAGTTGGCAGATGCACCGACCATCGTGCAAGCCCGACCCAAAAATTAAAACAATTATCTATCATACTATTCTGCCTCTAAAAGAGCTGGATTGCAGGATCACTTTATTAATGCTTTGGGGTTGGATATCTCATTGTTATCATTTCCAGTAATATTATAACATTGCCTAGTTATCTTAAACATTGAGAAGACTTGCACCAATAGTTTCAGGTTTGAGAATAAGAAGTAATTTTCAGTCATATTAGGTGTATTTAGTGGATAATTCAACATTGCAGTCTTTCTCTGCACAAGAAGTATCTCAGCAATTATAGTAGTGTAAATGTGAAATAATGTATTCTGACGCCATGAGATCATGTATGATGTCAAACAGCTTATAGGTCATTTTTGTACAATTTGAAACACACAATATATATACTTGAAGTGCTGTAATAAGTTAGTTTAATGCCTGAGTCACATCCACATATTTATATATTACACTCATCTAGCTTGATATGATATTTACCGGACCGGACATTTTATCCGCATATGGCTAGGAGTAGCCTAAGCATTACTCTATCACTCAATGTATTTACCTCCTTGGTAAGCGATCTTTTTAATGCCTGGTTAATTTAGGAAAGTTAGAGTGAAAGAGAAAACAACATTTGGTACAATAATGCCGTCATTCTTTCACTGTTCACCCTTACGTAGGGTGAATTTTCCAAACAGCATAGAACCAGTATTTGTCCATAATTTCGCCACTCTAAATGAGTGCAAGAATACGATAATTACAGAAATATAGTAGTACAATTCCTCTATTTTTACAGCTTGTTTTATTTTATTTTGTTTAGGGGGCTACAGTATTAATTCAAATTCAGGAGATGGATACTAAAACTTTTCCTAGAGACAAATTGAATTAATAATCACACAATAACCCGCCATTCAAATTCAAGATATGAAGGTTCAAACTTTGCCCAAGCACAAATACCAGATAATAATTCCTCATTAAAATTCAAGAGATGGACATCGAAATTTGGTCGAAGGCAAATTGAATCAATAATATCCATCTAATTCAAGAGATGGATATTTAAACTTTTCCCAAAGACAAAATTGAATCATCAGTCATAGGATAATTCGTCATTCAAATTGAAGAGTAGTATATTAACTATTTTCCAACGAAAACAACAAAAAAAAACATATCAAAAGTTTTCAAGTTTCTAGGTTGCAGATTTGACAAAAACAAAAAAATATTAATTATTTGAAAAGTTATTAAGTTTTAAAATCATCTAGTTACTTTTGGGACACCCTGTGACTTTGGTGATTGATTTTAATAAGCAGCTAGCATCACATGTGCTATAGCAAAAATCTTTATGGGATTTGAAGTTAGGTATAACATTTGCGTGCTTCTAGTCCTTCGAGAAAGCTTCCTTCTTTTAATTATGAAGTAACAGTATGCTGTAATCTATCTTTAGTCTCTATTGAATTCGCTTGGATTATAGTAGATTAATGTGGAAAGCTTACTGTGATCATATCTTTAGGTATCTTAAAACAAGAAATTGAAACATTTCGGATTAACACTTAAGTTGGTCAACAGTTTAGTACATGCTGTGAGGGATATACGTTTACTGTGTGCTGTGAGAGATCCTGTTCTGTATTTTATTATCTACATATATTTACATAAATATGACAGGAATTCTATGATGTTTTCAACATTTAGAAACATCCAGAGATGGGGTACGAACATACTAATCGATAGAAACATTCAGCTGAATAAAATGTTTTTGGTGCCTATAAATTCTCATGCGTAGTTTTTGATAAAGAAGAAAAAACATATTGTGAACCTAAAAATTGATGCTGTAAGATAGGAACGCCACATATTAAGATGAAATTGATGGTGAAATATGCCCTTAATCAAGCTTTTCAGTATGACGTTAGCAAGGTGATAGTATGCAGCAGTGTTTCCCAAACTTTCTGATGTCGTGGACCGTGTGTAGCGAATAATTCTCCGCGGCCTCCCTGTGAAATCAAAATTATTTTTTTAAATATATTTTACAAATGAAAGATATATCAGAATAAGCCAATTTCTATTGTTTGGGCTAGTCTTCTATAGCAAAAAAAAAAAAAAAAAAAAAGAATTGAAGTGAAAATTAAAATTTCACACACCTCAATGTGTCATTTATAACAATGCAATACTATCATAAATAGAGATACTCGGAAAAATAGATTGTACTAGTTAGGCCTAATATTATGAATTCAACACTCAGCTAAAGCCTACTATAGACGGTTCATGTTTTCCATTAAACTTATGGCATGGAATACTGCGTCCAACTCTACTTGTTATTTGTGACGTAGAACATTAATCCAATTTTGAGAAGTAACTATATACCATCAAATAGAAAAATGGAGAGCATTGAGCGCATTAAGGTGGTTCGGGTGCTACCTTAAATTGTAGACCTAGCGGCCTTATTTCGTAGCAGTTTGCTTCACGCAAATCAAAATTTGTAATTTAGTTTGTGAAGCCACTATAGACGGTCCATTTTCTCTTCCAGTGTGGCATCAAACTTTCCATCCAACTCTAGTTTAATCATGTATGGTAGCAGGTAATATGTCATTTTCGTATGGCATGGAACATTTGATCCAAGTTCTATTTTCCATCCAATTTTTCTTCAATTAAAGCAAATAAAAAGCTCTTTGTGTACAGTTGAGTTGATTTTGAGTTTAACGTCCCGTTCAGCAGCAAGGCTATATGAGACGTGGACCTACTGATTAACGTGGAATCCGAACCACAGGAGCTCCCGCTGGGAATCGAACCCGGGTTTCCCACGCCAAAGGCGCGTACGCTAACCGCTTAGCCACGGAGGAGCTCTTTTTGTGTACAGGTTCACTATAGATTTTGCTTTAGATATCTTGCTATGCATATCTTGCTTTAGATTCTCTGAGACATTCTAGACCTTCATTTTCTTGGAACATGCCTAAATCACATGCCTAAATAATTGGGGTACACATCGACGGGGAAACGAGTTTTCATGCCAAAAACACGCACCGATGTTCGCTAGACTAGAGTGAAGTTGAGTGAGGTGGATTAGCTTAGACTAGACTAATATGGTAGGATTGAATGTCTGATAGGGTAAAGTAGAGTAACATAGAGTAGCTTAGTTCAGGTTAGTGGGCTAGGTTGGGTTAGTACAATAGATTGTGCAGGTTTACAATAGTTCGTAATAGAAATGGTAATTTTGAGGTTAAAATGAGTGAGTGAATGTAAAAGAGGACTGTATTGCATATTACTTTCTGCCGGCAGTGTGCTTTTGCACATTGCACCAAAGCTGTATTTTATATTTACAAGTGTATCATTTTCTAGTGTGAAACTGTTATAAGTGCTATAATAACCAGTATCACTACAAAATAACCAATAAGGTACTTGTAAATGCAACTTACATTAACCTAACCTTACGTACCCTTCTCTAGTAAACTAATATAACCTAACCTATTCTACTAATATAACCTACGTTAACAAACTCTGCTAACCTAAGCTAACACACTCTGCTAACCTAATCTACCACAATAACCTAACCTAATTTAACCTGATGTAGTAACTTAACCTAACCTAGCCCACTAATATATCTTACCCTGCTTTAGTCTACCCTAGCAAAAGGTAGTCCATACCTTAAAGTCTAACTTATCCTACTCTGCTTTGCTCTACCTAGCAGACGTTGGTGCATTACTTTTTTCATGAAAAATAGTTTTCTTGGCACGTCAGTTACCACGCATATTATCAATTTGTATACAATTATTGGGACATACGCGAGGAAAATAACTGTCCAGAATGTTTTAGAAAATCATTTAAAACGAGAAAAGTGAAGTTTTTTAAAAAAAAATTTGACAAACTATCGTAAATCTGCACGAAGCAAGTTAGCTTAAATTAGTAGAGTACCTTAGGTTAGGTTTCTAGGCTAGAGTAGGGTAGGTACAATTAAGTTAGTGTTTGTATGTTTCATTTGCAAGTACCTTAATGTTCGTTTTGCAGTGATGCGAATTTCTATAGCACTTGTAATGTTTTCGTGATAGTACACTTGTAAACGTAAAATACACATTTTGTACATTGTACAGAGATACTCCGGCGGACAAGTTAATATCTAATACAGTCCTCGTTCATATGCACTCTCTCATTTAAAGTAAAAATTACCATTTCTATGACGAACTATTATAAACCTACACCACAAACTTTACTAATATAAACTACCCAACTAACATTAACTACTTTACTCTACTTTACTTTACCCTAACAGAGGTTAGACTCTACTTTAGTATCCTGGCCTAACTTAACTGATCTCACTCTACCCTAGCAAACGTTGGTGTTTCTTCCTTTTTTCATGAAAAATCGTTTTCATGATACATCAATTTCCACGCATATTGTCATATTATACTCTAGTTTTTAGGCATGTGTCAGAAAAAAGAAAAAGAAAAACAGTCCTGAATGTCTCGGAGAATCATTCAAATCAAGAAAAATAAAGCAATTGTATTTATTTTGATGAATAATTGTAAACCTGCACGAAAAGTGTTTTCCATTTGCATTACTTTGAGTAAAATTTGATGGAAAATAGGACGGATTTTATTTTTTAAAAAAATTGAATCAGATGTTCCATGTTATACAAAGATGATATGTCACTTGCTACCATACACGATCAAATTAAAGTTGGATCAAAAGTTCGACGTCATACCGGATAAAATTTGAAGCATTAATGGGATAGCTGAGGCTGTTTTTCAAATGTCAGGTTCCCTGTGCCTGAATCAAAACTGGATAATTTCAAACATAGATAAGATTCCACATAAGTTTGTTCCTGTACATGGTTTCCATACGTACGAGATGAAAAAATATAGTGGCAAACGGCAATAACTGTCTTACAGTACTTACGGAAATTTGAGGACAAGCAGTTTTAGACTAAAAATAAAACTCCAGTAACAATAACAGAGGAAACAACATTTTGAACGTTGAATCACAAGACTAATTGATATGTGTTTCTTCGGGAACAGGAAGCTTATATTCACAATCTAGAATGGAAGATTTCATCCAATGTTTTTTTTTCTTTCTTTCAGGACAAATTGGAAAATATGCCATTTATCTTATATATTCAACCATACTTTCAATGATATCACTAGAAAAAGGTTGTTCACTGAACTCAATGAAATCCTCACATCAGTGTGTAACAGCAATCATATATTCCTTTCTCCAAAAGGTTGCACCACAAATTTAACTTCTTGACTGTTGCTTCTGTCTTAGCTTAGAGTCTAGCGTCCCTTTCAGCGGCAAGGCTCTATAACACGTGGACTTACAGCTTAATATGGGAACTAATCCACATAACTTCTGACTGGCATCGAACCCGGGTTTCCCGTGCCAAGAATGCGTACCTTGCCCATATATTGTCTTACACAGAAAACACAGTGACAGATGTACTCGATCACTCAAGAGTATTGAAGATTGTAATTGCGGAGAGGACTTCAAATGCATTTTGTGAGAGATCCTCTGTGAGACCTTGGTAACATGATTGAGGAAAAGACGAAGCAAAATCAAATCGAAATTTTTACCTATAAGTGCTTCTTTACACTACAGATACTCCAGATGTGCGAACATCATAAGATAAAGTTTAATGAAAGTAAAATGTTTTACACAGCTTGCGGTAGAGAGCGCCACTGTTTGCGGCCATTGAAGCAAGCACTGATAGATACGAAAGTGTAACTGATAGATACGCAAGGTATGTGTAACTTTGTTGTGCAAGAGTCGGTTGAAGTGGAAGCATTGTTACGGGGATATATTTGGTGTTTCTGTTCAGAAATGGACACAATCGAAGCAGCCAAAAAACGACAGAATCGAAAGGAACGCAAGAGAAATGAAAATTCTGAACTCTGGCAAAGGATTGTTTCAAGCGGCCTTCACTTTGAGGGCCCTAAAATGGTGGGAAAACTGTGCGAAAAACACGTTTGTTTTCAGTTTTATTTCTTTTTGACAATGTTGCCATCACTTTCAGCCCCCGAAAAAACAATATATGTTGTACCTAAGGGTATAACAAATTTAACCAAAAAATCAGCGTCGTGTCCCACCAAAATTTTTTCTATATGTATATATTTTTTTTAAATTTTCAGCACGCTAAAAAATAATGAAAATACGCATGGATGGTTTTGAAAAAATGCACATTTACATCTAGATAGTATCTAGAATCTGTGAAATTTTCAAAATTTTTCGACCACCCCCACCAAAATTAAAAAGTATTCAATTTTGAGCATGTATGATACGATAATTTGGTAAGGATAGGGGGAGGGGGTCAATTTTTTAAGGTAGTTTTTAGGTCAAGGGTAACCATTTGGGTCAATAGTGACCCAATTTGGATTTCACTATCTTACTAGGAAAGACCCTTTCGTCTGTAGTTTTTCGAGAAAAAATATTTTTATGGTTCGAAAATGTATTTCGTTCTTTGCCAAACTGATGTAGTTGATAGTTTTCTTTTTTCTTTTTTAGCTGGATATTTATTTATGAACTGTATATGAAACATTTTCACTTTCATTCACCGTTGCTCGATTTCCTCTAATAGTAACACAATACTCCTAACAGTAATGTGCATACTATTTCTAAACATTGTTTACTTACTTTGCTGGTCTCTTTAAAGTGTTTCTTTTCTAAAATAAAATAAAATCATTACGAACGTCCTTCGGCTATGATTTGTATCCAAAAGTAGAAGGATAATGAATTAATTCAATTCAAGGAAGAAATGAAATAATGAATTCAAGAGGAAAAAAGAACACAAACCTAACATAAACCGCTTCCTTAAAATTCGAGGAAGAAAAGAAAAAGTAAATATATTCAGGAAAAGAAACAAAGGAACAATGATTGTATTTTACCATATAAAAAAGAGTGTAGCTTATTTTCGGTCCAATTAATGCAATAGTTAGGCATAGTTCTATATTTGGAGTTCAATGTAACGTGTATTGAGCAGAAATTTTTCCATAAACAGATTAAAATACTAACCTTTGTATTTCGTTTAGTGTGAATTTCATTGTATAAGAGTGTGTTGTTATTTCTCTCGATACAATTTAGTTGATTTCAATCATTAGAAGATGGTGTTAATTATCTTGATTTGTGATGGTTTAGTATATTTCACTATACACTATGATTTGTGATGGTTTAGTATATTTCACTATACACTATGATTTGTGATGGTTTAGTATATTTCACTACATTTTAACATATTTCGTTAGTTCTCTCACGTTATAATATTTGAATATATTTTATTAGTTATCTCAAATTCTGACATTTTACATCGTGTCATTAGTTTTGTCAGGTTATACCGTTTAATAGGTTTTGATACTTCTCTCAAGTTATGACATTTGAACATGTTTCATTAGTTCTCTCAAGTTACGTTTTATCATGATTCATTAGTTCTCTCAAGTTATAGCATTTTAACATATTTCGTAAGTTCTCTCAAATCATAACATTTGAATATATTTATTTTGTTAGTTGTCTCAAGTTATGTCATTTAACAGATTTTGTTAGTTCCCTTAAGTTACAACATTTTAACACATGTCATTAGTTCTCTTAAGTTATAACATTTAAATATGTTTCATTAGTTCTTTCAAGATGCACCATTTTAACATGTTTCATTAGTTCTCTCAAGTTATAACACTTCAAAATGTTTCAGTGTAAAATGGTTATACTTTTCACGCGACTTGTAACATTTTTACAAGTTTTGATTAATAAGAAAAGCCATCAAGGGAATAACACTTCTTTTTTTATTTTCATTTTGTACCTAAACAAGTTTTCAAAGGAAGAAAGACGATAAATGAAAATCTAAACAGATCTAGTTTTCCTTTTCTAAATATGTCATTTCCTGGTGTAATTTCCTAATATCGTTTCATTTTTTTGTATCTTGTTCCAAGCAGATAATAGTGACTACTGTTCAAGTCCATTCTTCATCCTGTTATTGCAATCTTCCAGCGTCATTTGGCGAACATCTGTTCCGTTCCCAGGTTCAACAAGAAAGAGAACAGCGGGTAAGATGAGAGAATGCAGGAGATAAGAAGAGAAAAGAATTCATAGATCTTTTCTTGTATAAATCTGAATACTTATTGTGGATGCTAATGATTTGCGTCCTGCTGATCGAACATAGTTAGGTGGCTATAGAAATCTTAAGAAAAGAAAAAACTAATGTCACTAATTACCCGAAAAAACAAGAAATAAGGTCAGACTAATATTTAACAGAAAATCCAGAGTTCAAGGCTCTTCTTTACGATTTGTCCTTTTCCGCAGTTATTGTTAACATCACAATAACTATGATAATCATCATTGTAGATACATGTTGTTGCATCCATTAAAATTGTACTTAATAAAATATTCTAATTCTTTACTCGTCCTAGTGATAATCAGCAAAGCATTATCATCATTAGCGATTTTCAAATAATTTAAATGAAACAATACAAACATAACTTGTAATTAACTCGTCACAATATAGTACTGTTCAGATATAATAATATTTATGCTCAAATCCAAATATAGTTACAGCTTCTGTCCTATTTTAAAGTAATTAAACTGAAAGAATCCAGCTTTTTAAGTTGCAAATAAATTGTCAAGTAATTTCAAATATGCAAATTGCCTGCATACTAGCGACATCTATTGCCATCAGACAGGCAGATAGGGAAGGTACTGCCTCATATTAGCATGATCTTGTATTACTAAAAATTGTCGTTTCCCCCAGACCGACGTGTTATATATATATATATATATATATATATATATATATATATATATATATATATATATATATATATATAAGTAGTAGAGACCGCAAACGTCACGAACAGTGGTGCTAATTCCCTATGATAAAAATGATCTGTTTTATTAAATTTTTATAAATTTTATCCTATTTTGTGGTACAATTTATGGTGATTTTATACAAATTATGGTGATTTTATGATAATATTATACAGTATTTGGTGATTTTATGATAATTTCATACAGTATTTGGTGTTTTTCTCATATTTCTAGTGATTTTTAGTGTTATTATCCAATAAAAATTATTGTAAAATATTTTTGGTAATATATTTTGATATCTAAGTTGGAAACACTTGATGGAAACACACAAATGGTTGAGAATACAAAGTTAACTTCCTCAGCCTCTAAAGAAACTTGTTCCTTCCCTTTTTTTGTCCTTCCCTCAAGCGATGAAGAACAGGTGAATGAACTTAAAGAAACTACCTGGAAAGGGTGGGAGGAAGGAGACCCAGGTGCATGAAAGAATGCTAGGAATTCCTTTGTTCACGGAGTAGAGGTAGGACCAAGAAGTAGTTCTTTGTTATGCAAATTAGGGTGAGTGTTGGCAATAGGCCTTTTGTTAAGAGGAATGTGGTTTATCCTTGAGGGTTTACGTACGCAGGTGGGAACAATGGATGCCGCAGATGTGTGTATATGTAATAAATTAGGGTCAATGACATGACGGCTTCCTTTATCCTTTGTGACAGAGAAGTAGTTGGAGTGCGTACGTGACTGAGTGCATGTACACAGAAGGAATTGTTTAGGGAGCGCAGCTGTATGTTAATTTTTTACTCAGGACAGGAAAGTCGTTGGAATGACTACATGATTGGATGCACGTACGCAAGGGTTGAATGTTTTGATAGACGAAATTTTTGATAATAGGATGAAAAGGTAAAATATTTAAATCATTGTAGGTTGTGTGGGATTGCCTCTTAACAGATAGTTGAAAGAACAAAGTGTCCTTGTTGTGTAGTAGTATTGGTTATTGATATTTTTATTGATAGGTAGATAAAATATTAATATTATGTCTAGAGACCATATTGATTGAATAGAGGATGAAAATCTAATCAAGTATGTTAATTTGTATTAATTTATGTTTATATTTGCATGAATTATAAGCTGTTTTTGGTTCTTAGGAGATAGGAGAATATAGCCTGGTAAGAGGTAGTTCTTTCTGTTCTAACTTGTTTGAGCTTTGAGGCAGGAGGTGGAGCTTGTTAACTTGTATAGAAAGACTCCAGCAAATGAAAAACCAGACTTGGAGAATGGATTTACAACTTTTTATTCCAACCCAAAACTTGTAGGAACCAATAATAAAAGGAAAGAGGAGGGACTAGGCAAGAACGAAGAACGAATGATAATTTGATTACCATTGCTTGAAGGAGGTCCTTTGCGGCTTAAAGATCACTTTTCAATTGGCCTGTCCCCTGTCAACCAGCTTGTTTTATGATCCTGCCACTCGAGGATAAGGAAGATCGTCCCTTCTTTACCTGAGTTTATGTTTATTGCAGGGTGCAATAAACCTACTACCTGCCTTTAGGTTTATGAGGGGTACAATAAAATCTTTACCTGACCAGAGTCTTCTTTCCTTCTTTGCAACCAAACAAGATTTCTTTAAAATATTTTTGCATAAATTAGATTAATGAATTAATTATTCATGAATATTAATTAGTTGGTAATGAAAGGGTTAGAAAGAATGATTTTTTCGTATTTAGCGTTTATTTAGCGGTATATTATGATATGTATCGCATAGATTAGTATATATTGTACACACATACCCAGATATTGTGGGAGGAAACGGAGACAACTCTAAGAAAAGTATCTTATGCACTTATACGGTCTTTTCACTGAATGATATGGGATTTTATTGATCTTTTATTGATGTTTGGGTGTACGAAACACAGCTGAATCACAAATGACGTATGTATATAAGTACTTTTTGGTAATGGACGTATGTATACGTGTTATTGCTGATATGGACAGGTGCATGTATATTATGTTTTGTACCCATGTAAGTGTTTTATAGTCACCTTTAACATAATGTAGGGTTGCATAACTTCTTCCTTGGTGACATGTTTGGTGAATGCAAACACCTGAAGTGTTTGTATTGTATTAATATTGGATTGCATTGTAGACATGTATATAGTGACTCTTTATGCATGTACCCTTTTCTTCAACGTAATGTAGGGTTCTTTGGTGGTATGCTAGCTGAAGGCAAACACCTGAAGTGTTTGTATTGTATTAATTTTGATTTATATTGTAGACTTATATATATAGTGACTCTTTATGCATGTGCATTATTTTCAACGTAATGTTTGGTTCCATAAGCTTTACTATTGGTATAATGATGGACGCATAGCTTTTATCTTATCGATTGTACAGTAGACATATATTGTGTCTTATTATACATGTAACCTTACCTTGATACGATTGTTAGGATCTCTTGTTATGATTTTAATGCTGCTTTTCATAACCTTATCCTTTGTTTGTTTTGTATGGTTATATATTGTTGTGCTTGATGTAACTGATCTAACCATGTCTTAAATGTATAGTTGAGATATATATTTGGACTTTTTACGTATGTAAGTGCTTGTTAGACATATTCTAGTTGTATTTCAACCACATATATCATTTTTAATTTGCAAATAATTTATTTGTGCGTCCTTGTAGAAGACATTATGACGTCATCAGGGTTTGCAGTACATACTGATTTATTGTATGCTGTCACATAAATAACCTTATATGAACCATATGTATTCTTTTCCTTTATCTTATATAGAATACCATATTTATTTATAAGATACCAATATTTTGTATAAAGGTTTGAACGTCACATAAAGTATTATTAAACCATGTAAAAGTGATAGGTAAGTACTTGATATGACACAGTATATGTATTCTTCCTTTATCTTATACAGAATACACATACTTCTTAATATGATACCTATTATTGGGTGTATAAAATAAAACATGGATTTGAAATTTGTGTTATTTGTTTATTACCATTAATTCTTGTTCTACAGTAGTAGGCTATTATTGATTAGAGATATTTATATATATTTGTATTTAGGTGATTGATATATTTATAAGTACTCAATATAATAATTTTGTATTTGCAATTGTGATATTTCAATTGTATATTTCCGTATTTACAATATTGATATTTTGAATGGTATATTTTCAATATTGATGTTTCATTTATATATTAGAATATTTACATATTTACATATTTACAATATTTACATTATTTACAATATGCTATATACATATTTACAATATACTATTTACATATTTACAATATTTACATTATTTACAATATGCTATTTACATATTTATAATATTTACAATATTTACATATTTACATTATTTACAATAACAATATACTATTTACGTATACACATATATACACGTAGGGAAGTGCCAATTGACGAGTGCTGTGAAAATATTTATGAAATTTGTTTCTGTCTGAGATTATTATGATCATGTCACTATGTTAGGACACATTTAACATAACAGATATACAAATATTTATCAAACACTTATACCAATAATATCAATTATACGACACACATATTACTTTGATACCCGTACGGTAATGTTCTAAACTCGGTCATACTGTGAGGATCAAGTCGACGTCTTTTATTTTCAACTTTTTGATGTGTCTTAGTTTCAGGCCTGGACACAATGACAAACCCTGGCTTTCGAACAATCCTCCCTGGATTGTTTAACTGTTTACTGTCAACTTTATCGTGAATTAGATTATAAAAATGATCAAAATTAATTTCCTGGCGCGTACGATGATTTAAAGTTATACCCCTAATTTTAAATACATAATCTACATTGTCCGTACCAACCTCTTTTAAACGGTACGCATAATTCTTTGGCCCTATTCCTATAAATGCATTAATTTCCCACCCTTCAGGAACTTCGTTAGTTAGTTCACCCAGGTAGGAACCCAAAGAAAGCGGAGGTTTTTCATTACGTGGCTGTACAAACATAATACTATCGGTGTCGCAGTACAACACACGGTCAGGCCCTACTGTTGTTAATAATTCATAAAGTTTTAGACGCGCCCACGAGGTGATGAAGGCGGCAAGGACAACATTTGAGAACTTCCATGGTTTGTTTTTGTTCTCAATGTTTTTATACGTTACAATGAGATGCCGCTCTCCAATAGGTAATACAGTTTGCACCTCGTATTGTGGTGCCCACAGATAAGTCAAAAATTTTTCCGGAGTATCGACAATTACCGATTGCGATAAATCCGTTCGCTGTCCCCATTTTCCATATAGTGAATTGAGGAATATTTTAGAAATATACCTCAATCCCGGGTTTTTCCTTATATTATCATAATTTAATTTAATGCCTTCATGGACATAATAGTCTGCAATATATTTTTGCTGGTCTTCTTCGGTTTTGCAAGAAGCAGGAAATCCCGAAGACTCCTGTTTCATTTGAAGAAAGGAATTCACATAGTCTTCAAACAGACCATTTGAATAATCCTCCTCGCCGCCAACCAGGTTAAATTCCCAGATTTCAATTACTTGCAGAATTTTGTATCCCAGCTGTAAAGCTACATGGAGTTCAGGGGTACAGTATGTGCCCGTTAAGGTTCGCTCGGAATCGCTATGCACGCAATTGTCAATACTTTTTTGTATACACGTACGGCACAACCCAAATAAAAGGCGCCCATTACATACAAATGGTAACACCGGAAAATACAAATCATTAGGGGGTAAAACAGTGCATTTTACTAACCCATGAATACTTTCCACGTCTGGAAAGTCTGGCCCCTTGTATATTTTTGGCTTACCTACAGGCAATGGTTTACGTGCCATCACCCAAGGGTATAACGATGTTACATCATAATATGCCACGGTTTCCTCGCTGGTACACTCGTACAAAGCATTAAAGCATTCTGTACGACCACCATGGAAACTATCTTTTGGTATTAGATGATCAACAAGATCCTTACAGTGAGTTTGAATAAACTCCTGCATGGACTTATCAGTTTTCACCCAATGATCCCATTCGCATTCCCACATTTGAACAACATTAAGATTTAATTTTTTCAGGAATGCTATTTTCGTGGTGGTTCTTTCATACCGGTCTTGTAAGGATGTACCTTGCTTAGAGGTGGAATCCAAAGACACGTGTCGAAGTGTAGGATAGCAGGTTAAACACCCGTGGAAAAAACACCCATGAAATTCGAAAACTGTATTCGTTCGAGGTTCAAACCCATCAACCTTATACCTCCCAAATCGTTTTTCCAATCCATTCCCGGAATGTTGGATTTTATTACCCCTGGTACGTTCTAAATACCGTAACCAGTACATTGCCTTAAGGCTTTGTCGGTCACGATGGTCGAACCCATAGGGTGGAATAATTGGAATAATTTCTTTAGGCAAATATAAGGTACGATAGGTCAGTATGGCCAAACTAGCAATAGTAGGCGCGACGATAAAACATTGAATGCCATTCGTTTTTTCCTCAATTAAGTTTGAAAATTTAATTACAGCTTCTGCTAAAATTTTGACATCATTTCGACAATACTCCACCATCTCCTTTTGGAGATCATACTCCTCGCCACTTGCAGCACGTTCTTGGTGCCAGGCGATTAGTTGTTGTCTTTCTTCCGTGTTTCGCGAATCAGGATCGAAATATTCAAGAGCGGGAACCGGACCTACATAATTTTGATTTTCCAAAGTGTTAAATAAATATGGGAAATCTCCCTTTTTCAAATTTCCAGATAGACCTAAAGTTGTAGGGAGTTTTGATAATTTTACTCCCATATACAAATACGTGTCACGGAAGTAAATCTTTTGTCCTAAACGCATTTCAACAATTTTTTGCCCTGACATTATTACTTCAGGTGTATGATGATGGTTCGTTATCAAAGTTTTAGCACAGAACTGCATATCATAATTACTCCCATTATGGGAAAGTACAATGATTTTTTTAAACATTGGTCGAGTTATTATTACATGATTAACAAATCCATCAATGTCTTGGAAATCAAACGAACGGATACCATTTTTATCTCCGCATACAAAGCAAGGATCATCCAGCTTTGCGTCCTTACACTTGTAACAGGCATGAATACAATTTACGAAATTCACGTAATGTTCTTGTTCTCCCTGTTCATTTTTAGGAAGTAACATTGTTTCTACATCAAAGATGATGTATAAAAAGGCCTCTACATGTTGCAAAGTAGCAGCCTGAACAAAACAAATGTGGTCATCGTTCACATACGTATAACACGTTTTACAATAACGTTCACCGCATTCGTGTTCAGACTTACGACCTCGCATGTCAATCATATCACCACATTGGACACAAATTTTCTTTGTTTCGCATAAAGTCTTTCCGCGAGCAATTACCGTTTTATGATTGGCAAAACATTCTTCTGAAGAAAACAGTCTGCGACAATCACTACATTCGCGTTTAATATCCTTATCATTATCATCAGAAACATTGTGATACTTCTCGCACATCCTACATTTGAAGTTACACTTATGATCTTCTGTATGATAATATCCTTCCAAACAATACTGACAATACCCATGTTTGTTCAATAGAGTTCTAATGTTTGTAATTAATTCATAATGTCCTTCAGTATACAAAATGAAAATTTTCTTTTGATGCATGTATTCCAGGATAAATTACAGTATAGTCTCGAGTCGATCGGTTCTTTTCGTAGATGACAATTTGGTAATGAGGCGATAGCTTATTTTGGAACTTTTTCACATCATCAATAGTACATCCATCACGGATTTCAATGTCAACTTTAGCACTGACACACAAATCCTTTGCTTGATTTAACAATCGATTTGGATGATTTTTCAATTCATATACGTAGTTACGACGATGATCAGCCTTACCCTTCCCAAGGACAATGCTCTTGGGAAGACAATACACATCCTTTTCCATTGGGATAGTACACTGTTCCAGGTGTGTTACAAGACTGCTATATTTTGCTGAACCCATACTTCGTCCCCTACCTTTACGTGAATCAACAATATGAATTTTGAAAGTTACTTTGTCCCCAAATAAATAATTTTCGTTACTATTTAAAACATTTTCAATACTCTGAAACAAAATCTCGTGACTTAATTCTGACTTTTGACGCCATGATATGTATATTGGCTTTTTGATCGTGGAAGCAGAACTTTCTATTGTCATGCCAACGTACATGTGTTCGTCGACCTCGTTTAACGTATGGTCCTTTACAAATTCAAATAATGAATGAATGTATTTTTCAGGGTCATAAATCCCATTAGTGCGCATACGTTCAATGGTAACTTCCTTTCCTGTTAGTCCAAAATAAGTATAATGTTTGGTTGTACTATTAACAATACGAAAATATTCATCCGTTCCAGCACCATACATTACAGGTTCTGGTGCAGAATTATTGCTACGCTCAGGAAGAATACCGAGAAACTCATTGGACTCATCTGCAATTAAACCGTATGTTTTCCCTGAAGACACAAGTTCCATAAACTTTTCACGAGCTAAATTCCTCGTATTATCTTGGCGAAAGAAGCCTATATGATATAAATCAATAATATCTTTTGCAGACTTACATTTCTCCAAAACAACATGTGGATTACAGCCAAAATGCATGAACAATGCTTGCAATAGCTTGGAATAAGCTTCATTGCTTACCCTTGCACCCGTAGCATGACATTGCGTCAACACTTCCCATGTAAATAAAACGTCGTTTGGATTTTCATATCCACGCGCTTCCTGTGCTGCCAGCATGGTACAAATCACATTACGGCCATCCATTGTATCACTGTTTAAGTAAAATACTCACGTTTTAGTTTTTAATTACTATTTGTTAGAACACTATAATTACTTCTTATTTATCAAAGGTGCACTTAAAAGTTTTTTTGAAATTACAATGCCACCAACTCCTCTTGAAATGATAATGTCCCGCAACTTTTACAGTATAACGACGATTCAGCTGAAAGTTTATCGGCAATTGCACTAATACTTTCCGATAACTATACTGATAAAATTCCCGTAACTTTTGCAGTTTACCGTAGATATTCTTCTAAGATTATTCGTAAATCCTTAACTACTTTCCAGTAATTGTAATTTATAATCTAGTGTATAAATATTCTTCAAGTTAATTGATTCAAGTTACGTAAAACCAGGGATCGTCTTCAGCATACAACTTCTTCTTTTATACTAATTTGTGATGCCTCTGTTATATACATGCAGACTATTTGATATATTCCACTACGTTTTTTCTCGAAAATGACACTCTTGTACCTTTTTCAGTATAGAGATAATGCAGTTAAAAGTTTATTGACAAATCTTCCGATAACTGCAAATGTCAATGTCCCGTAATTTTTATCTAGCTGTTGTGTGTTTACAATTGCAACTCGTACTGTTCAATCAGAAACGTCTTCACTGCAGCAGTACTTTTTCTAAAGTGAAGCAGCGCCGATTTTGCACGCCTTATATAGACGCGAAAGGTACTCTCGTCCCCAGACGCATTCAGTTTGTAATCTCGTACC
This sequence comes from Thermobia domestica, assembly GCF_964235325.1. Classification (NCBI taxonomy): domain Eukaryota; kingdom Metazoa; phylum Arthropoda; class Insecta; order Zygentoma; family Lepismatidae; genus Thermobia; species Thermobia domestica. The sequence continues at coordinate 90,478,046 of NC_137469.1, forward strand.
CAGGCTCATTTATTTTATAGTTTCGTACACAGATACTTTGAAATGTACGTGATTTTCTAAATTAGTATTAGTAATATTACAGACAGTGTTAATTATATTACATTATAACAAACAAAATAATTTTATGATCATTACGTAACTTATACAATATCTTGCAACACTGAATGAATCAACTTGTATTTTGACGGATCATTTGTATAGTATACATCCTAGAACAGCTAAGCTGTGAACTTGTAAATAATTCGCTTCATATTGAAACTAAACAATCTTTGATTGTGATCTTATAAGTGATATTTTGACGGTTCGCTTGTATATTATACATCCTAGAACAGTTCATAGGAATTATATTCCGAAAATACCAAAAAATTGCGAACTTGTAAATAAATCCTTTTCAAACTTTTTTAATTCGATTGTTCAAGCTCTGCTTTTGTATTTTCTCATACTTTTAATGAATCGTTTTCTACAAAAACTCCGTTTATATATTCTTTTGTGTTATTTATCATAACACTCGTTGTTAAATGATTCGAACACTTTGTGTGAGCGTACTAAAAGTGCTTCGAAAATACTAATATGCGTGCTCCTACTAAAAAGTTGATTGTTAAAAATAGTTCTGACCTGTTAACTTATTTCACTACATAGTACATCATATTCGAATGTAAGTTTATAAAACTAAAAATACAGAAAAGTAAAATGTAAAAATGCAAGTTAAGAAAACAATAATGTAAAACTGAAAATGAAATTGCAGAAAGAAAAATTTAAAAAAACAATGTTGCAAACTAAAATACAGAAAGCAAAAATGTAAAAGAACAATTTAAGAAACAATAATGTAAAACGGAAAATGAAATTGCAGAAAGTAAAATTCTAAAAAACAATGTTACAAACTAAAATACAAAAAAGGAAAACTGTACAACTTAAAAAGTGTAAAACAGAAAATGAAAATGCAGAAAGTATAATTTAAAACAATGTTACAAACTAAAATACAAAAGGTAAAACTTAAAACTACAAGTTAAGAAACAATAATGTAAAACTGAAAATGAAAATGCAGAAAGTCAAAATTTAAACATAGTGTTGCAACTAAAATACAGAAAGTAAAATGTAAAAGTACAAGTTAAGAAACAATAATGTAAAACAGAAAATGAAAATGCAGAAAGAAAAATTTAAAAAACAATGTTGCAAACTAAAATATAAAAAGGAAAAATGTACAACTTAAAAAATGTAAAATGAAAAATGAAAACAGAAAGTAAAATTCTAAAAAACAATGTTACAAACTAAAATACAAAAAAGAAAAACTTTACAACTTAAAAAAATGAAAATGCAAAAGTAAAATTTTAAAATCAATGTTACAAACTAAAATATAAAAAGGAAAAATGTACAACTTAAAAAATGTAAAATGAAAAATGAAAACAGAAAGTAAAATTCTAAAAAACAATATTACAAACTAAAATACAAAAAAGAAAACTGTACAACTTAAAAAATGTAAAACAAAAAAAATGAAAATGCAAAAGTAAAATTTAAAATACAAGTTAACAAACGAACATGTAAACTAAAAAATTAAAAAATGCATATGCAAAATTTTCAAAACAATGTTACAAACTAAAAATACAAAAAGTAAAATGAAAAATGTAAGTTAAGAAACAATAATGTAAAACTGAAAATGAAATTGCAGAAAGAAAATTTTAAACACAATGTTGCAAACTAAAGTACAAAAAGTAAAACTTAAAAACACAAATTAAAAAACAAAAAATGCACAGCTAAAATTAAAAGTGCGAAAGTAAAATTTCAAACAGTGTTGCATAGAAAATCTAGAAATTAAAAAAATGCAAACGCATCTCGGAGTAGTTGAGAACGCATATCTTTTCCAAATTTTTACAGGGGTTGACAACACTTTTCGTGACATATGCGTCGTCATTTTCAGTTTTACATTATTGTTTTCTTAACTTGCATTTTTACATTTTACTTTTCTGTATTTTTAGTTTTATAAACTTACATTCGAATATGATGTACTATGTAGTGAAATAAGTTAGCAGGTCAGAACTATTTTTAACAATCAACTTTTTAGTAGGAGCACGCATATTAGTATTTTCGAAGCACTTTTAGTACGCTCACACAAAGTGTTCGAATCATTTAACAACGAGTGTTATGATAAATAACACAAAAGAATATATAAACGGAGTTTTTGTAGAAAACGATTCATTAAAAGTATGAGAAAATACAAAAGCAGAGCTTGAACAATCGAATTAAAAAAGTTTGAAAAGGATTTATTTACAAGTTCGCAATTTTTTGGTATTTTCGGAATATAATTCCTATGAACTGTTCTAGGATGTATAATATACAAGCGAACCGTCAAAATATCACTTATAAGATCACAATCAAAGATTGTTTAGTTTCAATATGAAGCGAATTATTTACAAGTTCACAGCTTAGCTGTTCTAGGATGTATACTATACAAATGATCCGTCAAAATACAAGTTGATTCATTCAGTGTTGCAAGATATTGTATAAGTTACGTAATGATCATAAAATTATTTTGTTTGTTATAATGTAATATAATTAACACTGTCTGTAATATTACTAATACTAATTTAGAAAATCACGTACATTTCAAAGTATCTGTGTACGAAACTATAAAATAAATGAGCCTGGGTACGAGATTACAAACTGAATGCGTCTGGGGACGAGAGTACCTTTCGCGTCTATATAAGGCGTGCAAAATCGGCGCTGCTTCACTTTAGAAAAAGTACTGCTGCAGTGAAGACGTTTCTGATTGAACAGTACGAGTTGCAATTGTAAACACACAACAGCTAGATAAAAATTACGGGACATTGACATTTGCAGTTATCGGAAGATTTGTCAATAAACTTTTAACTGCATCATCTCTATACTGAAAAAGGTACAAGAGTTTGTCATTTTCGAGAAAAAACGTAGTGGAATATATCAAATAGTCTGCATGTATATAACAGAGGCATCACAAATTAGTATAAAAGAAGAAGTTGTATGCTGAAGACGATCCCTGGTTTTACGTAACTTGAATCAATTAACTTGAAGAATATTTATACACTAGATTATAAATTACAATTACTGGAAAGTAGTTAAGGATTTACGAATAATCTTAGAAGAATATCTACGGTAAACTGCAAAAGTTACGGGAATTTTATCAGTATAGTTATCGGAAAGTATTAGTGCAATTGCCGATAAACTTTCAGCTGAATCGTCGTTATACTGTAAAAGTTGCGGGACATTATCATTTCAAGAGGAGTTGGTGGCATTGTAATTTCAAAAAAACTTTTAAGTGCACCTTTGATAAATAAGAAGTAATTATAGTGTTCTAACAAATAGTAATTAAAAACTAAAACGTGAGTATTTTACTTAAACAGTGATACAATGGATGGCCGTAATGTGATTTGTACCATGCTGGCAGCACAGGAAGCGCGTGGATATGAAAATCCAAACGACGTTTTATTTACATGGGAAGTGTTGACGCAATGTCATGCTACGGGTGCAAGGGTAAGCAATGAAGCTTATTCCAAGCTATTGCAAGCATTGTTCATGCATTTTGGCTGTAATCCACATGTTGTTTTGGAGAAATGTAAGTCTGCAAAAGATATTATTGATTTATATCATATAGGCTTCTTTCGCCAAGATAATACGAGGAATTTAGCTCGTGAAAAGTTTATGGAACTTGTGTCTTCAGGGAAAACATACGGTTTAATTGCAGATGAGTCCAATGAGTTTCTCGGTATTCTTCCTGAGCGTAGCAATAATTCTGCACCAGAACCTGTAATGTATGGTGCTGGAACGGATGAATATTTTCGTATTGTTAATAGTACAACCAAACATTATACTTATTTTGGACTAACAGGAAAGGAAGTTACCATTGAACGTATGCGCACTAATGGGATTTATGACCCTGAAAAATACATTCATTCATTATTTGAATTTGTAAAGGACCATACGTTAAACGAGGTCGACGAACACATGTACGTTGGCATGACAATAGAAAGTTCTGCTTCCACGATCAAAAAGCCAATATACATATCATGGCGTCAAAAGTCAGAATTAAGTCACGAGATTTTGTTTCAGAGTATTGAAAATGTTTTAAATAGTAACGAAAATTATTTATTTGGGGACAAAGTAACTTTCAAAATTCATATTGTTGATTCACGTAAAGGTAGGGGACGAAGTATGGGTTCAGCAAAATATAGCAGTCTTGTAACACACCTGGAACAGTGTACTATCCCAATGGAAAAGGATGTGTATTGTCTTCCCAAGAGCATTGTCCTTGGGAAGGGTAAGGCTGATCATCGTCGTAACTACGTATATGAATTGAAAAATCATCCAAATCGATTGTTAAATCAAGCAAAGGATTTGTGTGTCAGTGCTAAAGTTGACATTGAAATCCGTGATGGATGTACTATTGATGATGTGAAAAAGTTCCAAAATAAGCTATCGCCTCATTACCAAATTGTCATCTACGAAAAGAACCGATCGACTCGAGACTATACTGTAATTTATCCTGGAATACATGCATCAAAAGAAAATTTTCATTTTGTATACTGAAGGACATTATGAATTAATTACAAACATTAGAACTCTATTGAACAAACATGGGTATTGTCAGTATTGTTTGGAAGAATATTATCATACAGAAGATCATAAGTGTAACTTCAAATGTAGGATGTGCGAGAAGTATCACAATGTTTCTGATGATAATGATAAGGATATTAAACGCGAATGTAGTGATTGTCGCAGACTGTTTTCTTCAGAAGAATGTTTTGCCAATCATAAAACGGTAATTGCTCGCGGAAAGACTTTATGCGAAACAAAGAAAATTTGTGTCCAATGTGGTGATATGATTGACATGCGAGGTCGTAAGTCTGAACACGAATGCGGTGAACGTTATTGTAAAACGTGTTATACGTATGTGAACGATGACCACATTTGTTTTGTTCAGGCTGCTACTTTGCAACATGTAGAGGCCTTTTTATACATCATCTTTGATGTAGAAACAATGTTACTTCCTAAAAATGAACAGGGAGAACAAGAACATTACGTGAATTTCGTAAATTGTATTCATGCCTGTTACAAGTGTAAGGACGCAAAGCTGGATGATCCTTGCTTTGTATGCGGAGATAAAAATGGTATCCGTTCGTTTGATTTTCAAGACATTGATGGATTTGTTAATCATGTAATAATAACTCGACCAATGTTTAAAAAAATCATTGTACTTTCCCATAATGGGAGTAATTATGATATGCAGTTCTGTGCTAAAACTTTGATAACGAACCATCATCATACACCTGAAGTAATAATGTCAGGGCAAAAAATTGTTGAAATGCGTTTAGGACAAAAGATTTACTTCCGTGACACGTATTTGTATATGGGAGTAAAATTATCAAAACTCCCTACAACTTTAGGTCTATCTGGAAATTTGAAAAAGGGAGATTTCCCATATTTATTTAACACTTTGGAAAATCAAAATTATGTAGGTCCGGTTCCCGCTCTTGAATATTTCGATCCTGATTCGCGAAACACGGAAGAAAGACAACAACTAATCGCCTGGCACCAAGAACGTGCTGCAAGTGGCGAGGAGTATGATCTCCAAAAGGAGATGGTGGAGTATTGTCGAAATGATGTCAAAATTTTAGCAGAAGCTGTAATTAAATTTTCAAACTTAATTGAGGAAAAAACGAATGGCATTCAATGTTTTATCGTCGCGCCTACTATTGCTAGTTTGGCCATACTGACCTATCGTACCTTATATTTGCCTAAAGAAATTATTCCAATTATTCCACCCTATGGGTTCGACCATCGTGACCGACAAAGCCTTAAGGCAATGTACTGGTTACGGTATTTAGAACGTACCAGGGGTAATAAAATCCAACATTCCGGGAATGGATTGGAAAAACGATTTGGGAGGTATAAGGTTGATGGGTTTGAACCTCGAACGAATACAGTTTTCGAATTTCATGGGTGTTTTTTCCACGGGTGTTTAACCTGCTATCCTACACTTCGACACGTGTCTTTGGATTCCACCTCTAAGCAAGGTACATCCTTACAAGACCGGTATGAAAGAACCACCACGAAAATAGCATTCCTGAAAAAATTAAATCTTAATGTTGTTCAAATGTGGGAATGCGAATGGGATCATTGGGTGAAAACTGATAAGTCCATGCAGGAGTTTATTCAAACTCACTGTAAGGATCTTGTTGATCATCTAATACCAAAAGATAGTTTCCATGGTGGTCGTACAGAATGCTTTAATGCTTTGTACGAGTGTACCAGCGAGGAAACCGTGGCATATTATGATGTAACATCGTTATACCCTTGGGTGATGGCACGTAAACCATTGCCTGTAGGTAAGCCAAAAATATACAAGGGGCCAGACTTTCCAGACGTGGAAAGTATTCATGGGTTAGTAAAATGCACTGTTTTACCCCCTAATGATTTGTATTTTCCGGTGTTACCATTTGCATGTAATGGGCGCCTTTTATTTGGGTTGTGCCGTACGTGTATACAAAAAAGTATTGACAATTGCGTGCATAGCGATTCCGAGCGAACCTTAACGGGCACATACTGTACCCCTGAACTCCATGTAGCTTTACAGCTGGGATACAAAATTCTGCAAGTAATTGAAATCTGGGAATTTAACCTGGTTGGCGGCGAGGAGGATTATTCAAATGGTCTGTTTGAAGACTATGTGAATTCCTTTCTTCAAATGAAACAGGAGTCTTCGGGATTTCCTGCTTCTTGCAAAACCGAAGAAGACCAGCAAAAATATATTGCAGACTATTATGTCCATGAAGGCATTAAATTAAATTATGATAATATAAGGAAAAACCCGGGATTGAGGTATATTTCTAAAATATTCCTCAATTCACTATATGGAAAATGGGGACAGCGAACGGATTTATCGCAATCGGTAATTGTCGATACTCCGGAAAAATTTTTGACTTATCTGTGGGCACCACAATACGAGGTGCAAACTGTATTACCTATTGGAGAGCGGCATCTCATTGTAACGTATAAAAACATTGAGAACAAAAACAAACCATGGAAGTTCTCAAATGTTGTCCTTGCCGCCTTCATCACCTCGTGGGCGCGTCTAAAACTTTATGAATTATTAACAACAGTAGGGCCTGACCGTGTGTTGTACTGCGACACCGATAGTATTATGTTTGTACAGCCACGTAATGAAAAACCTCCGCTTTCTTTGGGTTCCTACCTGGGTGAACTAACTAACGAAGTTCCTGAAGGGTGGGAAATTAATGCATTTATAGGAATAGGGCCAAAGAATTATGCGTACCGTTTAAAAGAGGTTGGTACGGACAATGTAGATTATGTATTTAAAATTAGGGGTATAACTTTAAATCATCGTACGCGCCAGGAAATTAATTTTGATCATTTTTATAATCTAATTCACGATAAAGTTGACAGTAAACAGTTAAACAATCCAGGGAGGATTGTTCGAAAGCCAGGGTTTGTCATTGTGTCCAGGCCTGAAACTAAGACACATCAAAAAGTTGAAAATAAAAGACGTCGACTTGATCCTCACAGTATGACCGAGTTTAGAACATTACCGTACGGGTATCAAAGTAATATGTGTGTCGTATAATTGATATTATTGGTATAAGTGTTTGATAAATATTTGTATATCTGTTATGTTAAATGTGTCCTAACATAGTGACATGATCATAATAATCTCAGACAGAAACAAATTTCATAAATATTTTCACAGCACTCGTCAATTGGCACTTCCCTACGTGTATATATGTGTATACGTAAATAGTATATTGTTATTGTAAATAATGTAAATATGTAAATATTGTAAATATTATAAATATGTAAATAGCATATTGTAAATAATGTAAATATTGTAAATATGTAAATAGTATATTGTAAATATGTATATAGCATATTGTAAATAATGTAAATATTGTAAATATGTAAATATGTAAATATTCTAATATATAAATGAAACATCAATATTGAAAATATACCATTCAAAATATCAATATTGTAAATACGGAAATATACAATTGAAATATCACAATTGCAAATACAAAATTATTATATTGAGTACTTATAAATATATCAATCACCTAAATACAAATATATATAAATATCTCTAATCAATAATAGCCTACTACTGTAGAACAAGAATTAATGGTAATAAACAAATAACACAAATTTCAAATCCATGTTTTATTTTATACACCCAATAATAGGTATCATATTAAGAAGTATGTGTATTCTGTATAAGATAAAGGAAGAATACATATACTGTGTCATATCAAGTACTTACCTATCACTTTTACATGGTTTAATAATACTTTATGTGACGTTCAAACCTTTATACAAAATATTGGTATCTTATAAATAAATATGGTATTCTATATAAGATAAAGGAAAAGAATACATATGGTTCATATAAGGTTATTTATGTGACAGCATACAATAAATCAGTATGTACTGCAAACCCTGATGACGTCATAATGTCTTCTACAAGGACGCACAAATAAATTATTTGCAAATTAAAAATGATATATGTGGTTGAAATACAACTAGAATATGTCTAACAAGCACTTACATACGTAAAAAGTCCAAATATATATCTCAACTATACATTTAAGACATGGTTAGATCAGTTACATCAAGCACAACAATATATAACCATACAAAACAAACAAAGGATAAGGTTATGAAAAGCAGCATTAAAATCATAACAAGAGATCCTAACAATCGTATCAAGGTAAGGTTACATGTATAATAAGACACAATATATGTCTACTGTACAATCGATAAGATAAAAGCTATGCGTCCATCATTATACCAATAGTAAAGCTTATGGAACCAAACATTACGTTGAAAATAATGCACATGCATAAAGAGTCACTATATATATAAGTCTACAATATAAATCAAAATTAATACAATACAAACACTTCAGGTGTTTGCCTTCAGCTAGCATACCACCAAAGAACCCTACATTACGTTGAAGAAAAGGGTACATGCATAAAGAGTCACTATATACATGTCTACAATGCAATCCAATATTAATACAATACAAACACTTCAGGTGTTTGCATTCACCAAACATGTCACCAAGGAAGAAGTTATGCAACCCTACATTATGTTAAAGGTGACTATAAAACACTTACATGGGTACAAAACATAATATACATGCACCTGTCCATATCAGCAATAACACGTATACATACGTCCATTACCAAAAAGTACTTATATACATACGTCATTTGTGATTCAGCTGTGTTTCGTACACCCAAACATCAATAAAAGATCAATAAAATCCCATATCATTCAGTGAAAAGACCGTATAAGTGCATAAGATACTTTTCTTAGAGTTGTCTCCGTTTCCTCCCACAATATCTGGGTATGTGTGTACAATATATACTAATCTATGCGATACATATCATAATATACCGCTAAATAAACGCTAAATACGAAAAAATCATTCTTTCTAACCCTTTCATTACCAACTAATTAATATTCATGAATAATTAATTCATTAATCTAATTTATGCAAAAATATTTTAAAGAAATCTTGTTTGGTTGCAAAGAAGGAAAGAAGACTCTGGTCAGGTAAAGATTTTATTGTACCCCTCATAAACCTAAAGGCAGGTAGTAGGTTTATTGCACCCTGCAATAAACATAAACTCAGGTAAAGAAGGGACGATCTTCCTTATCCTCGAGTGGCAGGATCATAAAACAAGCTGGTTGACAGGGGACAGGCCAATTGAAAAGTGATCTTTAAGCCGCAAAGGACCTCCTTCAAGCAATGGTAATCAAATTATCATTCGTTCTTCGTTCTTGCCTAGTCCCTCCTCTTTCCTTTTATTATTGGTTCCTACAAGTTTTGGGTTGGAATAAAAAGTTGTAAATCCATTCTCCAAGTCTGGTTTTTCATTTGCTGGAGTCTTTCTATACAAGTTAACAAGCTCCACCTCCTGCCTCAAAGCTCAAACAAGTTAGAACAGAAAGAACTACCTCTTACCAGGCTATATTCTCCTATCTCCTAAGAACCAAAAACAGCTTATAATTCATGCAAATATAAACATAAATTAATACAAATTAACATACTTGATTAGATTTTCATCCTCTATTCAATCAATATGGTCTCTAGACATAATATTAATATTTTATCTACCTATCAATAAAAATATCAATAACCAATACTACTACACAACAAGGACACTTTGTTCTTTCAACTATCTGTTAAGAGGCAATCCCACACAACCTACAATGATTTAAATATTTTACCTTTTCATCCTATTATCAAAAATTTCGTCTATCAAAACATTCAACCCTTGCGTACGTGCATCCAATCATGTAGTCATTCCAACGACTTTCCTGTCCTGAGTAAAAAATTAACATACAGCTGCGCTCCCTAAACAATTCCTTCTGTGTACATGCACTCAGTCACGTACGCACTCCAACTACTTCTCTGTCACAAAGGATAAAGGAAGCCGTCATGTCATTGACCCTAATTTATTACATATACACACATCTGCGGCATCCATTGTTCCCACCTGCGTACGTAAACCCTCAAGGATAAACCACATTCCTCTTAACAAAAGGCCTATTGCCAACACTCACCCTAATTTGCATAACAAAGAACTACTTCTTGGTCCTACCTCTACTCCGTGAACAAAGGAATTCCTAGCATTCTTTCATGCACCTGGGTCTCCTTCCTCCCACCCTTTCCAGGTAGTTTCTTTAAGTTCATTCACCTGTTCTTCATCGCTTGAGGGAAGGACAAAAAAAGGGAAGGAACAAGTTTCTTTAGAGGCTGAGGAAGTTAACTTTGTATTCTCAACCATTTGTGTGTTTCCATCAAGTGTTTCCAACTTAGATATCAAAATATATTACCAAAAATATTTTACAATAATTTTTATTGGATAATAACACTAAAAATCACTAGAAATATGAGAAAAACACCAAATACTGTATGAAATTATCATAAAATCACCAAATACTGTATAATATTATCATAAAATCACCATAATTTGTATAAAATCACCATAAATTGTACCACAAAATAGGATAAAATTTATAAAAATTTAATAAAACAGATCATTTTTATCATAGGGAATTAGCACCACTGTTCGTGACGTTTGCGGTCTCTACTACTTATATATATATATATATATATATAGGGAAGAGGTAGGCAATGGCGATCAGCTAAGAAAATGGGTTATTATGTAGTTTCATTTGCAAAATATATTGAAACAAATTTGTAAATACGTACTCCAATCTTTCTACAATAAGTGTAAAATAAAAAGAGAATCATTCTTTCAGTTCGGGAACACGATGGAAAAACTCAAATTGCTACTTTGGTCGCTATTCCCATCATATATTGGTAATGGCGATCACAGTACAAGCTTAATAAACACTTATAGTTTCATAGGCAGTTCAAGTTGTTGTTGTTGATGTTTTTTTTTTTTTGTTTTTTTTTATCTACACTGCGCCTTCGAAAGACTGAGAAACGTCAACTAAATGTTTTATTGACATTTTTCAAAGACACGTCACAGATATATCCATGTGGTGAGTCCACAACAGTACAGTTAGCATGCACCCACGATCCACAAAGGTTACACCGATACCAAAGTTTCAGTGTTTGACTCAAGTAGGCGTATTATCTATCTTAGGTCTAGCCTCTTTTATAATTTTTGACTGGAGATGTATTCCAAATGTTTGTTAGGAATGGCGATCACCATGATGGTAAACCGATCACGTTGATCGGCATTCCCAACATTGCCCCATTTTGAAAATTGAGCTGGTTATACTGTAAAACGTAGTTTATTTGAAATATAACTGTGTTGTGCATTAGATGTAAATATAACTTTTTATGAATCTTAGTAACTTCAAGATCTTACAACTTAAAATTGTACGTATCGTGAGTTGAAATATGCAGATCCTTATAAGAAAATCAACAAAAACAAGTTTCAGCACGCTGTAAACTTCAGTCTTCTCTGACAACTTCCTCAACAATACACAAGAAACCTTGCTACAAGAGGCAGATGGCAGCACTAGTTTGACTTCTCCTCGGGTCACGCAAGAGAGCAAAGTGGGCTGATCGCCATTCCCTTCCTCTCCCCTATATATACAGGGGCGGATCCAAGGGAGGCTATAGGGGCTATAGCCCCCCACTGACGCTCAGGTATACACTGAATAAAATGGGCTTCAATCCTACTTTACACTGGATAAAGCTGCAAACTTTGGTTTAGCCCCTCCCTTGATCATATCCTGGATCCGCCACTGTATATATTTATATATAGGATGTCCATAAACTCTGTTGCCACCTCTGTATCTTCGAAATGACTGCGAATGAGAAAACACAAAAACACGTCCATCATTATTTAAAGGGGATTGAATTTTGAGCTATAGAAGGTCCACCCCAGACACGCCCATATAGGGGTACGTGGGGTCAACTTGAAAATTTTAAATGGATACGAAATGTGAACTCTGCCATTTTGAATGGGGTCAACATAGGGACATATTCTATAAATAGGATTCTGCCATTATTGAAAGGTCATTTCCCATAAACTTAAATGCATCGCGGTTTTCAGCTAACCTCTTTATCTTAAAGTATGAATTTTCTGTTTTAATATTGTCTCTTTCGTAGTTTCTCTCTTTTTCCTGATACTGTAGCTTCTAGCACTCCATGTGCCTTCTCAGACAATGTCTCAGTTAGTTCTTTTATCCTCTTTTCAATTATATTTAAAATTGTTATTTTCTCCTCTACTTTTTCTAACACGTCTAGATTCGTTTTTTATTCAACCCTGCTAATTGTATCCAACCTTCTCCATATTCACATTTCGAAAATATCCAGTACTTTTTTTTTGCCTATTTTGCCTGTCCATGCTATCTTTATGCCCTGTAAAGATAATTGTGACTATATATGTAGCATATTTTACTATGTATAATGTAGAAACACTAATTTTGGAAAGACGTACTGAGTTCTTTAACAAGCAAATTGTTTTGCAAGAAAAGTCAGATACAGGTCGCCTCACTTCCAGGATAGGCCATGAAAGCTCAAAGGCTATATGTGTAGATGTAAAGGCTTCACACTTTCTTAAAGTCGGTACTTGTGAAAGCGATTTAGTCACCACCACGATATTACTTTTCCAGGTTGACCCGGGCATCCATTTGAAAGAAGCTAAATGAACATCTGAGTCGCATTGCAACAAGGATAGAATGAGAAAAATTTCCTGACCTCACAGGTAATTGAACCCAAACCGCTCAGTCGGCAGAAAATCAATTTCACAAATACATTACCGCGACTCATCACACCGTTGTATAAGTTGGGCCGGATAGGATTAGGAATTAGATTTCTGGGCTTTCGGAATCTATGGTCATGTTAGCCCGTCGCGTATGAAGAATAGCGTCCCTCGGCGATCACATTGTCCGAAGAGATGGAAGAAAGAAAGTGACCTGGGAATTGCAAGTTAGGTACCATCCCGGTATTTGCCTGCTGTGAATGAGGAAAACCCAGGAAATCTTTACTCAAGATGACTGACCTGAAAAAAAGTTTTATACTTTTTCGATCGAGCGTACTTACCGGGAATCATAAGTTGAACCGTTTAATTCCTTTAACTACAACGGCTATCAAAAATCTGATGACCTAGAGTAGAGTAGTGACTAGATTTCATAATTCATAATTGAGAGGTCGTAGTTTCCGTTAATCCTCGTTAAATTCTCATACTGTAGATTTCTGAAATTGTATTGTTTGAATGTAGACTTTGGGAAGTTCATTTCCCACTTTTGTTGTTATTATTGTATATTGATGCTTTCAGTGTATAATACATGAATCCTTTGGGAGTCGCATTTTACAACATTCTCTCTTGTTTACAGCATGGAACAAAAGACGACACTTATACAAAATTTTGAAGGTTCTACATCTAATAGTTTCGGAAACGTGGTGATGGTAGATCAGTGAGTGAATCAGCGAAGTTATTCTTCCGTACATGTACAGAGTGTATCAAAAGTCCGGGGTCATGGTTAGTTATCACGAAAGATACGAAAATATGGAGAAAGGGATAAAAGTTGTAGAAAATACGTAGTTTTCAATCAAAAAATTATGGATTTTTTTCAGTCACACCAGCCGTTTAGGTTCCACACTGGTAATTCGTCTTATGTTAAATGAGAAAGCAATGTTGCCAGTTCAGCAGACAGTTCCCTTGGACCTTCACCATACCAACAATACAGTATTATTAGAAAACTGATTTGGGGTGTTCTGGGTTCCCTCACACGTCACACCACAATGTGTTCATTCACTGCGTCATTTTTGCGTGTGCCCTTATGTTCCGGTCCAACAGTCTGCTGAGTTGGAAACGATACTTTTTCATTAAACATAGAGCACCTAACCAGTGGGAATTGTAAACGGCTGGTACAGTATGAAAAATTTCACCATTTTAGATTGAAAACTGGTATTTCCAACAAGTTTCCATTCTTTCCATATTTTTGTATCTTCACTCATAACGGGGTTGATGTATGTCGAGGGACTTTTGATACACCTGGTATATAGTTTACGATTTGGATTAAGTACTCTCCTTAGCGATATGAAAGATTGTGAAGTAGTACCTCTTAATTTGCTCTAACAGTAAACTTACATTCAATTTAATTATTATTGCAGGTAAATACGTACTAGTAAACAGCTTCGTACTTTTTTATATATGTATATAATGTATATGTAGGAAAACCAGTAAGTAGGAAGAAAGTAAAAAAGAAAAAAATACATGAGTATTTTGCACAAAATCTCAAACTAATACATCTTGGCAGTGATGCATTGCTGTCAAGTTTAAGTAATCTTCCTTTTACCACAGACTCACGAGCTCCTTCAAGCAGCTCCTCAGAGTGATAATATACGACACACAAGCACGACGGGTAGGCAATTGAAAATGGCTCGTACAGTTAAGGCTGGTTAGAATCTATAGTAAAAGATTGTTTTGTGTTAAGATAGAAAAATGTAATTAGACAGTTACTGAACTTTAATTTACGTTGTAGTATATTAATCGTTTTAAACATGGTACTAAAGTTTCTTAATTTGACAAGTTATTTGATCAAGACCATTTTCATCGTGGTGACAGCAAGAACATATGTATCTTCTAAAAAGCAAAATGTGGTTTATAAATTGTCTTTATATTAATAGGTAAAACTGGTTTTATTTCGATATATGAAAAAATAACTTCGTTTTTTCTGTATATCTTATGCTTGTTATTCAGGTTCCTTTACATCATAATTTCGTACATGGAAAATAGAAATAAAAATATAAACGATGTAAATTGATTTAAACTTGAGTTAACAGATTAATAGGCAAGAAAAAGCTTTACCTCTACTGCACAATGGATACTTTTGACACATACTTATTGTTAGTTCTTGTTGCAATTTTCTAGATGCCAAATGTTACCAATGTTTGGTAATGTTATCAAATAGTCAAATATTGGTTTGGTCCTTCCACGTAGAGGAAGTCCCCAATTGTGTAGCACTTTTTCTTTATTAAGATCACGTTAAGTGGGACTTCTAAGATTGTAGTGTTAACACAACAGCTCTTGAATGAAAGCGAATTTTCTTCTTTCTCCCTTTTCCTTTTCTTTTTCTTTCTTTTTTTTCGCAATACAGTCAATCTACTAACATCTTCACAGGTAGCGATGACTTTAACGGTGTCGTTAATAGAATCAATCTATTAACATGTTTACGGGTAACGATGACTTCAATGGTGTCGTTAATAGAGTCAATCTATTAACATCTTCGTGGGTAACGATTACTTAACGACGTCGTTACTAGTCAACTTTTTAACATCTTTACGGGTAACGGTCGTGTTAATAGAGTCAATCTATTAACATATTCACAGGTAACGGTGACGAACGGTGTCGTTAATAGAGTGAATCCATTAAGATCTTCACCGGTAACGATGACTTTAACGGTGTCGCTAATAGAGTCAATCTATTAACATCTTCACGATTAACGATGACTTCAATGGTGTCGTTAATAGAGTCAATCTGTTAACTTTAAAGATAATAATGTCGTTAATAGAGTCAATCTATTAACATCTTCATAGTTAACGATGAGTTTAACGGTGGCTATACATGTCCCATGCAGGGGAAATATGTACTGAGGCTAGAATTTTTTTAGGTCAAAAGGTGAAATGTTATTTTAAAGTATAGAAATATTTATGAAGGTAACAGATTTCTGATTAAATCTCAACAAATATTCGTAAGGTTAAAACCTCACATACTTGGTGCATGAGACGGTATGTAACACCTAGAGTATGGTTATTGTTTAAACTGGTGTCAAACAGATGTGCTTCCCAGAGGTTAAAATATTTTTCCATTTAAACCTTAAAATATATTGATGAGGTTAAAACTACAAACTTGGGGTGTGAAGGGGCTATAAACCTCATATTCTTGGGGTATGATAAATTATATAAAGCGTAGAGACCTTTGATAAATGTTAATAAATTCATTGAATTTTTCACAACAATTATTACTGACCGCTTTAACTATCAGCATAGGTACATCCTCAAAAGTAAATTTCGCGTATTTTAATATATTTATCAGAGTTTATTTTGACCTATAGATTGCTTTTCGTGAACCATGGACAGCAGTTTTAGAACATTCAGTATAAGCACGAATTTGGATTTGGTCCAGGAGAGAGATAAACGTATCTCCTTGTATTGTTTTGTTCATTGTGAAGTAGGATCAAAGATCATGATTTTAATTTTATTCACTCTAAATTTTGACTTCAAGGTGGGCGCTGTAGTCTGTCCACATAGAACATAATGGGTAATTCCTCTGTATGTCATACTTGCACGAAAGTAACAGTATTCAGGAAATCATATTCGAATCCCGTGTACAAACTTTCAAGATCGAACTTTTTTAAAAAAAAATCCTCAGTCTTATGAAGCAAATACGGTCTAGTACCTTAATTTAAGCACTGTACATAAGCAAACTGTCATTTTTCTAATTTCTTTTTCTTGGTTTCTCATTGTTGATATTTATTTGGAGATCTAAACTGGCTTGAGCACCTGTATCTTTTTGTTACTGAATTTGACAATACGTATTACACCATTAGATAATAATAATAATAATAATAATAATAATAATAATAATAATAATAATAATAATAATAATAATAATAATAATAATAATAATAATAATAATATACCAATCGGTAGATCTTAATAAGCTAAGCAAAATCATATGGATAAGTTTTAATTCTTGTGTGTAGTTTCTAGAAAAAAACTATTTTTTGTATAAAAGCGAAAACATTGGTGTTGTAGTATAACCACGTCACGTATTAAAATGAGACTGATACTGACAGTGTATCCTCACTGAGAAAAATCCGTTCTCCGGACAGCGGTATATTGTACAAATGTACGGAATCCTCTTGCTTACTACAGAAAATAATATGAAGCATACGTTACTCATATGCTACATACGCACTGCCCTTAGATGTTACATCACGCCGTTGCAGGATGTCTGACATGTAACAGCTTTCCGTATATCGCATGCATATACTTATGTTACATTCCTCATATATATGTTATATATGCTATATGTTATATACTCATATATGCTATATGTTATATACTTCCATTTGTAGGCCTATGTGAGATCCTGATCGTCTATGTTGTTTCATAAGGAAAGTACGTATAGATGGAACACTTATACAGAAAATATTACAAAACATATGTTTTTAGTTATACGTCTGCTGTACGTTAAGTCCAAAAACTACAGGATTTACGCATGTAACCGACCTTTTTCAGAACGCCACCTTCATTTTTTTGTCAGTGCAGGTTTCTCATTATGATACTAACAAGTTGACAGTAGAAAGATGGTTGATGAGATATAGCACAAAGTTATCATTAACTTTTAGGTTTTAATTTTGTCTATAATGTTGTGCAAACACAAAACAATTTAATCGGTCACGTCAAACTGAAGAAAATGAAGTATTTGAGGGTAAAATTTCATGGATAACTTGTGAGAAATTGGGGGGGGGATAATATTTGTGGAGTTATATCGTTCGTTAACAATTGACAGTTTTTATTCTGTTGGGACAGAGGGATTGATTAAGAACACAGGGTCCAAAACTAAGAAAATGGAATAACGCTCCCGACCAACTCTAGACTGGTCAATATGTACAATGTGTAATAGATTCTACGTACGGAAGGAAAGAACAATTAATGGATGTACATGAACTACCGTACTTACTAACATAAAGGGAAACATGCTTTCTCACTAATGGTTCTTCGAATGTCGTATTGCTTTCCACCAGTGCAATCGATAAATCATGTAGCGTGCTCGAGGACAAAAACACAGGGAAAGTTTTTCAGCGCTTTGCTAAGGAAATGCGTGAGCATTTCTTGTGATTGTGTCTTCCGTATTTATTACAGAGTCAAAAAAATTCCCTTTAACTTGCAAGTAAGTGAGTCTCTTAACAGGTGAAATTGTTTGAATAAAATAAGTGTCTTGAACTTTCTGTAATCTCGCCTGATAAATGAAAAAAAAAAACTCTTAATTCATACTTAATATCAAAATGACGTGCTAACGTGATCCCAAGTACTTACTTTCTTTTTCCTGTCTTTGCTTTCTCAAAGCAATTCTATATTGTGTTTTTACTGAAATAAAAGGGCACGAATCTGTAGCACTAATCATTCTGGTCAAGTGTTATTAATATTTAGATTAAATCAACCCTTAAATGAATAGATTGTCGGTAGAATTGCTCAAATAGAATTAAACTGCTGCTTAGGGACTAGGCAATCGTTAATTCAGAGGATTGCTTGGGGAGAAATCATCCGAAGATTCAAGCGCTCAACCTCCCCTAAAGATTATATTGTATTTCCTTTTCAAGGAATTTGGTTTATCAAAATTACTTTGTATATTCAACATATTTATCCGTAAGGCCTCCGTTTGGGAGCAGGGCCGTAACTTGTGGGGAGCAGGAGGTAACTGCCCCCCAGGGAAGCTCCCCGCCGTTCGAGGGGGCCCCATTTTAAGACAAAATTTTCTTACTCCATATACGATACGAACATGACATTTTAAATGGAGCATCAAATAGATTCAGTTCAATTTAAAACAACACACAAAATGTAAATAAAACAAAAATTTTCAGTAAAAAAAATGTCTACTATTAGGGGCCCTAGAAATAATATTTATTCGTATCGTTTTGAGATTTGCCTATATTGTCCCCTTAATTAATTTGTCATGTATGGAACAGGCCCAGGGGCGTAACTGGCGGCCCCGCACAGACCTTGTCATGCAGGACGGCTCACAGGCTTCGAGGGGCCCATAAAGAGTAAGAGAAAGATGGAAAGACGGGGTCCCAAGAATTAAAAAAAAAATTCTATGGTACCCAAATACGCGTATTAATGCTTGCCCCCCAGAAAAAAATCTAAGGTTACGGCGCTGTTTGGGAAACGAAAATGTGGCTATTTCCGTCCATCAGACAAAAGATCTCAAGATCTATTTGATGGATACCGTCAATTTTGGCCAGGATGTAGGGAGTCGTAACTTAGGACCAGAGTTCGTTAATGGAGGTGGTATTCAAACCGCCTTCCGATAAAAATCAATCGTTTCCGGTTTTAACATTGAGCACTATAGTGTAACAACGACAATAGGTAACGGTTTCGTGCAATCGATTTGAGCGTCCCAAGAACATATTTTATCTCTATTCTTAATGCTCTACGATCCTCTCTGTTGGTATAGTGGCTAGCGTTTGTTCCTTCCAGCGTGTACGTGGTCCCGGGTCTTTGCCAACTTTTGTTATGATTGGCTGAATATGTTTTGATCAGCCAATCAGCGTTCAGAATCACATTTTCTGGGGTTCTGTTATATTTAGATGCAATTCTCTCTTGTTTCCACAGTGTCTGATGAAGCCAACATATTCAGTTAGTTGGCGAAACTGTCACATATTTATTATTTTATAAATAAACGTTTCTTTGCTCAGCAACTTGTATTTTAGTGCAAGTTATTAAATATAGCAAAGCTAGTATGAATCAGTTAGTTAGTGGTCCCGGGTTCAATTCCCGATGGGAGAGCACAAAAATTTATTATCATAATTGCTCACTTTCATTAATCATCCGTCTCCTTTTCCTTAAAAGGTATATCCGTGGAGCATTAAAGTAAAAAAAAAAATTTCATTTTTTAACTCTGCTAAAACCGGAAGTGATAGAAATCCACTACAGCTTTCAATTTCAACGTTGATCTACACTGCAAAAAATACAGAAACTATTTTTAGACACAGTAGGACACTGGACACATTACCGACACTTTTTGATCACTTCCAGATGACACATTTTCACCCCTTCTAAATATTGTGTTGTCCAGGTATGTTCTAGATGTATCTACAAAATTTGCAAAATGCATATCATCACTTTCTTTTCGAACTTTTTGCCGAGAAGAAGTGTTTTAAATATGTCCTCATAGTAGCTACTGTTTTCGGAGAATGAACGCTTTTGGACACACGAAGCAAACTTTATAAACATACACTTTATATATTTCCCCCTCAACATCTGTACTAAAAGTGTTTAAGTGCTGTTTTATTTTTTTACAGTGTACATAGAGTGAAAATGATAAGATATAGTAAGGATTGTTCTTCAGGGGTGAGAAAATATATTTAGCGTTCTAAGAATAGGTACCATCGTCTTTCTTAACACTCTGTTCAAACCGGAAGAGGTACCAATCAGCCACTTCATCCTAGTAGCAAGGAAGCTTTTGGACAGTAGCGCGTACTTGGCTTTTGGTTTTCTACGTTTGCTCTTGAAACGCCGTTTTCATACAATTTGCCTTTTGCTGTACTTGCAAGCGATACTTTAGACCCTTTGCAGATCGTCATAATATCACTGGCCGTTCATTGGCTATTGATTTGACTTCACTTGTAAAACGCTTGCATCAAGTTTGAATGGAACACTAAATGCAAGGTTGCCACCATGTTACTGAAATCCAACTTGCGGCATGCTTGCACGTTTTTCAATCAAGCTGGATGCAAACTTGGCCGACTTGCAATTCAAGCTTACAGCAAATGTTTTGCAAGTTGTCCCAGCTACTAGAAGCGCTTTTAAGAGTGGTCACTATATAATAAGATCGGTAATAGAGGGAGGTGTTTCTTGCAATCAATTAAGCGTTTCAAGAATTCCATTTCCAGTTAAATTTCTCTACTAAGGCAGGAAGTTGTAAAAATCTACTACCTCTTCTAGTTTCAATATTAATTGACAAAATGTCACTCCATACTAACACAAACCAAACTCCTTCATGTGATGTACATAGTGTTGCTTACAAGATTAGACGAAAAATAAGGTTTACTTGTTTCATCTCGTAAATTTTTAACGGATTCTCGTTTCATGTCAATTTTAGAAGAATTCTTTCTCCTTTCGTCTCGAAATTTTTGTCGTCTCGTTTTCTAAAATGTATGTACAAAATTTATGCCTTGTTCTTCCCCTTGAATTTCGACTAGAAGTTTTCAGAATCACTCCAGATCACGTGAGGTTGACGATGGGTATGATATAGAAACATTTAAACCACATGACATATTTAATATTTGAGTACATATTTTTTTTTTTAGTTTTTATTTAAAATTTCCTGTAAACTTTATTTTACATGACTTGCTGCCAACAAACATGTAATTGCCGTATACAGGGTGTTTCAAAACAACACCGACAACGTATGGGAGATGATTCCTAGCACCCAGATAAGACAAAAAGCATAGACCAACCTGGGTGCACAAATGCCTCCTTTCTGAGTTACGAGCTGACAAAAACGTGAAAAAATGAATTTAAAAGGTCCATAGCTTCAAAATTATGTGACCTATTGTAGTCGGGTCAAGACTTCACTTTATGTGCTCTATCAAAAAATACATGTTTGAAAATCCTAAGGTACTCACGCAACAAGTTTTATGGAGGCAGGTTTTCTACGGGCATATAATTTGAAGTACTCACCAATTACCTCTGTAAAAATTGTTGCCGAAGTACCACAGGATTCTGAAGCTTGGACATTTTAATAGTGCACATATTAGTTCTTAAGTGAGGTCTTGACCTGACTACGATAGGGCCGATAGTTTTGGAGCTATGGACCTTTAAAGTTCATTTTTTCATGTCTTCGGTAGCCCATAACTCGGAAAGGAAGCATTTGTGCACCCAGTTTGGTCTATACTTTTTGTTTTATCTTGGTGTGAGGAATCACTTCCCAAACGTTGTCGGTATTGTTTTGAAACACCCTGTATATTGGAGTATATTGTATAATAACTTGTGTATCTTTAAGCGCTCTTCATTGTGTCAATTTATAGCTAGAATAATGTAACACTAAAATAACATAACAACATAACAATTCAACACAATCTCAGTAATACGTTTAATACTTTTGGCTCCAATCTTTTTAGCGTTCTTCTTATTATACAACACATATTTTACTTCTTATTCATAATTCTTGGATGTACAGTTTGTGAAAAACATTTAGTATTGACTACAGAAGGGAGAAAAATTTTAGAAACTACTTCTGTCTGTGAATATTCATGTTACTTGTGAGTCGTTCTGGGCTTATTTTATAATTTCTTACTTGTATATGAGACGGGAGCATCGACGTTTTCATTTCATCATCTAGTTGGATGTTTGAACTTTAGCTCATATCCTCACTAGGTTTCCAATGAACTAAGGGCTTTAGCAATCCATTAAGTAGAGGACGAAGTAAAAATAAATCTAGACATGAAGCTTGTGTGATCTTTCTTGCATTAAATCGAACCGGAAAACTTGTCTGTGCAGCGTTCGTGATGATCATCTAGTACATCAGACGTTTTGAAACATAAGTTCCAGAAGCTATATTCTATGTGTTGCACTTGAGTTTGCATAGACAATGGGTGTGCCCAAACTTAAAACAAAAATGTATATAACAGAATGGTGTCCGACGAGTTTATTTTATTTATTTATTTATTTATTTATTTTTGTTGCTATGTTCTGCTTGTATATCAATGCTACATTCTTGTTAGTGAATAACGAAAGAAAAAATGTCGAAAATTTCACATTTACCGATCGATAGATATCATTGAGCCGAACAAAATGATAAGTTTAAATTCTCTTGCTCGATTTTCGAGAAATCGAGGTATTTGGGAACCAGAAAATTGGTGCTTTACTATGAACATACCATCTATTAAAATGAAAGTAATTCTGAAAATCATTATTTTTTGATTATGACAGTGGCAAGACGGCACTACACATTAGATTACTGAAATGTATTTCAAACTTATGAGTACCTCTTAAATTTTTATTTTTATTCAACTATAATACTGTCCAAAAATGATATGTTTGTTCAGCTGTAATACTTGCTAAAGATTTTATACAGGGTAGCCCAAAAGCACCGTACCGATCAGCTCAGTGCATTTTATATCATTTCTTATTGTTATCCATCGGGTAGACTTTGTTTCTTTATTATTTGTTCTTAATGTGTTTTTATTTACTCTTAACCTTGGAAGAGCCGAAACAAATAAACCCATAAACTAGAATGCTATACTTGATCAATGTAGGGGTGTATACCTACTTTTGGACCACCCTGAATTTGCTCAACTATAATACTTGCCAAAGATGATATATTTGTTCAACTATAATACTGTCCAAAGATGGTATGTTTATTCTAGGGGTGGCCAAAACCGGTTTTTATAAAAACCGGAAACCAGTTTCTAGAAAAACAGACATGTCGGTTTTCTCCAAAACCGGTTCGGTTTCCTCCGAAACCGGTTTCGATTTTCTCCTAAAACCGGTTTGTTTTTTCACCGAAAACGGTTTCGGTTTTCTCCAAAGCCGGTTCGGTTTTCACCGAAACTGGTTTCCGTGAAAATTTTTGGAAAACACATAGAACTATTTCTGTGGAAACGGAATCGGTTTCTGGAGAACAACGAAACACTATTGTGATCAGAAATACAATCAATTTTGGACAAAACCGGAACTGGTTTTGAAAGAAACCGTAACCGGATTCGGTGAAAAACCGAACCGGTTTTGGATAAAACCGAACCGGCTTTGAAGAAAACCGAAACCGGTTTTGGATAAAACCCGGTTTCGGTGAAAACCCGTTTTGTAAATTCTCAAAAACCAGTTTCGGCTTTCCTGAAATCCGAAAACCAAGAAACCGTTTTTTGTGCCCACCACTAGTTTATTCAACTATAATATTGTCCCAAGATGATATGTTTGTTCAACTATAATACTGTCCAAAGATCATATGTTTATTCAAATATAGTATTGTCCAAAGATTATATGTTTGTTCAACAATAATACTGTCCAGAGGTGATATGTGTGTTCAACTACAGGGTGTTTCAAAACAACACCGGCAACATTTGAGAGATGATTCTTGACACCAAGATAAAACAAAGAGTATAGACCAACCTGGGCGTACAAATTCTTCCTTTCGGAGTTATTGGCTGCCGAAAACATGAAAAAATGAACTTTGAAGGTCCATAGCTCGAAAATTATGGAACCCACTGTAGTCGGGTCAAGACTTCACTTAGAAACTAGTTTGTGCCCTATCCAAATATCCAAATTTCAGAATTCTTCAGTACTTCCGTAATAATTTTTATAGAGGCAGTTGATGAGTGCTTCAAATTGTGTGCCCGTAGCCAAACTGCCTTTACAAAAATTGTTGCGTGAATACCTTAGGATTCTGATACATGTATTTTTGGATAGCGTACATATTAGTTCCTGAGTGAAGTGTTGACCCGACTATGGTAGATCCCATAGTTTTGGAGCTATGAACCTTTAAAGTTCATTTTTTCATTTTTTTCGGCAGTCTTTAACTCCGAAAGGAAGCATTTGTGTACCCAGGTTGGTCTATACTTTTCGTCTTTTCTTGGTGTAAGGAATCACCTCCCAGACATTGTCGGTGTTGTTTTGAAACAACCTGTAGAATACTGTCCAAAAGTGATATGCTTATTCAACCAAAATTACTGTGCAAAGGTGATGTTATTCAACTATAAACTGTTCAAAAATTATATGTTTGTTCAACTACCATACTGTCCAAAGATGATATGTTTGCTCAGCTATAATACTCCAAAGATGATATGTATCTATTTTTGTCTTCTAATGGTGACACATATACTTTTAAAGTGATACCGATACTCCTAACAGTGACACGGATGTTACTTATAAACTGGTTGTTCTTTTCAAGACTTTATATGTATCTTTTTTGGGGTGCACTAAATTTTCTAATATATATATATGAGAAATTTTAGTGCACCCCAAAAAATGATGTTCCCATAGACTGAGAATGCAGATTTCTAGGCTTTAAGAAAAGACTTCAAGGCAGTTCTCAGTTCCTGATTCATTTTCTACATTTTCCTGTGTACTTTCTTTATTGTCTTTTTAATGAGGTTATTCACAAAAATTGAAATAAGTGGTGGTGGCAATAGCAACCATACGGAATTAGAATGTCAAATATTTCGAATGTCAAATATTAATTAATGTTAATTTAGAATGTCAAATATTTCGAAGCTTTTAATATTACAGAGTTTAATTATCTAATACTTTAGGTCATTACACGCAATCATTTGTCCTGTTTTGAGAATTTGTATATCTGAAAATAGATACAACCAGTTTTGAAAACGAACTTTGTATAATTTGTAATACTCCGACTAAACGACTATATTTTTGTTCATTCAATGAAGACTTAATCGACCCTTTTAAAATAGTGGGATTTTTGCAAAAAAAAAAAAAAAAAAAAAAAAAAAAAAAAAAAAAAAAAAAAAAAATTACACTTTCACTTAATAAGCTGCTGATTGAACACCAATTGCCTTATAGGGTTTTTCATATAACAAATTCCGTGACTTTGAGCTGCCTTTCTGCTTTCTCCAATCGCAGTTGCTCATTGTTGTACGTTTTGAGCAGGGGATAGTATATATTGAATCTTCACACTGTTGTGAATGTTGTCAATATCAGACGCGCTACGAGCTTCCTCGTGACTAAGTGATTAATGCCTTTGGCGTGGGAGACCCGCGTTCGATTCCCGGCGGGATAGCATGTGATTCGAATCTCACGTTAAACTGTAGGTCCGCGTCTCATAAAGCCTAGTGGCTGAACGGGACGTTAAAACTCAAACTCAAATCAACCAGATGCGCTGCTTAGAAAAGATGTTTTACTGTATTAATTGCTTTCTTTAGCAACTATGAAAGTAAATTATGAACACACACGTACAAACCCTGTGTTTTTGTGTCAATTTGTTGTCATTTTACAGATTTTTAAATATTTCCATATACACTGAGGAAAAGCCGTTCTCCGGACAGCGGTATATTGTACAAATATACGGAATCCTCTTGCTTACTACAGAAATCAGTATGGAGCATATGTTATTCATATGCAACATAGGCACTGCCCTTAGATGTTACATCATGCCCTTGCTGGATATCTGACATCTAACAGTTTTCCGTATATCACATGCATATACTTAAGTTACATTCCTCAGCTATATGTTATATACGTCCATGTATATAAGATTTGTCCTTTGTATGTAAGATCCTGACCGCCTATATTACTTCATACGGAAAGTACTTACAGATGGAACACTTACACGGAACGTATTGTAAAACATGCGTTTTCAGTTATACGTCTGCTGTACGTTGTCCAAAACCTACAGGAATTACGCATGTAACCTACCTTTTTAAGTACGCCACCTACAACTTCTTTTCTTAGTGTATTAAAAAAATGTAAAAATGTTTAGGATAAGTTTAGAATAGAAAATGTTTAGTGTAAATGGGAGTAAATTTGAAGTTTAGATTGTATTTGATATTTTCTTCTTATAGGAAATCGAATCCGTATTTTATCACATTACTTACTAATTCTACTTTCGTTCTTTTTGCTCCTAAATGCACATTAAGTTACATTAAAATAAAAAAAAATTTCCATACTTATTATACGCATAGTTTAAAGAAAGAAAGTAATAACATCATATATCGTTTGTAAAATATTTTTTTAAAACAAATACTTCCTTATCCGGTATAGTCAATGTGATTATTTTTGTTTTAAGCTTCGAATTCACGTTTGTATATTTCATCACTTATTTCTCCCTTCTTACTTCCCGTCAACTTGAATTGAATTGAGTTTGAATTTAACGTTCCGTTCAGCAGCGAGGCTATATGAGACGTGGACCTACTGATTAACGTGGAATCAGAACCACATGAGCTCCCGCCGGAAATCAAACCCGGGACTCTCACGCGGAAGGCGCGAACGCTAACGGTTTAGCCACGAAGGACAACCCTTCAACTTGACATATGGACTCAAGATTTTTGAGCAAAGGTGTAGGCATCTAAATGACACCATGAATTATTGCATTGAAAACAAACTTGACTGTTTCGAAACACGTAGAAGTTGAGGAGGGCTGATACATTTGGGCGTGAGCATGACCATTTACTATTGCTGGTACAATTCGAAATTTCTTTTGTAGTGAATGAAGTTCGTATGGTGTGTTTCCGTGAGTTATAGAAAATGTTTAAAAAATAATTACCATATGCTTTAGACTTCATTTGTGTCATGCATGTGTACTAAAGCAAGAAAACTGTCCTCAGGCAGGGAGTTCTTTCTGAAACTAAGAGAAATTAACCACGTAACATGAATACTGCGGATGATACTTTGCATAGCATGTAGAACGTTAGAAGAGAAAGATTTCAAGAAATGCTGAAAAATTCGGAATGTGTGATAATTAATTTAAAATTCAGGTTCAGATAGTGACAAAATACAAACTAGGCGATGGTCATAACAAAATGAAACAGATGACAGACTCTTAGCAGTTCTAGTGAGATAAATTAAAAGGTGTCTAATTAATTTAGTTGATCTTTATATTTCTAGCAAACACAGTTAATTTTCTAAATCTTTTGGAATATGATTTTTGATCTTATTGACAATGCTACCAAATCACTTGCAACGACGCTAGAAGGAGAAACAGCGAGAACGGAAGGCCACAATCCGGTCACAGTGCGCTAAATATCGCGTACCATTGGCTACTGCTCATGTCGCTTCTCATCTGAAAAGAGCTGTAGATTATCATGGTTTGCACTATCATTGTATTTAGAGTGAATTAGGCTTTTGAGTGACATTGGACACATATGTCACAATCCATAAATCAGGGATGAATTCGCAAACAAGCCTAGAAGTTTTTACGGAAAGGTTATTTTTCTTTTACTTTTGGGCACCACTATCAGGAGCTCAAATTTCAGTTACCTGCAAATTTCAGTTACCTGCAGTTTTTTTTTTTCAAGAATAAGTGTGGTCCAACAAGTTGAAACATGATCTTGATGCTTTGCATATTTATTTAGTTTTAGCAATTATGATAATAAATACAATATATTTATATACTGTGGCGGATCTAGGATATGATCAAGGGAGGGGCTAAACCATATTTGGCCGTTTTATCCCGTGTAAAGCAGGATTGAAGCCCATTTTATCCAGTGTATACCTGAGCGTCAAGGGGGGCTATAGCCACTATAGCCCTCCCCTTGGATCCGCCACTATATATATATATATATATATATATATATATATATATATATTAGCAAAATGAATTTAAAATAAAATGAAACATGGATGAACACCAATTCCAATCTCACCTGGCTTCACCAACCTTGCACACTCCTTTAGTTAAGTCTAATAAAACATTTCCAAGCAAAATATATTTCGTGGTTTAATACCAAAAAAGATATACAACACAATTCTTTATATATGTATAATAGTTGTTTCAGTATAGATTGCAGTTTGAAATGTTCAAGTAATGATTAAGAAAGTTTCGGTCCATAATGTTCAGTTCTTTTAGAAGAACCCTTCCCTACAATTATAACATTGAAAACTTAGCTACTGCACTTACCTTCGTAGTCCTGGTTATTGGTAATAATAAACTTAGTTGATGGATAGTTACGTGCGCGTCGCTTCTTCGTCGAATTAAGAAAATAAAAAAACTTTCAGCTGGAAGTGCTAAGAAGTCGTAAGTCGGCATGAATCGTATCTTTTTTGTTCGTTTTTTTCCTTCTGTTCTTCCTATGCCGTGTCTGTTTTATAGGCTTTAATGGAGAGCAGATACTTAAAACAGAAGGATATACACACACCTAAATAATTGATGGCCTGCTCCGTGAAGTGACGGTGGTAACGTTCTTGTATTACGTAATATTAAAGCTGTTCTAAACGCCCATTAATCGTCTTGGCTGAGGGGTCTAGAGTGTAATTTATTAATGTAAACCGACTTCCATAAATCTTCATTCGGTTCCCGTTAAGTAAAACGAAAGTTCCTAGCTGCGGTCTCTAAAATATGCACATTAGGATTGAAGAGAAGAGTGGCGTGAAGTCGCTTGGGATTTGTACCGAATGTATAGCTGGTTTTTCAAACCGAAAGATTATTCCCCTTAGCACGCTTCCGATAACTTATCTTCCATCAAATTCGCAGAATGGTTTTTAAGCTTATACTGTGGTTATAATAATGCTTCATAATGGGTTGTGGTATGGTTCTTTACGTTTCATAGAATTCTTCCTTTTTTCTCGCAGTAGCTAAGTTTGCGATTCATGTAGATAAGTATTAACAGCGTTAATGCCTTTTACAATCTCCCATAATGCTAAAAAAGGACTATGATTAACTTTATTAATACAACGATGTAGATCTCTTTGTAATAACACTATCGTTCGTTCGAGATGGATATCTCTTGAGTTAAGGTCTTTCCTTTATTGTTTTCATGTATTTTCGCAATTTTCAATAATGTAAGCTTTTTTTTTTAAGTATTGAATTAGAGTGAGTTATTCGCTTCGCTGGCTTAAAATTTAAAAAAAAAAAAAAATAGTACGGTAACATGTTCCGTTAGTCAGTCACTTTTTACTATTACTGAAATGCTCTCAAATCGATAGAAACAAAGATTACATATTATTTTCTGATTTTCCATTATATTTTCTATGTAATCTATATGAATAAAAATTAATTATTACTATTATGGGCTGAATTTAGATTTAAACGGCATTGAAATATCACTGTTCATCTCAGTGACCACGAAAACTATAGATTTGACATTAATACCAGTCATTTTCGATCGTTTTTATGTCTCTCTCCCTTCTCTCCCTCAAGTTGCGGGGCTGAATTTGAGTTTAAACAGCATCGGATGTGTCACTATTCATCTCAGTGACCCCGTAAAACCTAAATTCGACAATAATATCGGTCATTTTCGATTATTTTTATATATCTCCCCCTTTTGCTTTTACACTGACGTATATAATTTTGTTCCACTCAGTAAGGTCAATCCATTGGTATATGTCTACCCTTCGGACATTTTTCTTTTCTTTTCTTTTCTTTTCTTTTTTTTTTCGTTAAACGCTAATAGTATTGTGGTATAATTAATAATCTGTGATACAGTTTCGGAAAAGTATCATTGACAATCTGTTTCTATGATAATGTGACTAACAAAGGCAACAATAAATTCTAACACGGATTATTAATCTAACAGAGCCGAAATTCTAACACGGATTATTAATAATTAATGAGCCTTCGGCTAGCTGGGGGTCTTCGCTCCCACACCTCGCATCTCATATTTCAGCCTTCGCTTCTGTTCTTCGCACAGGAAGGATACGTTTATCGCAATACTCTTTGCGAAAAATTTAAACCTCTTTCCCCCCAGTAGAATGTGCATTTCAATCAAAGTGGGACGATAACATCCCATGTAGGCCCAAGTGTTAAATGTACTCAAATATTAATTTCAAATGGTTCACTCGTTTTTCCGTCATGATGAGACTGACAAACTTGAAGTCATTTTTATGTACTGAAAAAGAAAAATAGAACTTTCTCTCCTCTCGTTAGAAGCAGAATTTCCGGAAACGCTATGGCGCAGTTTCTGGAAACACTGTGACATATGCTCATTTCTTTTGTATATCAAGGAGTTTATATACCAAGTTTCATATCCCTAACATGTATCTAATATCAAAGAATTTTAAGATATAACCATCTTATTATAACTATTGCAACCCCTGCCCTTCTATCTTCCCACCTTTTTTCTTCCCTTCTAAGGAAAACATCAAAAGACGCTGAAATACGCCTTTTTAATTTCCTTTAATTCGAAGACTAAATGCCAATTTTGTATGTCCTTTCTAACTTTAAAGGACTTCAAGATATCCCCATTCTCTTACAACAGTTGTAACTCCCATTGTTCTTTGTTCCCATCTTCCTCAGTCTCCTCTAGGACGGGAAAAACACTTAAACATGTTTTTATTTTTTTCAAAAAATGAAATGAAATAAGATTCTTCAGTTTAACGTCCCTCGATTATCGCCTTTAGGCTGAGAGAGACAAATGATTAAGGCAAGAGAATGACGATGGAGGAACTGGTAAAATGAGAATGTGGGCAAAAACGGGGGTGCCCCGAGAAAACTCACGGGACACGAAGTTGTTCGTCACAAATTTATTTGGTCATGGGTCGAACCAGGGACCCCACGCACCAGAGATAAGAGCTCTACTACTGAGCCAGGGTGCTTTATTTTAATTGAAAAGTCTAAATACTAAATTTCATGTTTGTAACCTTAAGGATGTTTCAGATGTGGCAATTTTAACACTTGCAACCCTCACATTTTCTTCCCGTCTGTTTTCCTCCCTTGTAGGAGAAATATCCAAAACGCTGAAACACGTCTTTGTTTTAAATTAAAAGTGTAAATGCCAAATTTCATGTCTCTAACCTTCAGGGATTCCGAGATAAATATGTTGAGAGAATAATTATTACCCTTCTTTCCTCCTTT
Source organism: Thermobia domestica (assembly GCF_964235325.1). Classification (NCBI taxonomy): domain Eukaryota; kingdom Metazoa; phylum Arthropoda; class Insecta; order Zygentoma; family Lepismatidae; genus Thermobia; species Thermobia domestica. The sequence goes on from NC_137469.1 coordinate 90,509,779, forward strand.
CCCCATCGATTATTTTTTTTAAAAAAAAAAACTTCCTTAAGGGTACTTCACATCACAAATTCTATGCTCTACCAACATTTCAATTTTCTAGCTTACGTTGTTTAGCCTTGGCGTTGATCACTCAGTCACTCAGGACTTCTTTTATATAGAGAGATAACTGTTTGCTTTGGTCAGATTTTAACCGTATTTAAGTTGATATAAATACTTGAAAATGTAGATCAATTGATATATCGAAATATTGCATAGCTCTGAATTTGACCCTGCTACATACGCTTTATGCATTTACGTATAAATAGAACATGAAGTTTTTTTTTACGTCCCACGGTTATGCCGGTTAGGCTAAAGGAGACGGTGAAGATGAGAAATGAATGAAATGGTGGAATGAAGAAAGTGGAAGGAAACGGGAGAACCCCGAGAAAACCCACGAGCACGGTGTTTGTCCACAACAAAGTCCACATGGCGCGAGCTGGGATCGAACCAGTGACCGCAAGCACCGAATGTGAACGCTCTACCACTGAGCCACCGCGCCCCCTCTACGTATAAATAGAATTCCAAATTCAACTGTAAACCATTTTATTCCGTAGACCAATGATTCCCATATGCTTCAGAGTAGATCGCTCCCTTTTTATTTTTAATGCAAGGTACGAACCGCACACTTTTAAATTTTTTATGTAGATAGCAGTAGCAGTTGTGGAGTATGTATCAATATTAACAACAATTAAATTTCAAAATTCTATTTATGTTACAAACATATAAACTATAGTACATGCATGCAGCAGGTCCATGTCATTACTTAAATCTTTTCTAAATTATGAGGTGTAAACAATGCAATGGAATTCCCTAAATCTAAGGGTCCGCAGACCACCAATTAGGAAAGACTGCAGTAGACAATTGCCAATAAAACACGACCCATGAAATTAGGACCAACCCAGGAATTCCTAAAAAAGATCATTCTTATGCTTTCATTAGGCTGGGAAATTCCCATCAGGTAAATATTTCAATGCATTTTGTCACAATAAACAGATCTGTATATCGTACATAATTGTTTTGGAAATACTAAAATAGCAGATCAAAACAAACCCAATATATTCCCTTTTCGTATTCGAGTAAAAAGAAAAAAGTTAATTACTGTGCATGGTAGTCCTACAAATGCGGAGGTGTTCAATTACTGCATGTATGGATAAGCAACACGAAATTATTTACGTAATCCCTGGAAATATGGCATTATATATTCTGCATTTTAGCTTTTGTGGCTTCTTTTAGTAGTTAATCGCGTTTTTGGTGTAGATATTAAATGTATATACATACACTACATTATATGTGCAGGAATTCTTTTAGTATTACAGAAATCATGAATGGGCTGGATCAGAAATGTTTATGGTGTATTCATTGCATGAATGTATGAGCAATTTCTGTTTCCCTATTCTCATTTTTTTTTTTTTTTTTTTTTTTTTTTGTCCCGTATCTTGCAGTCAAGCTGGTTACAGTTGGGAGATCTCGGGTTCGAATCCCTCAGCCAACCACAATTGCTGAGCTCTTTCCATAGTTTTTCGTTCTGTCGTAGTAGGCAAATATTGGGACAATGCCTTTAAATATAGGCCCTGGAGGACTTTCTTTTAAAAATATCTTTATTATTATTTATACTTAAAGTATAAATTGGCGTGGATATTTTAAATTCTATAAGAAAATAAATAAATACGAGTAGTAATTTAGAAATAATTTATGTATAACTAGTTATTCAAATTCGTGACCGATAATTATATAGAATTTGTCAAAAATGTATACTTACTTTAACGAAAGAAAACTCTACCTTATGTAATAAAGTCGAACTTAATTATGCATTCGAATTTTAATACATTTTACAATAAAGCACAACGAAAGTTTCCTGTACTTGTACAGCTAATGAAGGTGTACAAAGTAGTGCAAACTTTCCTACAAAACATAGCCGAAAAAGCAGGACTTGTAGTTCTACAAAATCTTTTGGACTTCCCTTGTGCACATCATAAATGGTACAGTATCATGCGCCTCCAACTTCTCACTTAGCTGTGTAATTGTCAGGCGTGTAGGAAGTTGTTTCAAACCCACGTCTCCAGTAATACTGAACTTCAGTAACACTTTCAAATTTGAAATACCACTTTAAAACCGACTTCTGTTCCTCAAATGTTAAAGAGTGCACCGGGTATTTTGTTTCAATTTATGTCACAATGAGGAGAGTACTAACATCTGTTGGGGAAACACCAGACCATATATTGTAATGATGATTCAATTTCAACTTTGAAAACAATACACAGATTCCATCTATTAAATTGTTTATATTTCTCTTTGACGAATTATGCATATATTTGTAATATGTGTGAAATATATCTGTGTTGTTAGACTCTTATGTTATGTCTATCAGCTGTACCCTGAATATGCCTCATACCAAGAATCTCTCATGAGTGGGAAATGACTCAACTGAACTCTGGACACAAGACAATACTGAGCCACGATAAGTGATTATATATCATCAATGGCTCAGTTTTGCAACATTTCTAGCGCTCATAACGCAGAAAGGAAACCGTTTCCGGCGTTCGTGGCCATAGATGTTTTTTTCATGTCTACATTTATATATATAAAAAAAACATAAGCAATAACAGACCAGGTCTTTGTGAAAATTAGAAATGTTAAGATACAAGTAGAACAAATTTAGAAAACAATAAATCAAAATAAATTAAATGAATAGTAAGTTAAATATGCTCTTAGTGTCTGCTTAAGTATTCAGGTTCAAATCTTCATATTTTACAGTTACGAGCTCGACAGAAAATAGTAATGAGATTAGTAGTTAAAGCTTACAATATTGTAACGTAGATCGTATCCGGAGATTTCTGATATTTACTTTATCCGGAGCTCAGTTTACTTATTATTCGAAAAGACATTCATTTCACTAAGACGTTTTTCTTTAATTTATATTAATTTGGCAATCAATCGAAAACCCATATTAGACGAAATATGATATATTTGACATTTTCTGAAATCAACAGCCATAGAATAATACATATTAGTAATAACATAAGTTAGTTATGAGCAGTGTTTCTTCCAGACCTGTTTTTTTTTTTTTTTTAGAGTGCCCCCCGAAAGAGACCAAAATAATACGTCTATAATATAATAAAAAATAGAATAGTAGCAGCAGTACCCCCCCCCCCCAGAATACTAAGTGCGCACCCCGGAACATTGTTTCTGAAAGAAACATTGGTTATGAGTGTAGGCATGTTTCGTCTTGGCTTTTGGCTTCCAGTTATCTTTCAAACTTGAAATAAGTTGAGGCAAAATTGTGTGCCACATAATACTAAGTTGAGGAGAGTGAACTTAATAGTTTATTCAGGATTATAACTAAGAACCAGTACAGAAAAAGGAGAATTAAAGCTCTAAGTAGATCCCTTCTTGCCTCTGTGCTGGAGATGGGGTTTGTTTCTCAGTATGGGTAATATTTGTTTCGCGGAATTGCATACTTACAACAACAGCTCTTTGGAACGGAAGAAAAATTTCAATTCAAAAGCCAACCCTAGTTGTACATTTACTGTTGAGACTGGAGATGAGATTATTGCCAGTTTAATAGGTGTAGGAAGAGAGTACTACTGTTTTGTTTACTTGCCTTAATTTGATCTTTTTAAAGAGATATTTTTGTCTTGTCCTCCGCACAGGAAGAGTATATTTATGGTAAAAATTAAGTTCGGAGTGAGTACAAACTATCTAGATAAAAATTAAGGCAAGTATTCCAAAATTTACTTCTAGCAAATCTACTTCTGCAAAGAACACAGCAACAACTTCAATGCTGGGAACCAAAAATATAAATTACCTTCCTCCCCTTACAAGCGGAATTTTCGAAAATATTGAGACACGTTTATTTTTTATATTACCGAATTTCCTCTCTGTAACTTGAGGGAGTTCGTGAGATACTTTATGTTGAGCTCTCTCTTCGCCCTTCGGATACGCATATTAAAATCGAAGTGACGCTATGAAAGCCCAGTTCAAGGTAGGTACACTATGTTCCAAAGCCATTCCAAATGGTTCAACCATTTTCTTGGGGTAAAACACAAATGAAATCCCTTTTATTTTTAATTATGAAAGTTGGAGGATGAGTATTAAAGTAATATGGAAATTTAGGCGGTGAATCTAATTTAAAATAATTTAAGAGGTGTTATATTCTATTAAGTTGTAGATTCTCGCAAAGTTCACTCGATGAGAGGTATAATAGTAAACTATTACTCACAGATGTAATCTGTATAGGGTGCATCGCTAGGGTATATCAACACTTTAGCTATTGATTCCTCTCAGAACAAGTAACATGATACATCACCTTTCTGGAGATATACAGGGTGTTCGAGATGCTTACTAGATGACAGGACGCCCATCGTGTAGGATACATGACAGTCATCGTTCAGGTGGTCAGTTTGAACATTTTCTCGCTTAGCGTTGTGTCGAGTATTGGACCATGTCTAGCCCCCTTCTGAGTAGCGTGTTGATCTCTGCAACAACTAACTGTAGCTCTTAGCGGTCAATGTCGTCATTACACTTTCACTTTAATTACGCCTCAGTATGCTTGTGATTGTTTTCATTGTTTTCAGCATATCAATGTGTCTCTCAGACTCACCGATGGTCTATCCAGTTTTACTTCTATATCCAGCGGTGTGTGCCTTGTCTTGTTATTCACTCTGTGTATCTTCATAATGATGAAGAGAGAATAAAACATACAATTTGCAAGTAATTCAGTGAATAGATAGAAGCGGTCGTTCGACGAAGGATACTTCCATCTCTATTCTCTTTCCCTTAGATATAATTGAGGAACGACAATTTCCAGCAAATCCTATTTGAAGCCCATAGGGAAGAAAGGCAAAATGTCAGTTTTTGATCGAAATTGAGTTATGGATACCTTGATTAGTACAATCTCCTATTCTACTATTATAAGACAAATAGTCAATAGTTTTTTTTCTTGTTCCTGCTATATACTAAGTAGGTTGTAGTTTCAAAGTTTAATATATATATATATATATATATATATATATATATATATATATATATATATATATACAGGGGCGGATCCAGGATATGATCAAGGGAGGGGCTGAACCATATTTTGCCGTTTTATCCAGTGTAAAGCAGGATTGAAACCCATTTTATCCAATGTATATCTGAGCGTCAAGGATGGGGGCTATAGCCCCTATAGCCCCCCCTTGGACTCGCCACTATGTATATATATATATATATATATATATATATATATATATATATATATATATATTTCAGAATGAATGAAAGTTCTACCCTGTGGTCTTTTATATACTATAAAAAGCAAACGTCTCAGTACATCAGGCTAATTTCAATTAGTAAACAGTCATGCTATTAGCTGTCACTAGCTCCACACCCTGCCTGCCTTCACGTTAATAGATGTCACTAGCATGCAAGCAATTTGCCGATTTGAAACTGTTGTGATGATTTAATGCCAGCTTATCTTTCAATTTGATTTCAAAATGGATAGTGATAACGCTGAACATGAACATGCTTTGTTGTTTTATTATTATTATTATTATTATTATTATTATTATTATTATTATTATTATTATTATTATTATTATTATTATTATTATTATTATTATTATTATTAAGACAAGGATTGTAATCATATTCAGATTTCAGCATTAATATTTTTGTAACCACATGTTGGTTGGTGAGGAAACTAAAAAGTAAAAACAGAAAATATTTAAATGTAAAAATGTAAGCTTTAATTAAGCTCGATTTTAACTTATAGTGTACAGCGGAACGAAGGCTCTGACGTAACAACTGGTTTAATATAACTTAAATACGTTTTGTGAAACTCTCTTTTGTACAATATTTTTTTTTAAAAGTACTTAATTGCTCACTTATTCCTAACATTTGTGATAGAAAATAGTGCACATGCCTTAAATGAATCGCCACCTATGTACGTTTATTAATTCGTAATAATTAACGGATGTGTTAAATCGACATGTTGTCGTGTCTAATTTAATATAATCCATTTACCAGAAAATGTATATTTCATATGAAGATGTGGATCGTGAAGTTGATTTACATATTTTTTTGTTATTATAATTTTCTTGGATGACATGACAATAACAGACAGAAAAATGTGTATATACACGAAAAGAATAATAATAGAAATAATAAAAAGTGACTTTGAATGAAATAATACTGTCATTTTGGCGTGGCTTGCCGTCATAATTTTTAAAGCATTCAGTGGAAGGTAATTCGTAATATTAGCCGTGTAAACGGGTGGTTTTTCTTGTCATTGTAAATGCATGGACAGACGGCTAATCATATAAAACTGCAAGTTTTGCCTTTGATCTTGTGTTGACGCTCTTTCCACTGTGTCTCTTGCCACGATCGCAACGTTTGATCACGTTCATATTTATTTTGTTTGTTGTGGTTACTTTTAAACAGTCGACTGTATAGCCTAGCGGAGACCCCCAGACAGACATTCCTCTGTGCATCAGAAACGACGCGTGACAACCCCCAGTGCTATTGTGTCATGGAGAGATACACTCAACTGTCCGTACTGAATATTAACCAACATTCCGCTTGAGTCGTAATCAAGTCACCATTTCCATAATTCAGAGTTGCCACCTATAATAAAATAATGCTTTCAAAACTAAATGTATTTTTTTTTCTAGAATCACCCACAAGACCACTCTGAAGAAAATTTTGTAGAATTGTTGTCTAAAAAGAACCAACACGCACACCAGAGAGAATCAATTTGATATTTTATACTGAGAGAAAAATATGCTAATATCGATAATCTGTACATAATCTTATTACTTAGTGATCAACCGGCCTACTGTAGTTAACCGACTGCAGCGAACATAGAGATTTGACCAGAAGGAACCTAGTCTAAACCACCGAGCCTGGTTCTCGAGCTCATTTGTCCCTGTGCTCCATAAATAATCACTATTCCTATGAGCACTAATCCTATAGCCAACTAGAGCCCGAGTCCGAGCGAGAGCGAGCCCCAATGACCCAGTGAGCACAAGCACGAGCGATTCTAACCTCATTTAAGGATAATGAGTAAAAGTTCAATGAGATTAATGAGGGCGAGGTCGAATTAGGGTGAACCTCGTTGACATTCGTAGACGCGAACCTTATTAAAGATAGCGAGGCAAAGCCCAAGCGAGCGCGAGCCCCGGTGAGCCTAGTCAGCGCAAGCACGAGCGATTCTAACCTCATTTAAGGATAACGAGCTCGAGCTTAATGAGATTAATTAGTGCGAGATAAACTTAGCGTGAGCCTGTTGAGATTAGTGATCTCAAATCTCATTAATGGTAGCGAGCCAGACCCAATAAGGTTAATCAATACAAGATGGAGCTTACGTACACCGCGTTGACATCAGTAAAGATAGTGAGCTAGAGCCCCAATCCGAGCGAGCCTAATGAAAGCACGAGCGATTTGAGCCTCATTTAAGGATAGTGACTTCGAGTACAATTTGATTAATGAGTGTGAGATAGAACTAGCGTGAGAATGTTGAAGTTAGTGAGCGTAAGCCCTATTGAAGACAACGAGCCAGAACCAGAGTCCAAGCGAGCCTAATGAGCATAAGCACGAGCGATTCGAGACTCCTTTAAGGATAGCGAGCCCAAGTTCAATGAGAGTATTGAGTGCAAGATCGACTAGTGTGAACCTCGTTGACATTAATGAGCGCAAGCTTAGTTGAAGACAGTAAACCAAAGTCTGATTCCGAGCGAGCGCGAGCCCTTATGAGCCTAATGAGCGCAAACACGACTGGTCAGAGCATGTCTCTTGAGAATAGCGAGTCCAAGCTCGAACTAGTGTAAGTCTGAGATAGCGTGAATCTCATTGAGTTGTTTGGTTGCTTGATTGGATTGGAGTTTCCCAATGAAGATGTGTGAAACGTGGACCTACAGTTACGTTGAGCCACCGTAATGAGTTCAAACTTCAAAGCCCTCCCACCGGGAATTGATCTTGTGATCCAGTTGCACGCGCTAACCACACAAAGAAAAATCCGTTCTCCGGACAGAGGTATATTGTACAAATATACGTTATCCGTATGCTACATAGGCACTGCCCTTAGATGTTACATCATGCCGTTGCAGGATGTCTGATATCTAACAGTTTTCCGTAGATCACATGCATATACTTACGTTACCTTCGTCAGCTATATGTTATATACGTCCATTTGTATGTGAGATCCTGACCGCCTACATTGTTTCACACGGAAAGTACGTATAGATGGAACACTTATACAGAAAGTATTATAAAACATGCGTTTTCAGTTATACGTCTACTGTACGTTAAGTCCAAAAACTACAGGAATTACGCATATAACCTATCTTTTTAAGTACGCCACCTACATTCTTTTTTTTCTCAGTGCACTAGATTAGTGAGGGCAAGCTCCATTGAGGATAGTGATCCTCAGCTTGGGCGAGCCCGAGTAAGCCCCAGTTATAAAATGACCATGAACGTATTGCAATCTATTTAAACAGAATCTATCTACTGCAAACCTAATATAGTATGCTACTTACAAAATGAAGCATGGAATGTATTTCATCAAGAGACGCAACAATGTACACGGAGAATCTCTGTGGATGTTTGTGTATGTAACTCAAGCATGTTATCTAGAAGTTAATGTCTTATTTTCTTCAGGACCGTCATAACTGATGGGCCCAATGATAATTTGTCCAGGGATTTCACAAGCAGAATCACATGTGTTATGTGTAAAATTTTACTCGTAGAAATCCCAACACACTGTTTTGCCCAGGGGCCTAGACGGCACTGATTATATTATTAATCATTATGATCTTGTAGTAACTTTCTGAGTGTATTTGCGTTCCGCTACAAACTAGACTGACATAATGGCGTTCAAGTTTTTAACTTCATAGAGCGTATTTTTTCTTCACAGTATGATGTTTGCATGTGAGTTTTCAAGTAATGATGTTTCATACCGCTTGTCTCTAAATTACTCTTTTCTCTTTGCTTATTAATTTTTACTTTTGTTTACCTTTTTGTATATATTGTTCATATTGCTACATACTATAAATGAAAATGCGTTTAAAATGCATTCTAAAAATGTTTTTGCACCGCCCTAGCATAGCTAAACAGTTTTGGTTATTTGTGCACAAATCAATGTAAGTCCTATTTAGATGTCCGTGTTAAACAATCATACGGTGCTGGATCAACGAGAGCATTAAGAACATATTGAAAGGATCGCCCATAGTTATTCAACTTACTTTGCATGAGAATCCCACAGTTTGGAAATATGAATATTAGATAGTACTTAAACTACACAATTTTTGCAAAACTTGAGGTAGATACATTTATTTACGAGCTATGTCGCTTCAAAAACTTTTTTACTTTTTCTCTGCTTGCAGCTCTGAAAGAACAATTTGTTTGATCTGCGTCCATTAGTACTCTAATTTTTCGTTTGGTGTAAGTAATTACTTCCAGAACTTTTGGAGACGTCATTTCTCCGCATCCTACCAACATTCATAAAGCTACCAAATCTCTTACGGGAGCCCATGGTGCCTTAGTTCTCATCTCTGGTACGATTAGTCCTTCATTCGATTCAAGGTCGACGTAAGTTTATGGTAGATAACATCATGTTTGTGATTTTTCTCGGGATTTTTCTGCTTCCTCCCATGGCTTCGTACGTTCAATTCTTCCATAATCATTCACGAATATCCTTCAACATAAATAGCATACCTCTGAGCAGGGACGTACGTATGGATGAGTTTTGGGGCTCCCCGAATTCCGCACTTTTCAGTAAATTTAGTCTAATTTTAGGAGTGATTTTACAAATGTTGGTATCTCTGAACCCTCTCCACAAATAAATTCCTTCGTACGTCCCTCCTTTTAGTACATTACACTAAAGATATAATTTTATTCTACAAATTCCCAATAATGTTCATATAAAATAGTATAAATTGTCCAAAGTTGTAGCTACGAAAGCAGACATCTATTTCCTAAATTCAAGATAAACTTTGTGCTTATTATGATTTACCATTAATATGAAAGCTTATGTGAGCCCTCCCCATTGTCAAGTGGTTAGATCGTGTGCCTTTTGATGCACGTAGCTCTGGGTTCGAATCTCGGAGGGGGAACAGTGAAATTTGAACGCATTACGGTCCTTAGGGATCCGTGGATCCACGTCTCATTTAACCTCGGTGCTAAAAAGACACGCTAAACTTCAATAAATAAATAAACAAACAAACAAAGCGTGGAACACCGTTCCTCGTTAGTATACGTCACAGCACTCATACCGTGTCCTTTGATCTTTCTCTTTTCTTCATATGTACAAGATTTAAGTTTTTCTCGATTTCCATGTACGTAAGATATTAGATAATAAACTGCTGCATATAGATAAAGTAAGGTCTTCTTCTTTGGAGGATCATATATTGTCTACGTTGCGTTGAGACCAAAGCAAGCTACTAACAACAGAATGAAGAAACCCCGGGAGGTGTTTGGGTGAGAGGCCGGAACTTGAACTGAGACTCAGGTATAATTGGAAATATTACACGACTCCCCGAGGGAGCTGGCGGATGGATCTCTGATTAAATTCCGCGTTTGTATGTCAACATTCAAAAGTCGTGCGGCTGGAGTTCTTTATTCAAATTCTATCAATATCAGACGCTCGTGTGCTCTGTTTGAAAGCACCAACCCAACAGAGGGCGGTGGAAACATACGGAACTGATGTCTTTTGTGAGTCAAAGAAGCCTGCTTCTTCATTATGATAGATTCGCTTCAAGGATTCATAATCATATTGCGTTTTATGCAAAGAGTGGTGCGTAGGAGATTTTCAGCTCTGCACGTGTAAATGCTACCGATTGACACGATCGTCCAATTATAAGGCTTAACTTAATTGGTGGTATTGAAGCTTTATCTGTCATATACTCTAATGACAAATAACCGTGCTAATTACTGAATATGAATCGTCTCTAAGACCTATTTGAGATTTCATACATCTAACTTACTGGCTGCCTTATAATATTCGATGTAAACACGTAAGCTTCAGAATTGCTCCCTTTTAGATATACTAATATTTGTACTGAAAATAATGTGTAGTATGATGTTGGTAGACAAAGAAACAAATGAACAATGTTCTTTGTAATTTTGCGTGTGATGATCTTTATGACGCAATGAATACGTGAAGTGCATTATGAGGACCTATTTTTTTATTTCAATGCACTACATCTTATCTGCTGTGGTGAAATATACGTTGTTACATGGTGAACTATTATTACTAGAGTTACAATTTTTAGATGCGCACTTTTATGATTTGGCTAAAAATCAAGCTCTTTGAAAGTATCCGCGATGTTGTAAATATTGCTTTCAATTTGAAATGAATATAATTTTACAGCATCTTTCTCATTTTGAATCTTTTATTCATTTATCCTGTTAATAATTTCCCCTAATCCTGTTCCCTCTTCTTCTACTGGTACTTTTCAAAACTTTATTCCAATTCTCCCCGTCATCTTGGAATGCGTATGCTGTATTTTGTGCGAGAATTTTGACAAGTTCAGGTTGTAATTTCTTTGAATGGAAATGACGCAGATGCAGTTGCTAGGCACACTACCTTCTTCAGCCAGAGAGAATTGTGTTCAGACCTATTTCACATTTTACACTTACCAATACCGAACGGTTGCCATTTAAAAATATGGAACAACAACGCTTAGAAAAATAAGTTGGTAGGCAACATTTAAATAATTTTGCCAAAGAAAAGTTTGAGATTAGTTTACAGAAGAATCTGAATGTTTAATTTTCAACAGAGTTGCCATTCCAAGGGAACTCGAAGTTTGCCTCATTGGTCTCTGTGGATGTGAAAAAGATACCTTAGCAACTATAAAAACGATATACCTCAAGTAAAAATGCGCTTACGCGTAACGAATTCGAGATGCTTAACGTTGTTGCTTGGTTGGATTTTACCGCCCCTTTCAGCATTGAATGTATATAGTGGACCTACTGCTTAACCTTTGATCCGAACCACATAAGATCCCGCAAAAAAAAAAAAAAAATCTACTGTGCCGAAGGTGCGTATGCTTATAGCCATGAGGGAGCTCGCTTAATGTTGTTATTCAGTAGTTTTATACATCTTCTCTAATATAGGTACTCATGTAATCTATTCATTTAAATGGGAGCGCAGTGTCTCAGTGGTAGAGCGTTCACCTCCGGTGCTTGGGGTCTCTGGTTCGATCCTAGCTCGCGCTTTGTGGAGTTTGTGGTGGACAAACACCGTGCTCGTGGGTTTTCTCGGGACTCTTCCGTTTCCTCCCACTTTCTTCATTCCACCATTTCATTCATTTCTCATCATCGTCGTCTCCTTTAGCCTAACCGGCATAACCGTGGGACGTAAAGCTTAAAGATTTCATTTCATTTATATTCATGTAATATATTACATTATATAGAAAGGTACCGGTACATATTATATTAAATTGTTTTCAGTTAGACTAAAAAAAAACTAATCATTATACACAGTATACCAACATTGCAATGTAATGTATTCCAGCCTAATGGTAGAAGATAAAGGAAGAAGTAAGGGATGGTTGTACTTGAACTATTATTAAAGAAGGTATATCTTCCGCCGAGATGAAATCTAATATATTCACTTTTTGTTTCGTTCTGCTTTTGTGGCTGGAGAAGCTTCGGCTGGTATGATAGAACGGTTTAAGGTATTGGCATACCAATGAGTCTATCTAATAAACGCGACGTTTCCTGTATCTAGTAGGTCATATCCCTAGGTAACCACCAAATTTTCTTTTGACCCGAAAATTCATTTATACGAAATAAGAGTACATCCCCATAAGCATTCTAGGCATTCTTATCAACTGATTAACCGATGGAATAAGAGTGCATCCACAAAAACAATCAATCCTTGAAATCCATGCCAATGAAAAATCCTCTTCCTTTCTTGATATTATTTTTCGACGAGATGGATTGATTTAAGTTTAACGTCTTTTTTTTCAAAACAAAGGTTATATGAGATTGGATCTACTATTTAAAATGAGATTTAAGTAAAAGCTTGGGTTTGTAATCGAGGCAAGTAACTCCACGGAATCGAACCCAAAACTAGGGGCTCAGAAACCATTAAGTCGGCAACGAAGAGATACATTGTATTTCTTCTAGTGCGTAAGTTACTGGGGGTAGGCTGCTTTGTGAATTTGAGTGCTTATTAAAAAGCTGAACATTTCTAGTTTAGGTATTTTAGTAAGATATTCTTTTTTCATTTATCTCAATAGCCAGAAACATGGCCAGTATACAAAAGCGACGAAAACGGACTGGAAACTTAAAATATCAGCGTGGAAAAGAATAGAGAATGGAGAAAACGAATGGAAAGTGTTAGTACTAGTAGGGAAGAACAGAACAATTTTTGATGCAATTAAAAAGAGGAAGAGAAATAGTTTGGGACATTAGTTTAGGACAATGCGATAGAAAGTGGAAAATAAAAGAGCGAGAGGCGAATGAGACTACAGTTGATGGATGGTATTAAAACATGAAATTAGTACTTGAAGAGGTTAGCTGAAGATCGTGGTGCATGGAAGCTTCTCAGTTATGGCAAGTGACCTACCAATAATGGCAGAATACGTCTAATAATAATAATAATAATAATAATAATAATAATAATAATAATAATAATAATAATAATAATAATAATAATAATAATAATAATAATAATAATAATAATAACAATAATAATAATAATAATAATAATCCTTTCTTTCTTTGTGGAATGACAAAGAAATTTGTGTACAATCTTAAGAACATACATTGGTGAACTACGGTACATTCTAGTTATACTCGTAATCTCATTTCACTATTTTTTTCCTTAATCATAAATATGTAAAAATAGCACGCTACAAAATTAGGATGTATAATAGCATAACTGTGTATGCTTGTTCCCTGCCCACTACTTGCGTGGTATCATTCTTCCAACACTCTCTAACACCTGTTCATTTCATCCCTGTATTATAAAATTCTTCTAAGGGAAAACATAATAGCATACAATTTATCGGAACTGGGAGAGACTTAATGTAGATGTCAGTGTAGTGGTTATTTGTCCCTCTCTCCTTATTTTAGAATCCTGATTTGGAAATCTCTTCGTAAATCTAAATTAACCGATTTTATTTCAAAATTCAAGGTGATCGTCTAAAAGAGAATTTATTGTATTAAGTTTCTATTAGTAAATTCTAAATTAAAACAGCCACCGATACAGGAAGAACGATTTAGCTTTGTGATCTTCGTGTATCACCACTGGCGTATGTACTGTAGGTCTGTACTACTTTATATACAGTAAGAAGTCCAATATTTTGTCCAAGTGGGAAAAAAAGTTTCATTCCCTATTTCTTATACAACCATAATATACATATGAGCACTGTGGGTTGCAGAACAACCAGGCGTCGAAGTGCGCTTACTCAAAATCAACTTCAAATTGTCTTTAAAGCTTGAGTTGAAAGAGTCCCAGCGTTTAATATAATTAATGCACTGCACAAATAGTTTTGCATACTCAGTCAGTCAGTCATTATTATTATTATCATTATCAGTATTATTATGCCGTCATTGGCAGTCATTTCTTGTAAACTGAGGAGATTCCATTCACTTGCGCTGTTTGTTTTTTCTTTTTTTTAAGTTCTAAGTTACCTCCCTTAATATATCCTTGTTCCCTCCCTACTTTACCTTCTATAGTACCTTTCATTATATCTATAGTATCCTTTGTTATATTTGAAGTACCCTCTATTATATTTAAAGTGCTCTCTATTATATCCACGATATTATAATATTTATTATTTAATAGAAGGTACTATAGAAGGTAAAAGAGCGAAGGATCAAGAATGTGTTAAGGAAAGTAGTTCTATTAAAATTTATTTAATAATACAATATATTAACCAGTTTCATTTCCTCTTTTAACTATATCCAGAGTCGTTTGTCTCTCTGTGACTTTTCCTAGCACTTCCTCATAACGTTCCACCCAGTAGATACTTCTATAAATTATTCTTCATACTTGTATTTCGAAGCTTTCTAGTTATTTTTAATTGTTCTATTTCGTAATAACCACGTTTCTATAAGCCATTTGATGAGGTTTTTATTGTACTTAGTAATAAACAACTTACAAAATACGTTTTTTCCTTCTAAATTCTCATTTCTCCATTTCTATCTTACATTTCAGATCTTCACTAATGATATTTCGTAGGTACCTAAAAATTTGTTACTTACTCTAGTTTATTCTCTCCAACTTTTGTAGGTGATATTGTTATCTTTCCTCTTTCTAATCTCTGTTGGTTTCTGTTTTTATGTTTTCATCCCATGTTTTTCACAGATCTTCCTCGAATTTTCTAACTATACTTCCATACAACGAAAATTATTATTATTATTGTTTTAAATTTTTATTTAAAAGTTCGCTCCAAGAGCAGTATTACCTGCAAAACTAATACACTTAATACTTCTACCAATGACCAGAAATCTATCCAGAAATTTTTCTTCTCGGTTTCCTCTAAATATGTACCAAATGATATTTGTGAAAGCAATATCATCTATCGGATTTCTCTTCCAATGCCCCTATGTCGAATCACATAAAACTCTCGCATACCCTAAAATCTTTATAAAGTGCTTGATTTAAAAAAAACGAATACGCTATCTACAAGATTAAGTTTTTGTAACAATGACAATTGTAACAGATCTACAAAATAGTGTTACAAACTTTATACATACCCTGTATAACAAACAATATATTGGCAATTGTTTACTACTATTTAGCAATACATGTCTTGTATTCGGTGCAGTGTATGGTTTCTATGTTAATTGCCTAGGTATATTCTGATGGAAATTATTGTTTCATTTTTAATAATTTGCTAGTGATTACGATTATACGTAATTAAAAGCTACATATCTATTTTCGTGAAGAAAAAATTGAATATATTCTTTTATTTGTCTAAGATTATCCTTTGTTTTTACAAGCGTTTTAGTGTTATAAAGGAAACTTATTGATGCTTCAAATTCCTATTATTAAGTATTACAAAAGAAAATTACAATGTGAAAATTTGTTTAAATGGATTACTTCGTTTCTGAATTGTTTTCTTTTTTCTTGTGTACGTGACTAAAAATTAAAAAAAGGAATGTTTTCCTTTTTCTGGGAGTTTCTTCCAAGATCTCATCTCTCTAGAGTAAAAAAGCATGAAAAATAAAAATGCGGAAAATAAAGACTCCTCTCTTTCTGTATAAAAGACAAACTTCCTTTCCAAGAGGAACAATTTCTAATTTTCTTCTTGATTGTTTTAAATAATTGCTTAGATTTAATATACGTAAACCATTTTTCCTTGCTTATTTTTATTTACAATTTTCAGCATGAAAAGAAGTAATTTTGTTGGGCATAATTCATAGAATAATATGGCTTAATGTTACAGCAATCATCTTGGGCTGGAAAATTTCTTGATTCGGTACTACGCTATATACCTAAAAGCTTGCAGTGAACAACATCATATATGTTAGCTTTTTCCCAATTCTTCTATTTCTTTACATCAATTTCTTTCCTTATTATTCATTTACATTTTTATCCATTTCTTTTAACCTACAATACACAGGCAGTACATATTCAAGATTTCATTTGTCTGCGTTTCACGAGAGTGATACAGAGTATGCGAAAGAATTTACATAATATATAGACCCCGATATTTAACTATTTTTTTAAAAAAATATAAGACTATCTAGTACTCTTTAATATCAACAAAACATCATCATATTTATCAGACTAGTTAATGATAAGACATTACTATGTTCAGTTGTAGCATTGCTTGGCCTAATAACAAACTAACGTAAACAATAAAAATATAACTTTTGTAAACTAGCATTTGTGTTTAGTAAAATGAGAAAGAGTTCCATAATGTCTTAATAAATAAAAAAATACTATAATGATGGGAACTCGAAGGAAAATTCATCTAAAATTATATCTTACATCCTTCTGTAATAGCGAGTGCGTAAAGAATAGAGATTGCTATTAAAGCATATCCGAAGATCTTTTCTTACGTTTGTTTCCAATGTGTTGTATAATGTCAGCTGAAGTGCACATCTTTTCCCTTCTTGTGTATGTATAATTGCCGAAAGTTTACAAATTTTCGTGTCATAGAAAGAATATATGACAACAGGATTTTCACTCCCAACACGAGACAAAAGACAAGAGTTCCATGAGACAAGAGTTAATACTGTCTCGTCTCGAAAAGATGTTGGGAAAGTTGTGTCTCGTCTCGGAAAATGTATCTATTTGTTCTGAAAGTGCTTTTTCTTGCGTCTCGTCATGAAAATTATATCTGATCTCGTCTCGAGGACACTCTTAATTACAATCCATGAACGCCCGCTTAAAAACCGATCATTTTGACCATTAACTTGGTGGAAAACCTTTTCGAGCAAGTAATCTAATGTACAATTTAGAACTGATCAACGAACTGTTAATGATTTGAAATCGAATATTGAACAGAAAACAAGAAATGTACTGTCGATGAACATCTTAGAGTGTTCAACAACCTATTTAAGAAGAAGTACCTTAATACTAATGTTCACAGTTTCAGCAACACCGTTCTGCAGGGTAAAAAATAAGTTCATGCATTTCTGTCTAGGGATGGTTTTATATCGTACATCCCATATGAAGGGTACACGGAAAGAAGGAGTTAATCGACATTTTACATTTTTGTCAGGAAAAGCAATTTAAAATGTTGATGGGCGCCTTCTTTCCTTGTATACCTGTTTTTTCTTGTGTAAGTTTCTCTGCAACGAGTCACTTTTTTCACAATATTCGTACTGCATTTAGAAGTACAAATCAGCACCAACAGGTAGGGTCCATATTGGCTTTTTCGCAAAAATTGCAATGCAGCCCCTTTTCCCGTGTACCCTTCATATGTTATATGATGTTTCTACCAGTGGCGGCTAATGTTAGTGTTGCAGCGTTGCGCAAAGGCCAAAGTATTTCAAGAAAAAAATATTATTATCAATAGTAGTAAAAAACAGAAAAAATACTTTTTAATACTTGCATATATACACTTTAAGTAACATATTTTTTACTTCTGTAACTGTCCGTTCCGTTAATCCGTTTTAAAAAGCGAAAAATTATCCGTCACAGAGTCTCTAATTTATATTGTGTTGCAGCAAGCATACAACGACCAGATTCCTTCAGCGCGGCAATTGGAGCAAATGTTAAGTCTCCTTTTCCCTATCTCAGAAGTTAAAGAGACTGGTCGTTGCAGTGCTTCTGCAACAGAGCACGGTTTCCAGTGAACGAGAAGGTTTTTCACGCTAAATAAGATTTTTGATTTTTTTTTCACTAGCAATTAACAAATGGAATTCGTTTTATGCATTCATATTTTTAAATTACGGGACCATACTGAAGCAAATCAATATAATGACAATTTAAAAGAAGTGATTGCAGAATTACAAAATAAGAACGAAAATATCTAGTAGAGAAGAAAATAAATGAAAGTAGACTCGCATTTACAAGTTAGTTCTTAGCTTATATTGATAATGAAGGCTTCTTCTACAGTAATTTGTGAATCAAATATTAATAAGTCAGTATGTAGAATCGCCCTCCCCCCCCCCCTCTGTGGATAGTATTTTAGTATAAACATATTTATTTTATAAAATAAGTATATTTTATACTCTTGATACTTTCCACATAAAATGATGGGGAACGCCACATTGAATTTGGGTCTAGTTAGTAATGCTCAGGGGCGTAGCCATGAAGGGGGTCCACCGGGTTCGGACCTCCCAAAAATTTCGAAACTTGACTAACATTTGTAGACTTTCTTAACGAACTATACTTGTTTAACAGAGAAATTATTGATGTAGGCTAAATATTTTATTTTACGCCTCATCATGTACTCTTCTTATAAAAATAATCGTTCTATCATTTTTTCTAAAAATATAGATGACAGTAAGAATTACTTATCGTCTTTTCGGGTGCAGTATAAGACAGGTTCCATATTATGTAGACGTATTGGACCTCACTGAAATACTTTGGACCCCTCCCAGTTAACATTTCTGGGTGTAGAACTAGCAGTGCTGTTTGTTTTGATGTTCTTTGATTTTTGGCTACTGTTACATGCTGATCCTTCATCTGGCGGGTTTAGAGGTTTCCTTTCCAGAACATATCACATTGGTAAGCATTGTTTCGCCTCATATGGAAGTACATTGTGTTCATCGTGCATTGCGTAACAACCAAGACGGATGATTTGGAATGTAAATTTTTTTCTTTTACGCACATGTGTGTGTTGATGTATGAATATGTGACATTCGGAATTCATATACCAGTACATATTTTGTATCAGCTGTTTTGGTTTTTAATTATTAGGTTTAATTTTATTGTGTGTGCTTTAATTCTGTAAATAACCTAAAATTCTGAA
This sequence comes from Thermobia domestica, assembly GCF_964235325.1. Classification (NCBI taxonomy): domain Eukaryota; kingdom Metazoa; phylum Arthropoda; class Insecta; order Zygentoma; family Lepismatidae; genus Thermobia; species Thermobia domestica. The sequence continues at coordinate 90,529,173 of NC_137469.1, forward strand.
TGAATTGTATACCATGGCTTCTGTAAATAACTTACAAAAAACATTGACCAGCTTTCAACTGAGGAAAAATTTGCAATTAAGGCTTAGACAAAACAAGCAAAGGGCAATTCAGGAGAGTGTTCGAAAAAAAAATCCAGTTTACATTTACAGGCTATCTTATGGCAGTAGTGTTGTTTGCATCAGATACATTTCCTCAATTTATTTTAAATTTTCCTGGATAAACTGTGAATAAAGCGTGTTCAATGTACACTAATCTTTTTTTTATAACACTAATCTCTTCTACGAATTCTCTTCAGTCAACGCTGAAGAGGAATTCGGATCACTGTCAGGGACTGAGTTTGCTAGAATGAATCGTTCGCAATAATCTAGAAAAAATATTTAGTGAATCTACAAAGCTTCTGAAATTGATATTAACTGTACCTATGGCGTCAGCAAAAGACGAAAAGTTTATTTCAATGTGAGAAAGAATTGACACTTTCAAGGAATTGAATGTCGCAAGAAAGGTTATCATCATTGGTTATACTTTCCATCGAAAAAGACCTGGCAATAAGAATACCAGAGTTCAGCCAGCATGTATTAGACAGATTTGCTCCAATCACAGAGAGGAGAATGAACTTACTAATTAATTAAGGTGATTAATCGGATAAAATGTTCTGCATTTTTTAATATTTAAAAACAGAATTTTATTTAATTTAACATGTCACATAGCATTTGCATCTAAAATTATGCTGATTAGTCAATGAGTCAACTTTATATCTTCTGTCTCTTATCGTTCGTACTGCAACCCCCGAAACCACAATCCACCGGCCGCCACTGGTTTCTACGATAGCTGTATAGTTTCTACGCAATATACTATAGATCTTTTTTGTTACTGTTCGATTAATAAGAGCGATACGCATAACTGAATATAAATCTATTTGTTTAAAAAAGAAAGAAAAACTTTTAAAAGAAAAGTAACATTTTCGGCTTTGGAGAAACAGCTTTTCCTTCCATTAACTCCTAGAAGATTATCCATTAGCCAACAGGGAAAAATACGAAACGTAAACCTAAAGACATTATTTTGTTTTAAAATGAATAATAAGATACAATGTTGTAACCATAGAGTAAATGGCGAAGAGAGAGACATACGAGTATTTTGTGTTGCTCATCTGAAGTTCCGCGTGATACTTTCCATTATTGCTAATGCGTTAGGGATTTAGTGTAGTACGATTGCAATCGTTGTTTTCAGATAGAAGGAGCGCATAGTCCGTGGTCTGTCGGAGCTCTGCATCGTACTGCGGTGGAGGATATCTGGCGCCAAGCTGCCGTCTCCTGAGATATTGACCGTCCAGAGACCGCAGAGCGCGCCTCAAATATTAACCAGCTTGAGGAGATAGATCCAAACTCTCTCCGTTAAATGCATCTTTTCTCCTCTTTTCTCCAAGATGCCAACGAGATTTTTTTTTATCTCCAGGTTCGTGGACTGCAGTTGCAACTTAAGTCTCTCCCATACAAATTCAGTCGATCATTCTTTCCTTAGGCAACTTAAAAAAAAAAAAATCTCGTAATTTTAGATTGTTATTATTTCTGTACCAATTACTATTAATCAAATTTGACTACTTGTCCTGAATTCTCAGGACAGGTCATGTAGCTAGAATGGAAGAAAGTAGAAACGCTTTCAAAGTCTTGACTGGTAGACCCATAGGAAAACGACCATTAGGAAGACCTAGGCGCAGATGGGAGGATAATATTAAGATGGATCTCGCAGAGATAGGAATACTAAGTAGAAACTGGATCCAATTAGCTAAGGATAGAAGTCAGTGGAGAGCTTTTGTGAACGCGGCACTGAACCTGCGGGTTCCATAGGCCATAGAGTTAGTTAGTTAGTTAGTCCTGAATTCTCAATTTCCTACGCGTTGCTTTGATTTTGCGAAGGGAGAATGTTTCTATCTAGAGAAATGACGCTCACGTATACAGGATGATTATTAAAAAAAAATTTTTTTTTTAAATCTTTAACAGTAATCAACATTGTATTACGTCAATGTTTTGAGTCTCGTCCTTGCATCGTCTAAGTCATCTATACTATATTATCACAAATTAATGATAGATACAATTTTTGTGAATAAAAACAAACCTACAGTCAAATTTTGTGCCTTTAAGAGTCGGATTATTCAAAAGCAACGTGCAATTACATAGATTGAATAAAAATGGTGACATCACTGTTCCTACTTCAGAGGACTGACTCAGCTCTACAAGATTTTTGTAGCTAATAAGGAAATGTAAAGCAGTGATGTACTGCTAGTAGTAACGATTGTTCGTTATTCAGTCAAAAGCAGCAGTGCTGTAAAGTAGACATAACGTGGAATCGACATAACAATATATTTCAGAAAGATGAAGAACATGCATGGATCAAGATTGAAGAAACACATGGACACAGGACACAATGTAATTTCCAGAAACTTCGTGACGACCTTTTAGCCAAAATAAAGGAGCCGCTTCGCAGGAAGCTACAACACGAGAGAAGATATTATCTGTGCTACATGGCAGTCTCTGCGGGGCATCGACAAATATTGACACACTGACGATATACAACGCCTTCACACATGTGGCAGAAGGTGATGGAAATGGAAGACGATTACATTGAAAGAATATAACTGGTATCCTTCTGTACATAAAGCCAGGCATGGTTTTATGACAATGTTGCATTACTTTTTATCCAGCCCTTGTATATAGGAATGTTGTATCACTATATGCATAGTCGCTACATTTCCAAATGTTAGTTGTAATAATAAGCGCGTGCTTTCGTTTTACATTATATATCGTCAATGCCATTTGATGTCCAAACTGTAAGGATTAAATATTGATACAACAAATAGAACAATCTACAATTCCGGTTTCAAAGGAAGAATAAAGTTAGAGATTGAACCTGATTTTGGAACGCTGAATCAACATCAGGGAACCATTTACAGCTTTCTCCTACTGTTTTTACTGCCTGAAAATTAATATTGGAATCTGAAATGGTATGATTAAGGGAGGAGGACCCTTAGTTGATAGATTTAGTATCCCGGCATTCACCTGGTGGGATTTAGGGTGGACATTGGCGCATATTCTGTTCAGCTCATCTTTTCTGTTTTCACTCTACTTTATTTAACTTCTTTTGCATTGGCCGCAACAGCGATCAAAAGCTCTGTCCTATTAATATCTGATTGACAGGCTATACTTCTTCAGAACTGTAGGGCCCATTATTTCTGATTCCGACCACCTGCGAAACGATACTTCCACACGTTCGTTTCTATTTCTATTACCGACTTCTACACCAAATTTGGTGCAATATATCTGAGTAACATCGCGCCCTTCCCTCGTAAGCTCATCCAGTTTCTCCGATGAGCACATCATGCTTCTGATTCGTCAGGCTTTCTTAAGGTGACTTTTTTATGTTTCCCAAGTTGAAAATACCGCTGGGTAGAACCCGATTTCCCAGTGGTACTCCATTGTCAAAGATAATTTCCCCAGGAACGTTTCCAAAAATGACAGGAGAAATGTATACAGAAACAAGGAGTCCACTTTTAGGCTGATCACGATTTCAAACATCTAGATAGTAGCTGCACCCCACGAAAGGTTGGATACTTTGTAAGTAATAATGTATTATACAGGGTGCGGCACGTAAAACCGGCCCGTAAAGTGAACACATAAAATGAAATGTAATGTATTGAATATGATTAACTACAACACATAAATGAAATGTAATGTATTAAATATGACTACTCACCTTCACAGCAGCCTTCACAGCAGGAGCTGAAATTGTCCTCCGCCCATTTCAACACACATGTGAGTACGATTGAGGAGATTCATATATACCCTTGTCAGTTCTTGTGTTGTAATGCTATTGGTGACATCCTGGATCCTGGTCTTGAGTTCTTCAATTGTGTGTGGATTTGTTTCGTATACTCTTCCCTTTAACAGTCCCCATAAGTAAAAGTCACACGTGGACAAGTCTGGTGACCGAGGAGGCCACAAGCCTTTGCTGATTGTCCTTTCTGGTGTAAACATCTCATGCACAAGGGACAATGATGCAGCTGATGTGTGGCATGTTGCACCGTCCTGCTGAAAGTAACATAACTGACGCTCCTCTTCGGTCAAGTGTGTATAAAACTCCTCCAGGATTCCCATATACACGTCACTGTTCACTGTCGTCTCAAAGAATATGGGCCCAATAACGTGTGTGGCGGAAATGGCACACCAAACACCAATCTTCTCATCATGCAAGGGTACCTGGTGGATTGTGTGTGGATTTTCTGTCAACCAATACCGGTTGTTTTGGGAATTTACGTACCCAGACAGGTGGAACCACGCCTCGTCACTCATGATGAGCATTAGTGAATCCAAGAAACCATGGCAACATTGCTCAACAGCCATGAACAGAAATGCACCCTCTTCTGCAATTCAGGCTCCTTCAGTTCTTGCACAACACTTATCCGGTACGGTTTTAACTTCAGTCCCCTTAAAACACGTCTGCAACTTCTCTCACTCGCATGAACCTGTTGACTCAATCTCCTGGTTGACTTTCGAGGACTTCTTGTCATTATCTCCTCCACCTGCATCTTTAATTGAGGTGTGCAGACAGATGGTCGTCTGTTCCTGGGAGCATTTTGAACCGATCCTGTACGCCGCCATTTTTCAATCAATTCCTGAATGGTGCTTTTTGCTGGCACAGAACGTCCTGGAAATTTCTCCCGAAACAAATTCTTTGTTTTCACAAAAGATCCAGTGAGAATGAACACTTCAACAATGGCAACACGCTCGGGTATCGAATACGGCATTATCACACACTGACACTCACCCGGCTTAACACAACGAGGCCTTTTTCTCAACTGGTTTCGACAAGTTTCACTGGCTGCGGCTGCACGTGACTGCTGCAGGTCACGTAAGTCGACCCGACCTCGACACGCCATCTCTTGGTAGGAAGGTAGATTATTTAAGTGTTGCCAAAAACACAATATACCAGAATATTACGACGGGCCGGTCTTACGTGCCGCACCCTGTATTTATAGGAACATTATTGGTATATTGATTAATGACCTGAACAAATCTGGTAGAGCTTCATAGAGAATGGCGAAGTTTTCGATTTTCCTTCATCTACCATTAACGGGGAGTAGGAAAAAGATTTTTTTTTAAATCTTCGGAAAAATGTTTTCACCTTAAGTTCAGAATTTTGTTTTGCTTCTTTGAACTATGCGTTTGCAGACTTCTATATCATACACCGGCAGATTGACATCTCCCATTCTGTATTTAGATGACCATAAAATGTTCAGATTTATCGTTTCCAATTCAAGGTTTTTAAGACTTTTTGGCTTGTTTAGTTAATAGAAAGTAAAAATTACTAGAAAAACATACCTACAGCATAGTTAACTCTTGGATATAGCTTGAAATGGTAGATATCATAATCCTACCCATATTTGTTTTTTATCCATTTGGCGAAGAGATCATAATTGTCTGAACTCATATTCTGAGAATGCGTTTACGTTCAAATACCTACCATCACCAGTTATCCATGAGATCTTGCACACGTCGTATCATCATACGAAATAATCAATGTCGTTATCAGCACTTATTCCTGAGTGCAAGATCGTATTGCGATAGCAGACAGCATCGATTGTCTGTTTGTGATGTACAGAATGATGCTTAATTGTTGTATACCGCAATGAACGTAACCTTCAGACTATCTCCTTGTGCAAGGCACACTGTCTTGAGTGAGGACATCTGGAATTCTAACACTCATTGGATGCCCGCTTCAAGCGTAGTTCATGCGAAAAAGCTGAGGTTTTGTTAATAGTAATGATCCATCCAGAATAGTCATCTTCCCTTCCCAGTGATACAGCAAATCCTGTACAATTTCATAATGTTGCCAATTGCCATTATTGCACATGAATGATCTCATGATCAAGTTTTTTTTTTGGTGTGTGTGTGTGTGTGTGTGTGTTTTGCATCATTGTGTAATGCTGAGGTTAAAAGGGCAAGTCTTATTGCTAGCCTGTGTTTCGAACTACGACTGCGGTTTGCATCTGATAGAGTTGACAGGTATACAGGCTATCACGTACTGTAAGATCAACTCTAACTGTGTAGATCCTCACCGCACTATCTTGTCTTTAAGAGGGCTTGATTATAGATCCACTCGCCAGTCCGATGTGATCTGATGGAGTATCTAGTCGCTGCAATTTTCCGGTTTTTTATAAAGTTATATAGGATTGGAGCACGGTTTTGTGGCATACTCCTACTTCTCCTACTCGACTAACTCACGTATAATCTATCATCAATGCGTCTCCAGCAAGGAAGAAGGACGGGAGCTGATTGTGTAGTTGTCAGTTTGAGGTCATTTTGAACTGTATCTCTGCCTTCCCGAAATATTTTCACCAAAGCGCCACACATTGATACAGCAACGATTTGGCACCATGTGCTTCACGCAAACTCTGAAAACAGTCTCAGTTTCATGAACTTCGAGTATGCGCCTAGTCACTTTAAGTTCACGCACATTGGTCCACTTTCATAAACAGCTCATTAATACTTTGAAAATATTCGTCTCTCTTCACGATACTGCAGCAGTTGACTGAATAAGACACTTGCGTTCTCATTCGATACATTTGTTCGTGTAAAATTTCTTTATCACCTATCTGTATGTATCTAACTCACATCCCTTTCTCAGACCCGAAACCACAAAGGGGCAGGGAATATTTCATGTGTTTTCTCGGTTTCCTTGCTTTGGTAGTTGCTGGGTGCTAAACACCCGTTGCATGTATAGTTAGTATGTTTTGAACGCCACTTATCTATATAGCTTTAGTTTGTTCGGGTATCCTGACAGGTGTCCGTTGATTGAAAATCCTTTCACCGATGTCTCGCATACTGTCACGTCCAACGTCGCCTACATGCCCTGGCGTTTCCCAGGCAGCGGTTTTTTCCGCCAAGGCTTTCTTTTCAAATCTTCATTTACATTTTCGTTGGTTTGGGTTTGTGACTGTTATCGGCAGTCATCCCTGACCTTTGGTGTTCCTTCACCATAACCTTGCAAAGCAGCAAGGAGCAGTATTTATTGAATGGTAGCACTTCTTCGCCATGTCACAATGGGGTATGAGCATTGTGCTATTTGACTGGGCCATCGTCATCACTTGGTGATAAAGCACACCCTGGTCCTAAGTGACTCCCGTGTTGGGACTGCAAATTTGGTATTCGCAGCTAACCTCCACTGGAGGCCGCAGCTAACCTCCACAATTATATCCTTCCACGCAAACAAAATCTAAATAATTATTAATGTAGAGCGCTTTAAATCTTTTTTCAAGACTTCTGCCAGCTAACAAATTTATAGTCCCTCAAATTTCTGAGGCTGGTTGTGTGCCTGATCCCACGTAAAAGTAATTTTGCTTTTACTCAGTCTGTTCAGATTGTGTAAACGGTAAAATTATTAGAAATCATTTTTTTAAAACAGCGTCAGTATGGAGAATTACTTTCTTTTGTATCATAAAACAGTCTTGGAGAACAAAAAGTAGTATTTCCATGTGTACACTACGGGAATTTGTTCGGTTTGTAGGACGTGATACTTTTAACTAATATTGAACAGGGAGAGATGTGAATTTCTATCATTTCTAGTTCCAGTAGAGAGATTGGAGTGGAGATGGAATATATTCTTTGGATGTTTAATTGATTGTAGAAATCTGCTTTTCGCTACCTATAACCGTTTTTGCTCTATGTAGAACAATATTGAAACCAGAAGTTGTAATGGATTTCTATTACTTCTGGTTTTAGCAGAGAGTTAAGGATCGACATGAAATATATTCTAGAAATGGTTAATCGGTTGCAGGAAACCGATTCTCGTTAGCTATTACCGGTTTTGTTCTATAATGATCAACGTTATAACTAGAAAAGGTTAATTTCTGCCAGTTCCTGTGGATAGATCAACGAATTAGATTCCTAACTTTTAACTCTTTACGTACATTCCTAACTTTTAACTCTTTACGTACATTCCTAACTTTTAACTCTTTACGTACATTCCTAACTTTTAACTCTTTACGTACATTCCTAACTTTTAACTCTTTACGTAGATTTCTAACTTTTAACCCTTTACGTACATTCTGCCCAAAATTGATGGTGAACCATCAAGTACTTCTTGAAATCTTTTCGTTTTCCGGCCGGATAGTCACATGGACAGACAGGGTAGATATATATAAAGGAGTTTGGCAAAGGAAAAAAAGTTCGGTATAAAAGTTTTTCGTTTCCATAAGATAATAGTATTATTTTACTTGTTTTACGAATATAATCTTAATAGGATTGCTTACAAGATGAAAGTTGGGGACTATCTTGTCTCGAGAAAATATCGTGAAAGAGGAGTCCCGTCTCGAAAATTGTATCTGTTTCTGTTGGGAGAGCTCAGTCTTGTCTCGTATGTCGTCACAAAAGTGGAAAAGATTAAATGTAAAAGAAAATATTTGTTTGTGGCGACACTGCTAATAAATTTAAATTTTAATTCAGAATTACAGAATTCAATGTACTGTACAATATAACCAAAAGAGTTTTCTGAAGTATATCTGGGTGTCCCACATGTTTTAAATCTATTTAATAGGTTAATTGAAACGTTTACTTTACGTTAAAACAAAACTAAAAATCCTGATTGTTTAATTAGAAGAACCAGAAAGTTTAATTGGATATACTGATCTTACACCTCAATAACATTTGTAACAGGTGGGTCCTTCACACGACCATGAATTACTCTTCTAGAAGTAGCTGAAGAGAATGGCACTATGCCAATACGCTCTACTGTCAAAGCACTCATACATTAAAAAAAAAAAAAAAAAAACCTTAAGATCTGAATAAGTAGGGATGCTGTACATTGTTCCACTGTAGCGATTCTTCCTCTTTCTTGTTACTAGTATCAACCCCAAATTATAGGAATATATCTAATAAAACATATGTTATCATCTATAAAGATCTGAGTTTTAATATTTTTACTGAAAATATATAATATGAAATTGGGAAAATCTGCTCTCTTATTGACACATTTGAACTCGACGCAGTTGAAACGAGCGCAAATCCTCACACAATACACTGAGAAAAATCAGGTCATTGGTTATTGTACAAATATACGGAATCCATATATTTACTAGGGAAATCTGTACGGAAGATACGTTATCCATACGCTACATACGTACCGCCCTTTTTCCCGCTTAGATGTTACATCATACTGTTGCAGGACGTCTCACATCTAAGAGTCTCCCGTATGTTACATACGTATACGTATGTTACCTACATCAGGTATATGGTATATACGTCCATCTGTATGTGAGATCCTTACCGCCTATATACAGTTCTTTCTTTCATACGGAAAGTACATATAGATGGAACACTTATACGGAAAGTATTATAAAACATACGTTTTCAGTGATACGTTTAGTGCAGGATATTACATACAGCCATACGTTAAATCCAAAAACTACAGGATTTACGCATGTAACCTACGTGTTTACGTACACCACATACGTGTTTTTCTTTCTCTGTGTATTACACCATATTGGAGACCAAAATCGATTTTTCTTTTACGAACATTATCAGAGAACAATTTTAACAATCATGAGCTAGGGGTTAAGTGAATTCTCGTATTTCACTGACTTCAACTGCGGTGCGGATTATTTGAAAATCTCAATAAACACACACACGATATTCTGTCAAAATGCTAATAATTTTTACGAAAGTTATCGTAGTACATATATTTTTGAAAAACGGGGGGGGGGAGGTAATGTCACTCGTTCTCGATTGATTTGATCCAAGTAAGCAGCATGATTATGAAGCCTAAAAAAAAAATATGCGAGGTATTGCTTGAAAATTTAATATTTTTACGAAAGTTATCTTGGATTATATTTTTAATTGAAAAGGGATAATCCATCCCACATTAGAAAGCTAAATTCACTGCTCATTCAGGAGCGTCATTTCAGATTTTGCTTGGGGAGCAAGACCCCTCGATATAAGTAAAATTTCGCGTTTTTCACTGATTTACTACTATTCTATTGATAAAATCTATATACATCTCAAACTCAGGGGGGGGGGCAAATGCCCCTCCCTGCCCCCCTAAATGACGCCCCTGTGCTCATTCTTGACTAATTTTAATCACATGAACTGGTGATTACGGGAAAAAGTCAAGTAAATATATATATATATATAATCAAAACTGAATGCGTCTTACAAAGGTTACCCAAGAACTCAAAAAATAGTGGGATTAATCCATTATCCTATTATTTACTGATTTTAATCTCATCTAGTGGGGATGATTGGGAAACTTAATCATAATTAAAATGTATGACATATTACACCCAAATCGACATTTGAATTAAAATTATTATGGAACAGAGGGACTAAAGAACACATGGACACACAAATACTGCACTGAGAAAAAAAAATGTAGGTGGCATACTTAAAAACGTAGGTTACATTCGTAATTCCTGTAGTTTCTGGACTTAACGTACAACCGTATATAACATCCTGCAGCAAACGTATAGCTGAAAAAGTATGTATTATACGCACTGTCTGCATAAGTGCAATGACGTCATTCGTGTGACGTCATCTGCAGTAACAAATATATACGGAGGTGATATCTAGCTTTGTGACGTCAGGATCGTATGTAGCATGTGGGTTAATAATGACGACACACACTGACTATCAGGACGGAGCATAATTTCAAGAAGTATGCAATATACGTTCTTTACGTATGTTTCTTTCGTTCAACCCCAAGACAGCATCTATATTGTACTTGTGCCCCGTACGTACGACTAGATACAGTATACGTATTGTACGTATGTATTATACAGATTTTCCTTATGTCGCACACAGCTTGTCCAGATACAGCATACAGAATATCCATATGCACCATACAGAGTGCACATATGTAGCTTACAGACTGTATGCATGCAGCATATAGATTATACGTATGTCGCGTACAGGTTGGCCATATGTAATGTATGGATTGGATGTATATAGCTAATAGGTTGTCCATATGAAATATACGGATTTTACCTGTATCGCATACGTATTGCCTTCTTGTAATATATGGATTGGACATATGCAGGATCTAGATTGTACGTATAGTGCACCATTATTAAAGTGCTGCAACATACTGCAAAATGCATGATACATTCTTACTGTAATGTTGTCAAATATTGTTTTACTCTGTATGAAAACTAAATAGCTTAAAATATGTTTGATCTCCTTTGTGCCAATAATAATAAAATTAACAATCTTAGTTTGGAGCAGTGAAAGTGTCCAAAGAAATGTATTTACCTGCAGGGTGTCCTATAAGTTTGGATTTCCTGCTAATTCGTTGGGAAGCTACTGCAAAGCCAAGTGTTGAAAAGTGACACAAGCGTTAATTTTAAAATTATGGGCACAAAGGAGGTTAACCATATGTTAAACTATTTTCGTTTTCATACAGAGTAAATCAATATGTGATATATTACTGTAAGAATTTATCATATGCTTTGTTGTTAGTTAGTTCCAGCACTTTAATAATAATGCAAAATGCACAGCCATATACAATCCTATATTCAAACTCAAACAACTTCTCTGTACATTTTAATTAACAGGTATGTTTTTTTTTTTTTTTTTTTTTAATGTCGCAACAATTAAAAGTATGGTGTCAGCTGAAAACGTGTTCGCTCACAAGATAATTTCTACTCAGTACTCGCCATAAAAATGCAACACCAAGAAGAAGGCTGGGTAGCTGCGCCAAAGTTCCCAGGCCGATACCTAATAGTAAGTGCAGAATACTCTTAAACGTCCGCCGTATTCGCTGTGCGACAACGTGGTGACAGCGGAGGCGTTGTGCAGCCATCGACTAAACATATTTATCCTTCCCTGCTCTAGACATTCTGCAAATTTGGATTTTCGTGGGTGCATCCTTCTCAGTGCAACATTTTAAGCAACGAGCGGATTAACAGTCTCATACATTGCTTAAAGAAAGAGCAATGATTCTCAGAATTACTCGGAAGATATTATATATATATATATATATATACAATAATTTAAAACTGTTATTTCAAACTTTGCAATTCAGAGCACGAAAAGAACTATAGCTAAAGGAACACTGATTTTAGCCAGATAGTAACTAGTAAACTCAATCACACTCAGTACCATTAGTTCATGGTGTTATCCGTAAGTCAGAGATCATGGTATCTCATTTCGTGTAGACTTTTGCATTTGTTTAATGCTAAAAATGTATTTTATCGCTACTTGAACCCAGTACCATATATATATACCGACAGGACGTACCTTAGTCACAAGGTGACATGAGTGAAACACTAAACTATTCGATTGACACCTGCGGCCTTGTCAACACTAGAGAAAGTTACAAAGTGATTAAGTAAATACGGAACATAGTTCATACAAAGTATAGCGATGTATGAAGTCTCCGTTTCATACGACTTGGATAAAGGATACATCTGAAATTGCAACAAAAAATATATGATTTCTCTGGATAATTTGGATTAGTCCAGAATTCGAACACATATACGTTGGTAAGTCGAACTTTTTTTTTTTTTTTTACTTCTTTCTTCGGATTCCCAATAAAGTTGACTACTGAAAAGCTGAGTTACAGATTCTGTATTAAAACAACACCTTTGCTAGACATGTTCAGTATACACATTGTCTTACATACAGAACAATACATTAGTTATTAATGCATGTCTGAAATAATAGTGCTTCGTATAGAATTTTACTTCATTCAAACGTAATAGCACGAAGATAAAAAAATATTGCGAAAGATAATGTTCTTATTACAGAGAAAAAGAGTTGAAATGACTTAACAGTAACAAACATTTTCTTTAAACAGAGACAATATTTTATTCTAATTTATGGAAGAAAGAAATAATTTGTAGTACAGTATCTTTATTAGGGTTATATGTTCGTACAAAAGAATGTAAGTACAATTGGGTCTGTCTTCAGAAAGGACGTACTTTTAGCCACAACCTACACTGCTTCTTTTCACTGTCTTTCAAGCAGAATCCTGGTTTGATGCACGAAATACCTGAAACAAAAATCAGAAAACATTTAAAATGTTACATTCGGTGTGCTCAACTTGGTTGTACTTAACAATACAAAGTATCTTAACATTTTTGAGATTAAATGGACAAAATCTGTTCGGTCAGGTATGGACTTTTAGGTTGCACATAGAAAAATTACGAAGTGTTTATTGATGCTGAATAACAACTCAAAATGTATTACTATTCAAAAGTAAGTGGGTACCCCAATGGTGTTCGGGGTACCATGGGGTATCTAATGTCTGTATTTTTTAGATATATGGAAATGTATGTCTCTAAAATGTAAGGAACTGACATCTGTTTACCGAAAACCTCAACTCGGTAAGCCTTATGGATATTGAGATATGGGAAAATAAAGAGCGACACCATAGAAGTGTGGGGTTTGAGTACTAGATGGTGCAGTTTCGGAAATGTAATTACGAGGGCTTACAACAACCTCAAAAGTAATTTCAATTAAATACACTACACACACGCCCTGAAGGGGCTTTTCGGGTACCATGATATTCGCAGAACTCTCATTTCTAAATATTCTAAAATATGTCTTAATAACGTTTTAAAGAACGTTAGAGGTGTGTGTTTGCCGAAACTGCAAGTCGGTACGCCTAACAGTTACCGAAATATGGTGAAATAAAAAGCGACACCATAGGTACGTGGAGCTTGCATATTAGACAGTACAATTTAGAAAATTAATTAAAATATGACTATCAAGATATTGTCAAATAAAGGGAGGATCCATACAGTTATGGGATTTTCGTGTTAGGTGGTAAAGTTTCCAAAACCGGTCATGGAAAGTTAATAAGCATCAGTAGCAATTTCATCTTAAAGTAATTAGGTACTTCCATGGAGTTTAAGAACATCATGGGGTCTACCAAGGTTAAATTTTAAAAGCTTTGGAAAATATATTTTGACATTTGTAAAGAGTATTAGAAATATGTATTTACCTAAAATTTCCAGCTAGTACATCTAGCAGCTAGAGAGACACCATACAATAAAAGCGTATTAGATCTTGAAATTTCAGAAAACAATTATTGATCCTAACAAAAGTTAAATAAGATGGTACTTCTATGGGTTAAGTGACTACCTCAGACTTGTCAGTACAATTTCGATCGAAAGATTAATTCAGCTCTAAATTTTCTTTGGACAATTCCAAGCGTTCATCGGGCTCTGAAATAAGTGAACATTTTTTGTCAATATCTAATATAGCAAGCGAGATATAAGAAATTATTTTATGACGTCGTAAAAATAGAGACCCACATGGATTTGTACTTTTGAGTCTTTGCTGTAAGAAGAAATTTCAGAAAACAACCGTATATACCTTAATAGAAAATTAAATGGGCGGGAGCACGGTGGCTTAGTGGTAGAGTGCTTACCTCTGGTGTATTGGGTTCGTGGTTCGATCCGCGGCCGTCAGTTTGTAGTGGACATCGTATTCGTGGGTTTTCTAGGGGTACTACCTCTCCTCCCACCTTTGCATTCCATCAATTCTGTCAACAACATTCACTTGCTTTAATCGTAATCTCCCTGAGACTAAAATGCATAATCGTGGGTCGCTACACTGAAATATTTCCTTTTATTTAATTTTAAAATGAAATAGGGAGTTAAGTATGATCGTATCTCTATGGGATAAGTGAAAACTCCAATAGTTTCTGCAAAAGAAGACTAGTTAAAAACCCTACCACTAAGCTACTGTATCCCCGTCCATTGAATTGTCTATTAAGGTATATACAGTAGTTTCCTGAATTTTTTTCTTATGGGAAAGACCCAAAAGTACAAATCCATAAAGATCTATTTTTACGTCATAAAATATATAATTCCTTATATCTTCTCGACTATCTTAGATATTGACAGCGACTTTTCATTCTTTTGCACAGCTCGATGAACCCTTGGAATTGCCTGAAGAAAACCTAGGACTGAACTAAATTTTCGATCGAAATTGTACTAAGGTACTCATTTAACCCATAGAAGTACCCATCTGATTTAATTTTGTTGCGACCAATAATTGTTTCCGAAATTTCAAGATCTCATACGCTTTTATTTCAGTGTTTCTCCAGATGTTAGATGTACTAGCTGGAAGTTTTGGGTAAACACATATTTCAAATATTGTTTACAAATGTCAGATTATATTTTCAAAAGCTTTTAAAATTTAATTTTGGTAGACTCCATGATGTTC
Source organism: Thermobia domestica (assembly GCF_964235325.1). Classification (NCBI taxonomy): domain Eukaryota; kingdom Metazoa; phylum Arthropoda; class Insecta; order Zygentoma; family Lepismatidae; genus Thermobia; species Thermobia domestica. Next base: position 90,544,389 of record NC_137469.1, read on the forward strand.
TAACACCCCCTGAAGATATCTAATTACTTTAAGATGAAATTGCTACTGATGTTTATTAACTTTCTATGACCGATTTCGGAAATTTTAGCATCTAACACTAAAACCCCTTAACTGTGTTGGTCCTCCCTTTATTTGACAACATCTTGATAGCCGTTAGTCATATTTTAATTCAATTTCCGAATTCTAGCGTCAAGTATGCAAGTCCCACATACCTATAGTATCGCTCTTTATTTTCCCATATCTCGGTATCCATAAGGCTTACCAAGTTGCAGTTTTCAGTTAAAAAAAAAAAATAAGTTGTTTACATTTTAGAGACATGTATTTCCAAATATCTAAAATGCAGAAATTAGGTACCGCATTGGAACCCCATTGGAGTACTCACTTACTTTTGCATAGCAGGGTAAAAACGCCAATGGTTCTCACTTCTCACTTTAAGGTTGAAAACATACTATTTTGTCTCTTCTCTGAGCATCGTGAATCTGTCGGAGCTGTACCATAGTTGGAAGGACTCACTGATCCTTCCTATAATGACCATATAGTCAGAATTCAAAAAGGAGTAGCCGTTGAAGGAAAAACAATATTTTAAAATCCTTGCACCAGTAGTCGTCACCTTAAAATCAAAATGTTCCAGTAGTAGTCAGGATTTTCTACCAGTATTCGTCACTCAAATAACTTGATATAATTTATTCAAAAACGCACTGTGTATCAGTTTAGGGTTAAGAATACAATATAAAGTAGTAAGCTTAATAACTTTGCATCACTTTTAGCACTCAAGAAAGAAAATAGAAACGTTTTTACATACTTTTTAAAGCAATTTCAGAAAGAAAAATGTTAACTGAATTCAAAAGTTAACTGTATATCACTTTCACGTTAAGAGTACAATATTAAATACTATGTTTAATAACTATACATCACTTTAAACACTCAAGAATGAAAATAAACGTTTGTACATTCATTTTAAAAACAATCTGAGAAATAAAATAAGTTAACTGAATTCAAAATTTAATTATACATCACCTTAAGCTTAAGAATACACTATAAAATACTGAGATTAATAAAAAATGAAATCTTTAACGTCCCACGGTTATGCTGGTTAGGCTAAAGGAGACGGTGATAATGAGAAATGACTGAAATGGTGGAATAAAGAAAGTTGCAGGAAATGGGAGAACCCCGAGAAAACCCACGAGCACGGTGTTTGTCCACCACAAAGTCCACACGGCGCGAGCTGGGATCGAACCAGGGACCCCCTGCACCGGAGGTGAACGCTCTACCACTGAGCCACCGAAGAGTAGACGACTGAAGGCGCAAGTAGCATACAAATTTATGATGCTGAAGGCGTTATTTTTCACAGCTATGGAGGAAAGAGATAGAAACAAAAAAAATAACAGGAAATCTTTGTTTTACGTCCTACGAATATGCTATGTAGGTTGACGGTCAGAATTGAGTAATGAAAATTGATGATCTTGGAATACGATTTGGCCGAATAACGAGGGAGAAAATAATCATTGATTAAATATTAAATTGAAAAGAATTAAGAACCTGACGCTTAAATACTTATCTATCCGGCACCCATCTTGATCCCCATAAAATATCATGAAGTGCTTGATTGATTCTAAACCCAATAATAGTAATAGTAATTTAACAAGAAACACAGAATATATAATTTACGCACCTTGAAATGTAGAAATTAATGATTGTAATCCCCAGCTTTCCAATAGACCTTTGATTTCTTCAAATGAAGATTCGGATATCTGGTTTCTTCTCAAGCAATAATGGGTTACAATAATCAGTTGCAGTCCAAAGCCAAGTCACTAAGTGAAGCATGAATATAAAAGAATTCATTAGTTAGATGCATACAAAATCCTACGCATGTAAATCCGAATCTACTTATATTAAATTGTAAATTTAAACAAACTAAATTATACTACAGTTATAGTGACATAAAACATACATTAAATAAGGTATACAGGGTGTCTCAAAAATCCCCTGACATAGGGTAACTCTGTTATTATCAGAGTTACAACAAAATGTAGGAGAGGAAAGCATCTCCAAATATGATGTTTTCAATCTAAAGTGAAGGAATTTTTAAAATCGGATGACTCGTTTGCGCTGTACACTCTTTATGCGCCTAATGTGAAATGAAAATGCAACGTTGCCATTTACCTGGACCTACAACATAAGTGAATGAAGTTACTTTCTTTTGCGCTAACATTTCGATGGCCAGCCCCCGTTTCAAACAGGAACTTCATTCACTTATGTTGTGGGTCCAGGTAAATGACAACGTTGCATTTTCATTTAAATTTGGGTGCATAAAGAGTATACAGCACAAATATCTCGTCCGATTTTTTTTTTGAAAAAAAAAAAGTGTTCACTTTAGATTGAAAACGTCATATTTCGATATGATTTTTCCTCTTACATTTTGCTGTAACTCTGATAATAACAGAGTTACCCTATGTCAGGGAACTTTTGAGACATACTGTATACATCATAAGAAGTTCCTTTCTAAATTCTACACGGATGTGGTTTCATTGAATGTGAGGTGGGTGATACACATTAGGCCTTTTGGGAGTACATCACACGGACGACCGTAATTTTGTGTTCAAAATTTTTATTATGAACTGGTGGGATATGTGATACATATGGCCACGGGCTAGAATTTTCTCAGTATGTCAAAAATGCAATCAGATTTCATGCAGCTTAATTTGGTGAAAAGCTATTGCCAACTGAACGTTACATTTACCTCTTTCTTGCAGATGTTAAACCATGCCGTTAGCACGTGAGGAATGGATCGAAATAATAAAACTGTGGGACTGGAGGAGTATATGTGCAGTGGTTGCCGATTGCAGAGTCATCCACAATGTGACTCTGTGTCACATGTTTCAGTGCTACAGTAATTAACTAAATTTGAGAAGACGAGCACATTCGTGAACATACATCGTAACGGTTCAAACTCGCGGGCCCTTTTTCCTTCCCCATTTTGAACCGGTACATGAAAATGCCATTTTCTCTATGTTTGCCTGCGCCGATTTTGAAAATTCCTTCACTAATCGATTTCTCTCGACGAGTACTACAAGAATCAGTTAAAATCGCACGGGCCCTTTTTTCTTCCCCATTTTGAACCGGTACATGAAAATGCGTTTTTCTTCATGCTTGCCTGCGCCGATTTTGAAAATTTCTTCACTAGTCGATTTCTCTGGTTGAGTACTACAAGAATCAGTTAAAATTTCGCGGCCTTTTTTCTTCCCCATTTTGATCCGGTACATGAAAATGGGTTTTTCTTCATGCTTGCCTGCGCCGATTTTGAAAATTCCCTCACTAGTCGATTTCTCTCGTTGAGTACTACAAGAATCAGTTAAAATCTCGCGGGCCCTTTTTCCTTCCCCATTTTGAACAGGTACATGAAAATATGATTTTCTCCATATTTGCCTGCGCCGATTTTGAAAATTCTTTCAGTAATCGATTTCTGTCGTCGAGTACTACAAGAATCAGTTAAAATCTCGCGGGCCTTTTTTTCTTTCCCAACCCAATATTTTTATATATTTTGAATGTATTGAAGTATGGAACAAAAGTGTTTAATTAATTCCCTTAGTAGGCTTCTCAACTTAATATTTTTCAACTTAAATTTTATTTGTTTTGATTATTTATTTTCTTGTGACTCAATATTTAATTGCAATCGTTCATTGGGGAGAAGGGTGGCCATTCTCAAATATATAAATATAGTATTCTTAAAATTTATGTCTTCTCGTATTATTAGTTTCTTCCACTAGACCTGGAAATTGCCAAATTAATACCTGGAAAACCTGGAAAATTCAGGGAAATTGAGTTCCATATTTATGTATGAACCCTGCTATTTACAATTTTTTTCGAATAGGGAGAATTGTACAAAAGGGTGTTTTGGGAATGGTATAACAGTAGGTTTCTGGGGGTGTTGTTCGAAATGAAATAAAATCTTTAAGTTTTACGTCCCACTATTATGCTTGCTAGGCTACAGATGACTTGGTGTTGTTCGGTGGGGGTCAATGTTGCCAATTTTGGGAAAAGTCACTAAATCAGGGGAATTCGACCTCAACGATAGCGTAGGGTGATCATAAAATTTTCAGTTAATAACGGGATAGGTTCTGGCTTTTAGATCTACCTTTGTTCTTACCAGTGCCTTGGGGCCGCGGTGGCTCAGTGGTAGAGCGTTCACCTCTGGTGCTTGGGGTTCCGGGTTCAAACCCTGCTCCCGCCAAGTGAACTTTGTGGTGTACAAACACCGTGTGCGTGGGTTTTCTCGGGGTTCTCCCGTTTCCTCCCACTTTCTTCATTCCACCATTTCATTCATCTCTCATCATCACCGTCTCCTTTAGCCTAATCGGCATAACCGTGGGACGTAAAACTCAAAAATTTCATTTCATTTCATTTATCAGTGCCTTGATATCAGAGTTCCCCCTCTCTCTCTCTTTGTTACTGAGCGGGTACTTATGAAAAAGGAAAGACACGTTGAAGTTTGTTCAACACACAACCAACTGCTAAATCTCTGCTGTCTTTCGAGCAGTACTACGAACTATAGAGTATGTTTAATATAGGGAATTTCAGTTCAATTTTTGCCTCTTTGTTGTTATTAATACTTTTAAAAGGAGTAAAGGTACTGGGTTTGTTATTTACTTCTTTCATTTACATAAAATGGGACGAATACTACTTTTTTCCATCTACTGACGGGAAGGCCGGGAAACGCCCCTAAAACGGGACTGTCCCGGTCAAAACGGGACGTATGGTCGCCCTACGAATAATTTTTCCGATTGGAGACTTTTATGGGTGATTTTTAAATGACGATTCAGCTACTTATACATTTAGCGACTTTTTGCTGCAAACAAAATTTTCATCTGTAGAGAAGCATTATTAGTTCAAAACAGTTTTTGAACTAATAATGCTTCTGTTTGTTCTTTTTTCTGTTTGTTTGTTTTAATCAGCGCAAGTGATGAAGAGTTTGGAAATACAGCGTACCCACTGGCCCACAATCCTGCATTGTTATGTTGCCCTTGTCCTCTAACGAAGAAGAACTACAAACTTGATGTCCTTTAGTTCGCAGTTTCCGTTGAGAGACACACGTAATACATCTTTACCGATAGCAAAAAGATTAGCTATAGATGCGTGAATAAAGGCGATGTGGATGTTTGATATATTTGTTCTTTGGGGTCTTTTAATTATTCTGCAGTTTTTCTTTTACAAAAAATTGCTTAACGTAAGTACTGTAGTGTTAATTATTTCGGAACTATTTTGACTCCACAATATGGACAAAAGTACCCGAAACAATCTGAAATGATCCCTGAATTCAAGGATTGGTTGCGCCCTGTTTACAAAGATGTGAGTAGAAGCAGCGGCGCAAATCTGTCTTCAACATTGGGGGGGAAGGGTAAGACCGTTACCATACTTTTTATTTTGCGATGTCCAAAATAGCTATGAAGTTGAAAAACAATGTTGTGGAGTATCAGAGTTGTCTTCAGCATTGGGAAGCTGCAGATTTGAGGCTTATTCTGGGAGACGTCTATTTTATCTCACGTTCCTTTGTAGCAATTGGACAAAAATAATCTAATTTCTCCCAAAAAACACATTTCAAATCGGATTATTGGGGAAAACTCCCCCTCAGTTCCAAGATTGGAGGGGACATGTATCCGTCACCCCCCCCCCCTTCGGGATTTGCGGCAGTGAGTAGAACATATTGTTTAGTTTACATCTACAACTTTAACACAATGCTTATAGACAATGAATTTCTCGATTATTTTTTATAGCGACTTTTCACCCAAAATTCGAGTCGCCACCTCTCGTTTCGCAAACTTATTGTCAACATTTTGGCAACACTGGTTGCGGGGAGAGCTACAATGGAAATGAAAATGAAATGAAATCTTTGAGTTTTATGTCTCACGGTTATGCCGGTTAGGCTAAAGGAGACGGTGATGATGAACAATGAATGAAATGGTGGAATGAAGAAAGTGGGAGGAAACGGGAAAATCCCGAGGAAACCCACGCACGCGGTGTTTGTTCACCACAAAGTTCATTTGGCGGGAGCTGGGATCGAACCCGGGACCCCAAGCACCAGAGGTGAACGCTCTACCATTGAGCCACCGCGGCCCTAAGAGATTGAGAGTCATAAACTTAGTCACTTTCAATTTTGTAATATATATATATATACTGTATATATATATTACAGTAGCTATATATTACTGTATATATATATTACATCACTGACTGATAACTAAAATGCTTGGATTGTATATATAAAAGTCACCCCCTGCCCGTAAAAAGCTCCATTCAAACTCGGAATCGAACAATTGCATCTGTAAAGCAGTGCTGAGTTGATTTTAACGTTCCTTTCAGCAGCAAGGCTGTATGAGACATGGACTTACAGATTAACGTGAAATCCGAACCACATAAGCTCCGGCCGGGAATCGAACCCGGGTGTCCCACGCCAAAGGCGTGTACACTAACCACTTAGCCACGAGGGAACCCATCTGGGTAATAGTTAAGAACAGGTACTTCTCATCTCCCGTGCACGAGGATACATCTTATTGTTGCACTACCTAAACACCCTAAGTACAAGGGCAAGAACTCAGTCTATTACCTGCTTTTTAACATCCTAGATCAGCGTTTCCTAACCTTTTTCAACTTGCGGCACACTACGGATGTAACTTGAATTCTCGCGGCGCACTCATAGATATTATTATTTGTAAATATAAAACTAGTATTTTTTCTGCGATTATTGATCTCCTTCTCACAGAGAAGAAAGCTCAATCACTGTTTTTTTCCCCGTGGTAAATTATTATGCTTATTTTTCATTCTAATTTAAAAATATAAAACAATTGCAATGAAATATTGGACTCAGGTTTTTAAAACTAAGCTTTCTTGTTCGAAAACTGTATCCAACCTTTCACTAAGAAGTAAGATCACTAAATAACGAACGAACAAACAAATCTTTTTTACTTTTAAAATACAAATGTATTTAATTTGTCGAAAGGATTGAATGTTATTTTAAATTTTCAAGTTACAAAATAGTCTGCAACAATAAAGAAGCAATAATAGTCACAACGATGATAACCAATATATATTTTCAACATTAAAAATGTACAGAAAAGTAACACGGTATGAAACTTAAAGTTGTAGATTCATAGTAGAGGTTCATAGTAATGTGAAATAAAAATATACATTTTTCCTTCGTCTTGCAATTTGATTGCTATAGAATTAATAATTTGCTTCGACTTCCTCGCGGCACACTAGCGGCCCATTCACGGCACACCAGTGTGCCGCGGCGCACCGGTTGGGAAACGCTGTCCTAGATAGTCAATGAATAATTCCTGAAAGTATGGCGTTTCTCGTCCTTCCCTAAATGGGAAGTACGGCTCCTTAACTATAACCCTCATCTGTAAGGCAGTGTAAGCAACAAAAAATTAAAAAAAAAAAAAACGCACACTGGATGTTTGCGCAACTGAGGATCAAAACATCCTCAATGGAGTATGAGAAATCGTAAACGTCAATCAAAGTGTGTTTTTGCTTATTCATTACTTCGTTAATAGTTAATTCCTTCTAGAAATAGTGAAACAATACTATGAAGAAACACTAATTAAACTAATAACTATTACGTTGTGTTTCTTACCATACCGTTTTTACCAGCCATAGAATTTGAACCTAGTACTATACTGCATTAGTCACGCCGGAACGAAGGGTGAAATTCAAACGCCTGGCACTCGTAGGTGTTGAAGCTGTGTTGTAGTTACGCGTTGGTACTCCTCAACATAAATACGTCACTGCCCAAAACCAGGAAACATCACAGACAGAAGACAGGGGCACAATCAGTGCCTGACACTTCACGAACTCAAACCCGCCAAGACTCAACTCAACATGACCTTCAATTACGTTCTACAGTAGAAACCAAACCAATGCTAAGGCACAAACTTACCAACTTCCTATATGAAAACACAAGAAAAAAAAATATTCAAACTTTTTGGTTCCAAAGTGATGCCATAACAATAATACTAAAAAGGTTTTAATTCTCAGTAACCCAAACATTAATTAACTAGGGAACATAACAAGCAAAAATAAATAAATAGAAATCAAATCAAATTAAATTTAAAAAATAAAAACCTGACAAGTAAGCTCTCCCTGACTACTTTTTTTTAAAATTTCAGTGAGGCTGTAAAATATATCAATATCTTCGTCAAATATATATATTTCAATGTAAACAAGTTCTTTAAACAAAAGAAAGCTCTGTAGTAGAGCGCTTACCTCTGACCTGTTAGGTCCCTGGTTCGATTCCTGCTCCCGACAAATAGCCTTTTGGTGAACACTGTAGGTGTGGTTATTCTTAAGACTTTCCAGTTTCCTTACATTTTCTTGATTCCACCATTATCATGTATCTCATCGTCACCTTCTCACTTACGTTTATGTACAATCATGGGGCGTTAAACTAAAAGTAAAAAAAAAAAAATGCAAATATCCTAATAAGAATGAGTTTTCTAGACTACACAAGTGGCCCCGCGTAGCGTAGTTGCTAACGCTCTCGCCTTCGGTGCGAACGGTCCCGGGTTCGATCCCGTTGGGAATCGATTTCCTCAGTCGAAAAAGTATCAAAAGATTTTAAGTCCAGCCATCCTGAATGAGATTTCCTTGGGTTTTCCTCATTCACAGCAGGAAAATGCCGGAGTGGTACCTAACATATAGGTCCCAGGCCGTTTTCTTCCTTCCCCAATCCTTTCTTCCCTTCCTTTACCCGGATAGTGTGCTCATCGAGGGACGTCATCCCTCATATGTGACGGGCTAACAAGGCCATTGATGCCGAAAGCCCAGAGACCTAAAGCCTAAATCTTCACTACACAAGGGAATTTTCGCGCTGAAAACGGTTTCTTAGCAATTATGTTAAGCAGTCCTGTAGTAACTCTGCACCACGTAATAAATCGTCACATATAAAACGGAATGAATAAACACATAACATTCATTTTGCTACCTTGTAACGTAAAATGTTTCAAAACATGAATATTCAAAGATTTCTCAAAATTCAGATTCACCCATTCCATTCTCCTCAATCATTAACGAGTTGTAGTCATAAACTATATTACTTACTTAGTACTATACTAAAGCAAGTTACACTAAAAGAATATATAATTAATGAAATATTTAACTAAAGTAATAGTTAACTAGTGCACTTACCCAGGTTTCTGTTTCCTTCCTCTCTTCTTTTCCGATTGTAACAACCTCGTTTCGCAAGCAAAAGACGGTAGTTCAATGACGTCAGCCATGGCGAAAGAAAGAGTGTCTATAGGCGGTCTGGATCTCACGTACAGATGGACGTATATAACGTATAACTGAAGTACTTAACATACGTATATGTATGTAAAATACAAAAGATTGTTAGATGTCAGACATCCTGCAGCGAAATGATGTAATATCTAAGCGGGTAAAAGGCAGTACCTGTGTAGTATATGGATAAAGTACGCTCCGTACAGATTTCCTTAGTAAACATAACGAATCCTTGTATTTGTACAATATACCGCTGTCCGGATAATGGATTTTTCTCAGTGTGTTTGAGTCGAATGGTAGAAGCTCCGATATACGCTCGCTTCAATTGTAAATCCAGAGATTAATTCACACATTTAATGTTAATTAATTCGTTTGACCATTAATGAGTATCACCTTATTCAAAGAAAGATGATTTTATGAAGTAAAATATAGTCTATGTGATGTCCATATTTTTATCAATCTAATGAGTATTTTTATACATCTTAAATATCATAGGAAGACACAATGAGACTTACGGTCGAAGAAACGAATTGGTAGTGAGTTATCTGCGAGGGATAAAATACTGGACGTGTACTAGAGGAGTAAAATAACACATAGTTTTACGTATCTACACCCGTATTCGCAGCATCTCTGTCCGCATTTGTAGATAATATAATTCTATTCATTAGGAATTATTATTTAAAAATTAGTTCCTAACATAATAATTCTCAATGAATTGTTTTCAGTTTTGTAAATCCTATCACTGATTTGATATCAATCAAATTGAAGCTAATCATTGAATATAACACTTTTCGTTAGCAACTCTATATTTTAAAAAAATGCAATAAAGTCTATGCAGATATAAATTACGAAATTATTACTGACAATAATAATGATTATGTATAAAGGGTATCCAATAAGTTTTACATAGAGGAGGTATAATATTTTTATTAGTTGCAATATGATGATGGAATTTTAGGTGAACATATTTTGATCCTTTGGATTCAAAATAGTAATAAGTGTTGCTTTCTATTGTCCACAGTTAAACCAAAATATACACTGAAGTATGTATCAGAAACCGACAACGGTCTGTAATGGAATTCCTGTTCAAAACCGGTGATGAATCAGGGACATCAATTTATAGGAAGTTGCTTCCGATTTATGGGGATCACACATTAGATCGCGCCATATCCAACGTTATTTGCAGCAGTTTAAAACACCTAGATTTTCCAGATCAGGCCAGAAAATTATGGTCTCGTTTTTCTGGGATCAGTGTGCTGTCATTTTCGTAGATTTCTTGGAACATGGCTCCACAATTAACAAGGAGCGTGATTGTTTGTCACTGGATAACGTACGATGCTCTCAAGGTCAAGAGACCAGAGCTGCAAACTAAGGTAATCAAACTCCCATCAGATGACAATGCCAAGCCTCACATAGCTATGATGACAGTAGAAAATCATGAAAATAGGATGGGAAGTCGTCCCTGAACCTCCCTATAGTTCAGACTTGGCTCCTTCGGATTTCTTCCTGTTTGATCATCTGAAGGTCCATCTCATGGCTAAGGGATTAGCGTATGAGCCTTTGGACTGGAAGACCTGGGTTCGATTCCCGGCGGCAGCTCGCAGAATCGCCAAATCTACGAAGTTCAGTTACGACTCACATTGTTGTTGCTACCGTGACAACTAGTTTTAAACTTTCCACTTCCTAGCTCTGCTCAACGTCTGAAATGAAGTACTAATCATATACTTAAGAAGATCGAGTTGTCGTTTGGAACTAACTAGTAAGGCAGTGGTTATGTAGTTAAGATTTTACCATCGAAGTTGTTGATTTTATATAAGAGTAGTCTATGGCAAACGAATGGCTGAAAATCATCTTGAAAAATACCATATTTTTAAAAAATTCTTAACATTTCACAATTTGAAGATCATATATAAACAACTTCATTCTTTTCAGAAATTGTGGCTTGCCGAGTCAATCGCGTCAGTATAAGATCGAAACTTTAAACTGCCTAAGTTAACACTCCTAAACTGTAATAGACATAATGTGCAAATGATCTGTAACAGTTTTTCCCCCCTTTGGAAATGACCCGCCACCTGGAGCGGACACTTCATTCGAATCAACCTAACACTCAAAACATGTGCGTCTTTGGTCAGAACTCAAAGGTGAAAGTAGGCAAAAGTTTCTTAAGGAAAAAAAAAAAAATAATCCTCAAACTATCTCGCATAATATTACAGTATTACAGGTTTCAAAAGCAAAGAAGAAAGAGAATAAATTTCAGCAAAACAAAATTTGGTCTTTCGATTGTTTGTGCTAATAGAGTAGTCAGACTTTAATCCAAGAAGTCGGTCATTTATAGTACTGGCGAACCACAGGAAGGCTGGTGTGGACAACCGCCTTCCCTCTTCTCCCAAAAATGCTACCTTTTTATATGTATATATAAAATGTTGCAATACTTTATTCTGATTCGATGTAAAACTCCGTATTTCAAGGCTACATTAACTGTCCAGGAGGCTTTCCGCCCCTTCTAAACGACTCTTCTAGATCCACTAGTGATTTAGAATGATTTAGAAATTTTAGATGTAGAAGAATGACCATTAGAAATATTGTTTTTGCACAATCATCCACAATTTTACTAGTCATCCTTACAAACATAAAAGTATCCACAGAAAGCTATAACCATTCCGTTTAGTCTAGTGGCTAGTATGTGATTCTTTGATGCACAGGATGCCGAGTTCGATTCCCGGTGAGAGAGAGCATTAGACCTCAGTGCTGAAAAGAGACGAAGGTTTGAGAATGGAATAACAAAGACAAAAGATGTAATGTCAGTCAACTAAATAAGCCCTGGAAAGAGTAATACATTAAATATCTGGGCTGCTCTTCCAGATAACAGAATGATTATAATAAGAATTGATCGAATAGGAAAACAGAAGTGTGAGATAAAAGCAAGTGGAACAGGTCACGAAGTTCGTGACTCGTCACCTTCAGACTCTATGAATCGGACAGACTGTTACTGGAAGAGACTGGACAGATCCCTGGGATCTGGAGACAACGAAACGTAGACATACGTATGCAGAGTAACTAGAGGCTCCTTAGATAATTGTAACAGATAACATTATTTCTTCTCTCCTTTTTTCTTTATTAAATCTATGTGTGATTGTTTGCGTGGCTGTGTGTCTGCCAAAGCATTACACTGAAAGATAACTGGAATATCTATCAAAGTTGAAGTGCGTGAGAACCATAGGAAAGAAATACTAAAGCTTGTCTTATAAGTGATGTCAAAGTTCAGTCGAGCGAGTCTATAAAACAAGTTGTATGAGAGATCTCGCCGAGCCCTAACAGTATTTTGTTAAATCTTTTTATATAGTAGTCTGTGTTCAGAATAGAGGTCTGCACGGGCAGGAATTTTTAGCCCGAGCCCGGCCTGGCCCGGCCCGACCCGTGAATTTACAATGTGAGGTCCAACCCGAGTCCAAAATATGTTGTAGCATTTAGGCCTGAACCCGGCTTGAGCTCGTGTGATAATCAAATGAGCCCGAAATAAGCCTGAATTACAGAAACCTAATAATTAACGCAAAATTGTATTTTTATTTACAGCAATTAGAGGTTTAATTTTGCCCTTGTATTTTAAAAGTTCTCCGGAAAGAACGGTGCAATATATATTATTGTACAGTATTTACAAAGTTAGGCCCGAAAAGGCCCGAGAAATATGGTTGTAAATTTAAAAATTCACTTCCCGAAGTGATATATGCTTTGACAGCCTGAACCCGGTCCGCGGGCAGGTCGTTCTTAGGCCCGCGATCTCGGCCTGAGCCCGTGCAGACCTCTAGTTTAGAACTACTATATTATTATTATTATTATTATTATTATTATTATTATTATTATTATTATTATTATTATTATTATTATTATTATTATTATTATTATTATTATTTCATTACAGGAATATGAATCAAAATAAGATTCTTTTGGAAATATTCAAGAGATTCTTTTAAAAAGTCATACCGGGAATCAAACATGTGAGTATTCGAGTTCGAGTAGTAGGCATCATTAATTGAGAATACCATGTTTTATATATCAGTCACTGACCTAATATTATATTAGTCACTTCCATTTCACTGGATCACCAGGTCAAACAAGATCTTAGAAGCGAGATCCAGAATTGGATGACTCAGGTGACTCAAGTACTCGATGACCAATGACATTACCGACAGTTTCAGTGATTCGACAGAGATTACGCGCCTTAGGAGGGTCAGGGTCGAAAGTGTCCCCTTCCGCCTGAGTTTGAGATAACGATGAAGAATCTTTCTCTCCTCTACGGTTGAAGAAAACCTGAATTGACACTACAGCTTCTACTTCTACTTGGGTCAACTGATATTTCAGCTTATTCATCTCCTTCTTTGATTATTTATTGAATTTAAACTATTACTAAATTGAAACATGAAAGTTGGTAGATATGCGAACTTCCTGGGCCGTTTACACTAAAACTCACAAACACTTTCCTTTTAAATTCCATTTATACTTCACAGTTTACAAATTTATTGTGAGTGTACGTAATACATGAAACAGTTTAATTTGTATATGTTTGCGTCTCTGTTAATTGTAGATAAACAGTCATTAGTGACACTGTTTATCTATTTGAGTCTCCGAAAAGAGGATAAATATTCAAAGCAATTAAATCGGTTTAGAACAACTGTTTAATCTCTCATATCTCACATTGCCATAGGGTGTTATTGTTTAGTGAGACGAAGAAATTCGACGGTTTCGAAAAACTGCACTGAAATGTATATTGAAAATAGTTGAACATCAAAGGGGGAAATGTACGAGAAAGTGTATATTTGCTGTTTACTTTCTACCAATGGCAGAATTTGTTCATTCCTTTTAGATATTTTATTTTACCTTTTAGTGATATTTCTCGTAGATAATTTGATAATTGGTCTATAAAAGTATTTAGGCCTGCTGATGAGTACCTACGCATATTTATTTAATAGCACATTGTATTACATGGGGAATAAATTTTCTGTTTCGGTGAGCACGGTGGCTCAGTGGTGCTGGTATCGTTTAGTCAAGAAGTCTGAGGTGTTATTGTGACGATCGTACGATTGAGATCGTTAGGATGAGATCGTTCTTAGTATGCTTCAACTATCTTTGAATTGTCTATGTTCAACACAAACTAAATACAGCTTTCTTACAAGGCTGTCTATAATCTTTATTATAAATTAACTAGAAATGTTACAGTTTCGAAAGTATATCACTTCCTTCTTCAGACTGCTAGTCCAACTGAAGATGATGATTTCAGTTGGAATAGTAGTCTGAAGAAGAAAGTGATATACTTCCGAAACTGTAACATTTCTAGTTAATTTATAATAAAGATTATAGACAGCCTTGTAAGAAAGCTGTATTTAGTTTCTGTTTAAGATGGACACAAGACCTGTTTATCATAATATCTATTTCTATGTTCGTGTCCCTGAAGTGTTAAATCAAGTAGAAAAGTGATCATTTAGAAGAATGTGGTAACAAATGGCCCGAGATTGTTAATCTTTGATGTAATGGGCTCCTAGTTCGGTCCATGGCCAGGAGATTTATTTTCACAGTTCATGAATAAATATTTCATCAGTAGATGGACAATTGGCATAAGTTATTTTTTATAAGAAATTCACGACTGTTAATTTACTCTTGAAGTTTTCTAAGTATATTTTATTTTTATTTTTCAAAAACGATTCAGGCTATTTTGTTCATATTTCATACATAAATTTTAAATTAATAATATGGCATGAACTACGTCATTTCTTCTCATGGAATTCACAAGAGGTAGTTTATTCTTTAGGTTAAGTTTCCCTCGGATTAAGTTTCCTGAAAATTTCTGTTACTATTTCGTGAATCAATATTTCAGTAATAACAGCAGCATAACACAATTTAATTTAAGAAATAGGATGACCCGTACCTTTTATTATTTATATATGGAATTCCTTTCTCTGACATCCGATCCCTGTCAAGAGTCCAGATACCAACCCAATGGACTATTGTGCTTTCGGACTCATTGTCCCATCGTCGAGTCCGCTCCGTCTCCGGCCTATGGAAAGCCTGTGAAGAGGAATGAGACGCAATACCCAAAGTTCAGGTGCAACACAGTCTCTTGTAATGGAAACTCCGATGTCGGGGAATAGTCAATAGAGGTGATATACAGAGTGAACAGAACCGGTGTCTCAATATAAGTGAATCAACCTCCGTGTATACATTTATTTTTGTTTCCAAACTATTTATTGATACAAATTATTTTATTTATTTATTTATTTTTATTGGTGCCAAAGATGGAGTGGGTCGTGGATCAAATGGGTCAAGATTTGTGAGTTAGTGTGTCGTGGATCAACAGAATGTGACTCACTGTGATCCACCACCTGCCGTGACCCACTCTCACTTACCGACCCACTTTGCTGAATGTATACAGCATCTTCTGAACACTGGTGAGTTTCTCTACGTTTTACTTTCAAGGCCTCCATTTTTCTTTCTTTTTCATTTGTTTTTGCTTACTTACCTGAGGTGAAAAATCTTCAGGCACTTCTGATAATTCATATTTGTAATTGTAATAATAGCAATAGGACTTATTACTTTGCTTTTGAGGCACAGTCGAATTTTACCCTTTTTTCCCTTTTACGTTGGTCTACTTTACCTTGATTTGAGACTTTCAAAGTTCATCCTGTTTCCCACTGAAAAGTATATGTTCGAAAAGGAAATAATTATATATGATAATTACATTGAAATTCATAGTAATATGGCGCATGACAAGCACTTTACCATTTTATATCGTGAAGGTCATATCCACCGGTATTGTAACAGAGTAGTGTGTGAGAGATTGACCGTAGAAATGCAAACTCTGATTAGTGACAATTTCACAGCCTTGTTTTATTACAAGTGTAAACTCTTTATTCAGTTGAGAGGAGGCGTGGATCACGGGTCAGAGTTGATGACGATGGATTTTGGTGGGTGGTGGGACAGAGTAGGTCTTGATGAATGATGAGTCAGAGTGAGTCACAGTAGGTCATGATCGGTGGTGGGTCAGAGTATGTCATGTGGGTAGTGGGTCGTGAGTCACGATGGTTGATAGGTCAGTCGGTCATAGGTCAAGTTTTCACTGATCTCCGCCATCTTTGATTGGAGCTGCGTGAACGGTCACACTCATTTCACCTTTTAAAAGTCAAAGTAACATATAGTAAAACTCCATCGTATTGTCAGCTTATGGTACATGGAGAATATTTATAGAACATGTCAATGTTCTAGATAGTTTCAGAGATCTACAGAACACAAAAAGAATTAAGCGCCCTTTGCTCTCTTTAGGGGCCGCATTTCGTGGGATTCCGTTTTATCTGCAGCCAAGATTACTAACGCTGTGTGTGTGTAATGCTAGGAGATTATTTGTTCAAATTTTCAAAGTACCACGCCTAATACGAATACAAGTACTTTCAAAGATCTCGAGGAAGGCATCAGACCTCTCCCTTTTTTCCTTTTAGAGATCACATTTCCCAAAATACCATCCTATTTTCTACCTACGGTTGAAGGGCAATATTTTTACAAAATTTTATGGCTGTAGACGTAATAGTCTTAGAAATCTGATGATCAGTGAACCAATGGATTTTTTCTCTTATACAGATATAATTTATTTTTAAATAGAAAAAAATCTATCAGGATCAACTTTGGACAATTAGAATTAAGCAGTTAATTACAACAAGAAATCCCTCCGTTAAGCTTATAGTACAAGAAATATTGTTTTTTGTTATACGTGTTTGAATGGAAAGGGGATAAGTAAGAGTATGTGTGTGTACTGGTAATATAGAGACGCGTTCCTGTGTATTGTTGGTGTGTTTGTGAGAGACAGTGTGTGTGGGGGTGGGGGGGGAAGAGTCAAACTGTCTGTTTTATGGCACGATAATTTACTTGTTCCACATGGTACACTCGATACAAACGATTTCAGTGACATTTCAGAAAACTGCTTTCGGGCTTTGTTCAACATAATCCACATACGTAGCTCTCGATTAAAATTTTTGTTGTTTTTGTTGTTGTTGTTGATAATATATGTGAATGTGTTTAAAACCTTACTGTTTTTTTTCAGAGAGAACTAAGGTTATATATATATATATATATATATATATATATATATATATATATATATATATATATATATATATATATATATATATATATATATGTATATATATATATATATATATATATATATATATATATATATATATATATATATATATATATATATATATATAAGCTTGGACTGTAAATTGTTTCCTTCCTATTATTACTATTGTTATTAATATTTTCGCTTTTGTTCGGTTTGGCAAAGGAGAATGCTTCCCAAGGGATTTGAAAAACTGGTTAAAATTAATTATTGGGGCTCAGCCGGTGAGTTACACTGTAGCCATCAGTGCTTACGGTACGGTAATAATTTTTCGTCTGCTGAACTATTACAACTGCCCATACTACTACTGCGACGACGATAGATGAGAATTGAGGGTCGGAGAAATAAATAAACTGTACACATATTGTTCCGTGTATGCAGTTGTTACCTTTTTATATACCGTTTACCATGTTACTTTTAAAAAAGAAATGAGTAATTGGTCTGAGTATTTCTTATTACAAATTAAGATTAAACTACAAAGATTTTTCGTCGTGAGAAAATGTTATTTTTTTTTTCTTTTGTAAAATGATCTACACCGGCTACGAAACCACGTTTAGCTGAAGTCACGCACGAGAACGTTTTAAGTTTATTGGTATCCATGGAAGCTACAAATTGAGATTCATGTGTTTCTAAAAATAAATGTGTGGGATAGTTTTTCTTTCTTTTTTAGCAGGGAAAATATGCTGAAAATGTTGAATACAAAAATAAAGTCGAAAAAAAAGTGCTCTGGCGGAAAATGGGGTGGATTATGTTTTTACTACAGTAATTCTAATTGCTTAATAATATATACTAAATAACAAATCTAATACAATATTATTAATACAATTAGTATTAGTATTCCATACCAGAAGAAGATTATTTGCTGCAATAGATGGGTCAAACACAACGCATTCTCGTCACCATTTGTTGACGATGAGCTTCAGAGAAGTATATACCTACTGGGTGTTTCATATAAAACACAGGGGTAAAAGTGAGGGGGAACGCAGAGAGACACCGTTACCCCCAGTTCCAAAAATTATCTATGGGTCCCCCCACCTTCCTAAAAAATATATATATATATAATGGGCAAAGATAGGCACGGAGGATGACATGAGGTTATGCGTCCCCCTACCTTTTCAGATCCACTTTTACCCCTGATAAAACAGTGCTTGTAAGTCAAAAACGATTGGAGATGAAAGGATAAAACATAAAATGAAATAAGAAAATGTCGGATGGCACATCAAATGAAGGGCTCTGCTGGCCCCACAGGACTTCTATCATAAAACCCTGGGAGGTTACCAGGAAATTTTAAGTAGTAGGTATGTAAATTGAAACACCATTGGAAGAAAATGAATTCTTTCAGTTCTACGTCTCACGGTTAAAATAAGAAAGAATAAAATAGTAAAATGAAGAAACTGGAGGAATCCTGAGATAACTCATGTACACGGTGTTTGTTCACCACAAACCCCACTTCGCGCAAGCTGGAATCAAACCAGACCTCAGGCACCTGAGGTGAACACTCTACCACTGAGCCACCGCGGCCTCGATACAGCATTGAAAAAGATTATGGAAATACAAATATTTTTTGTAGAAGAAAGTATTCCTTGTTGGATACCGTTTACAGAATGTCCAATATTTAACAGCGAATTTTATCTGTCTCTGATAAGAAGTCACATTAGTTACAAGAAAAAAAGGGACGTTTCGTTTTACGAACGTGTTTTTGTCTTTCAGAACTACTTTATAACAATTTTGGTATTTAAGAAATCACTAGATCATTAGGGGAAGTATTTTCAGTTTGGGAGCAAAAACAAACTACGCATATAGTAGAACTCAATAAATAAATAAATAAATAAATAAATAAATAAATAAATAAATAGCATGATAAGCATGTCAAATGTTGTGTGAACTAGAAATGAAAGTAATATCTTAAGATTTTTAAAATCACATTTAACGATTTATTTGATGTAAATACTTATAGCATGCTGTGTTTTATATCACTATTCGACAAGGTAACTATTAATCACAAAATTAATTCTGTTATCAATACCCATTGTTGCTGTACAAATTTTGGGCATTATTAGGCCTATTATTATTATTATTATTATTATTATTATTATTATTATTATTATTATTATTATTATTATTATTATTATTATTATTATTATTATTATTATTATTCAGTTCTCTTGTATTAGTGGTGAATAAGAAATAAACCCAAATAGAACCAGAAAGAGCATAGGGGAAAGATGAATATCTTCGCTCATAGCTCAACTTCAGAAGGGAAAGATTTCTGGTCACATAACCAGCTACAGGGAAGAAAGAAGAAGAGCTTCGGCCACATAGCTCACCTACAGATTGGGAAAAGCCTTAAGAAATCTGATAGACTTCAGAAATGACTTAACGCTGGAATAATTCATGCAAACGATAGTCTAAGTTCAACAGAATATTCGACAGAAATGAAAATAAGGCAAAATATGTGCAGATGTTCCGGACCATTATTCTCCAAGGAAACTAATGCTATTCATTGTCCCTTTGCAAATTTTCGATGTTTTTTTTTTTTCACCAGGATTAGTGGTGATGAACAAGAAGTGAACATAAATGGGACGAAAAAAGGTTTCTTAGACATAGCTCTACTATAGAGAAAGAAGAAGAGCTTTGGTCATGTAGCTCAGCTAAGAGAGAAAAGGAAAAGAGTTTCAGTCACGGTTCACCAGCTTACAAGATTAGCTTTGAAAAAATTAAAAGAAATGAAATCTTTCAGTTTAACGTCTTACAAGATTAGCTTTGATCACATGGCTCAGCTACAGAGAAAATAAGGAAATCTTTCTCACGTAGCTCATCTACTGAGAGGGAAGAAGAGCTGCGGTTACGTAGCTCAGCTACAGAAAGGAAGAATCACGTAGTCACATAGCTACAGAGGAAAAAAGTGTGTTCGTCACGTAGCTACAGAAGGGAAGAAGAGTGTTAGTCACGTAGCTCGGCTTCAGGGGCAGGAAGAGCTTCGGTCACGTAGCTCAGCTATAGAGAGAGAAAGCTTTCAGAAATCGCTGGTGAGATGCAGAAATGTCTTGACGCTGAAATAATTTATACAAACGTTTTATTTATAGTTCTAGTTGAGCAAAACCTTCGCCAAAGCAAAATATAATGGCCCTTATGCAGAGTGGTTTTGTTGTATGACTAGCGTCATTCTAAAGCTCTGACTACTGCAGGAAACACATGTTAAGTCGAACTCTTTAGTATGGCACTAATCACGCGTCAGAACGACTCTGCATAAGACCCAATACATTGAGAAAAAATTGTAGGTGGTGTACTTAAAAAGATAGTAATTCCTGTAGTTTTTGGACAACGTACAGCAGACGTATAACTGAAAACGTATGTTTTATAATACTTTCTGTATAAGTGTTCTATCTATACGTACTTTCTGTATGAAACAATGTAGGCGGTCAGGATCTCATATACAAATGGACGTATATAATATATAGCTGAAGAATGTAACATAAGTATATGCATGTGATATACGGAAAACTGTTAGATGTCAGACATCCTGAAACGGCATGATGTAACATCTAAGGGCAGTGCCTATGTAGCATACGGATAACGTATGCTCCGTACTGATTTCTATAGTAAGCAAGAGGATACCGTATATTTGTACAATATACCGGTGTCCGGAGAACGGATTTTTCTCTGTGTATGTTTAGGTTTTCTGTGACATAAGTTTTACGATAGATCATATGAATAGAATCATAAATTCATTTTTTTTCCTTTCCTTACGTTCGATCACCTTGTGGCTATATGGTTAGAATACTTGTCTTTGGCGCAGAAGACTCGGGTTTGATTCCTAGTGGGAGCTCGCATTGTTCGGATCCACGTTAAGCTGTGGATCCACATCTTATATAGCCTCTTTGCTGAACGGGATGCTAAACTCTATTCAGCCAGCCCTCCTTACTTTCGTATTTATGAGCTTCAATTGATGATTTCAAATAATAATTCTATAATTCGAAGAAAAGCTGCCTAAAAATGAAATATATGCCAATCAAGAGATCTCATAGAGGTTAATAAAATGTTATGGGTGAGTGTGAATCTTGATGTGTAGTTTTCAAGATAAACGAGTTTTCGTAAAACTTGAAATTTCATGCTTAAGATAATGATTACACCAGGGATGTAAATAACCTCTCGCCCACTAGAGGTCTGCACGGGCCGGAAGTTTTAGCCCGGTCCTGGCCCGGCCCGTGAATTTATAATGTGAGGCCCAACCCGAGTCCGAAATATATTTTAGCATTTAGACCCAAGTTACAGAAACGTAATAATAAATGCAAAATTTTATTTTTATTTACAGCAAATAGAGGTTTAATTTTGCAGTTGTGCTTTAAAAGTTCTTCAGAAAGAACGGTGCAATAAATATTGTTATAGTATATTTACAAAGCTAGGCCCAAGGAATATACAGTAGTTATATATTTAAAAATTTACAGCCCAAGCCCGGGCCGGGCCCGAAGTGATATATGTTTTGTAGGCTCGGGTCCGGCCCGTGGACTCGGCCCGAGCCTGTGCAAACCTCTATCGCCCACTCGCCCGGTGCAAGTGGTTCATCGGTGGGTAAGTTTTTAATATTACTATTAAAATACTAAAGGTAAGTAAATAATTTCTATTGTGGAATGTGGGCTAGTAGCTTTTTTTTCTTGGACTAGTAAAATTTTGTTGCTTATTTGCATTCCTGGATTATATTTATACCTATTACGACCAAACTGATTCTGAAGTATACTCGCATCAAACTTATCAGATACAAACTAAAAATTATGATTAATTCTTTAACTTTTATTTGTATTTAACTACAATGTTATCCAGATCTACAGATCGAATTGAAGTAAACAAAATTATATGTTTAAAATTAAATTCTCACTTGTAGTTTTCGAAAAATCTAGAAAGAAAAACATATTTTTGATTATGTTAAAGAGTATGTCATTAGCTTATGTTGTGATAGAATACATAATTTGTTTATGTCCTGTATTTGTAAATATAATACATTGATAACTAGGAGATTGTACGAGGATAAGTCAAAAATTATCCACATTGTAGCTGTAACTTTTCATACATTGTTCATACTGTCCTCTGTCCTCGTTTATTTTATTGTTATGCTGTTGTTCAAAAATTATCCACATTGTAGCTGTAACTTTTCATACATTGTTCATACTGCCCTCTGTCCTCGTTTATTTTATTGTTATGCTGTTGTTAAAAAATT
This sequence comes from Thermobia domestica, assembly GCF_964235325.1. Classification (NCBI taxonomy): domain Eukaryota; kingdom Metazoa; phylum Arthropoda; class Insecta; order Zygentoma; family Lepismatidae; genus Thermobia; species Thermobia domestica. Next base: position 90,567,038 of record NC_137469.1, read on the forward strand.
ATCCACATTGTAGCTGTAACTTTTCATACATTGTTCATACTGCCCTTTGTCCTCGTTTATTTTATTGTTATGCTGTTGTTCAAAAATTATCCACATTTTAGCTGTAACTTTTCATACATTGTTCATACTGCCCTTTGTCCTCGTTTATTTTATTGTTATGCTGTTGTTCAAAAATTATCCACATTTTAGCTGTAACTTTTCATACATTGTTCATACTGCCCTTTGTCCTCGTTTATTTTATTGTTATGCTGTTGTTCAAAAATTATCCACATTGTAGCTGTAACTTTTCATACATTGTTCATACTGCCCTCTGTCCTCGTTTATTTTATTGTTATGCTGTTGTGGTCATGCTATGAAAGTTTAATCCTAATTCCACCATTTTGTTGCATAGATCATAGCAGCTCCCATTAGAAGTTTGCACCAAAGAGGAACAACTAGCAGTGATCCGGTTTTTGTGTTCAGAAGATGTACCAGGGGCCGTAAACCATCAAAGATTTTCTGCACAATAAGGGAACAGTGTTCTGAAGCAACGGAGTGTCTACGAGTGAATTGAAAAATTGAAAAATAGTCGCACGAGGAAGGAGACGGACGACTACCTACGGCTTCAAATGATTACAACATTGAGTGTGTATGTAACATGGTTCTGGTCCTCTTTGGTACAAACTTCTAATGAAGCGGCAATGATCTATCTGCAACAAAAGGAGGACAAATGGAAGAACTACACTGAGAAAAAAACGACTAGGATTTCCGTGTGGATACAT